>NC_067241.1:26376983-26708233 GCF_019924925.1 Ctenopharyngodon idella
ATGTCTACATGCCAGTATTCAGTTACAGTCATAGCGCCACCTGTGGGCAACAGGAAATGACATGTTTTACACTGTGATTATCTCCTCGTAGAAATTTAACCAGATCAACATCATATTTGGTCAGTCTAATCTTAAGGCCTTGGCGACGTTAAATTTCCGAAGATCTTAAGTTTTCGCTGAAACCGTCCGTGGCGGCCTGACAAAGTCTGATGTTTCACCATGAAAGAGTAAGCTGTTGTAACTTAGGCATACAGTGTCCAGTCTGCCCCAGATTTCACGTTTGATAAGAGTCCTGGCCTAAAGACATCAATATACCAATATTCAGTTAGTCATAGCGTCACCTGCTGACAACAGGAAATAGCATGCTTTGCACTATAATTCACTCCTAGAAACACATTTAAATGAAGTACCAAACATGTTAAATCATGCAACACTTGGCTAAGTGCTAATGTATGTGATTAATGCCACGAAAAAGGAAGTTGTTGTAATTCAGGCAAACAATGTCCGATCTGCCCCAAACTTCAATGGTTTGATAATAGTCTTGGCATAAAGACATCTACACGGCAATATTCAGTAATAGTCAAAGCGCCACCTGTTGGCAGCAGGAAGTGTGGCACGTAGAAATGACTTTGCCATGTTTCTCCTGTATTTACTCGCTTACATGCATGTTACCCACTGTTCACTGTTTTCCTAAGGCCACCGGGTGGTGGTAGCCCCGGCTGCGAGGGCCCTTTCATCGCTGCTCACAGCTTTAATTTGTTTTTAATTTGATGTATGTCACAATACGGAAAAAAAGACATGTCGCTTCTTCTGTTGCTTTGCAACTTTGTTGAACCTTTAGGTTTCAGTCAATGTCACATCAGCAGGATATTTATCTTTATTTAAATTCACCCAGATAGCTCACACTATATTTTTAAAGCAACAAATCAAAGTTTAAACTTTTTTTTTTTATGTACTTGATAATGATATTTTTGTCTCTAAACAGTTACAGATCACCGTTTTCTACGTTACGCCACATTACCACGTGAAATTGTCTGCACTGAGAATCTGACGCCCTGGAAGAAACTTCTCCCTTGTGGTTCTAAGGTTCAGATCATTGCCTGTGATTTTAATAATTGGTCTTTTAAAAGAAGGCATTAAATGCATTGATTTAAGCCTTTTTCTTTTCTGCAGGCAGGTCTGGCGGTTCTCATGAAGTCAGAGAAGCTGTTTCACAGCAGTTTCCACTCTCAGGCGGTTCACATCAGACCCGTCTGTCAGGTAAGGTTCTTTTCAAAGCTTTCTTTAAAAATACAGAAATTATGTTCTGGCACAGACTGTACATTGTCTGGAAAATTCCTTGCATCCTGATGACTCTCCAGATTTTCTCTCTTAGGATGATCAATGCACAAATAAAGCATGGGAGCTGAGACAAACTCTCAATGTTGTGTTTGATCTCTACACTTCAGGCCAAGGCAAAAAGGGTGAGTAATAAATGAATGTTTGGTATCTATGTTTGGTTCTTTGGTATCTGGCCTCAGTCATTTTTCCAATGATGTACCTAAAAATGTCTCCATTTCATTGTTTTCGACCATCAAAACACTGCATTGTATTAATGTTGTGCAACGCTGTCAACATCAACTCAGTTTCTTCACCAGCGCAAAATGCACGTGTACTTTGGTCAGAGTGGAATAAATGCGATTCAAGTGTTTACATGTCTGTTTATTGCAATTAAACTCAGCATACGCCACATTTTACAATGATTATGGTTGCTACTATTTTTAAGGTTTAATTGCAATCTTGCCTAAATCTCATTATCACATTGAGGGTGCATGTAAACATAGTCAATGAAATATTTTGAAAGACAATGAATCAAAAAAAGTGAAATCTAAATAGAGAAGTGTCATAAAAGCATAGAAAAGGCCTTACACACCTGGAGCAGTACTATGCTCAATCCATCTGCATATTAATTTCTATCTACTATCTTTTCACAGAATGGTCCCTGTTTAAGATGTTTTCTCGAACTCTGACAGAGGCATGTCCTCTTGCTTCCTCTAGTAAAGTCTATGTGGACATCACAGACAACCCTGAGGTGAAACAAAGACAATGAATACTTTCTATCTGCTTTGTGATGCTTTAATATTCTTGTAAATGGGAAATAGAACCTTTTTTTTTATTGTAAATTCCATTTGATCATTTTCCACTGTAGTTTTCTTCTGTTTTTTTTTTTTGTTGTTTTTTAGCATTATGCTGTCTGTCCAACAGGGGGAGCTGTTTGAGTTGAGTCCTGCCACTCCTCTGCTCAGGCAAGCTGTGGTGCTGGGGGATCGCAGGACATATTCAGTATATGACCTGACCAGAGCGGAGACGTTTGGCCAGTTACATTCACTCAATCTCCTACTGCGCTGGAAAGGGGGTAGTGGTATGAATAAGTTTAACAGATGGTGTCCATTTGATGGACTTTATACCTATTGGTGCCCTATTATAGTCATTGTAAAACTATGATATCAAGTGACAATAACTGGAACTATTTATGTTCTTGTTACAGAGTAACAATCTTATGTTCTTTGGAACATACTCATTTTTAAATGTGATTCTATTAATCTCTGGTTCTTTCACCTTGTGCTTTAGGTGATATGCTGCGTCCTCTGCTGCATGCAGAGCGGTACGTGGCTGGTTTTGGGCTGCAGACAGGGGAAATTCACACCGTCATCTATAATAACCACCCATACCGGGCTTTTCCTGTACTGCTGATGGATTCAGTGCCCTGGTACCTGCAGCTGTACATTCACACCCTTACAGTCACCAGCAAATCCCGTGATAACAAACCCAGTGAGTTTATTCTAAATTTATTGTGGACTTTATGTATGGTTTGTATATATTTATTGCTTGTTTTAGGGCAGTTCTTCAATTATGGGTGATTGTTCTCCCTCGGTAGAAATCGCATTCCAGGGGGGGAGAAATGGGAACGCGGGGGCACCGCGATGCGACCGCAAAGGGCGTATTTTGTGTGTGCATGCCACTGCTTCACACAAAATAAGAAGCGTCCGTTTTCATTCTAGAAAATCACTGTAAGAGCTTAATAAAACACAGTGCAAGTGTGCATTAAAGTCCGGTGTGAAATGATTCGCGCAGACATAAACGAATTTCGGTAGAATTGAGGGAGCATTTTCTTGGAAATCAAAATTAATCCACCTCATCTTCAGCGGCTCAGATTTGGATTAATCCATCCAGCTACTTCAACGCTTGGAAGACATTCTCGTCAGTGCAGCAATGGCGGACTGTACAACTGGCTGTGAACTCGCTCAGGGCGGTTCTATGTTAAAACGGCAGTCTGTCAGTCTGTCAACGTTCGTGGGCGGGGCCTTTGGCTAAAGTGACATCACATTGCCAGAGATCTGGAAACGGCTTGTTCTGAGACACTGCTTATGATTTATGGGGATTAAAAAAAAAAAAGGAGTGGTTGGATTTTTATCATTATTGGGTGGTTGTGTACACACACTGCCAACACACGTTTATGTCCAAACGAAATTCAAAAAGTGAATTTTGCATAATAGGTCCCCTTTAAAGAGTTGCATTCTCATGTTTAGGGATGCAACGATACCATTTTTTAAGGACCGAGTATGAGTACCAATACTTTTTTTTTTTTTTTTTTTTCTGGTACTCGCCGATAACGATGCCTATACATTTAATAATTTCTCTTTTTTTTTTTTTTTTTTTTTTTTTTTTTTTTTTTTTTTTTGGTGATGTTGCCGTTTTCCAAGCAAAATGAATGTTGGACAGCTTCTTTATTATTACTCTAATGAAAAAAGTAATACATTTTTATGTGCTTGTCACAAACTTAAATACCAAATATTTCACAGTGTCCAATAACCTTCAAAGGGCATAATTACCAATATATATAATTGTTGTTATATAAAAAGAAATTTACAAACAAATTACAAACAATACAACAAATACAAATTAAATAAACTTGTTTTTCAGATACAGTAGGTTTATACCATGTATACATTTATTTAACATCTTTTGTTGTTTTATTAACATTGACAAATATTTAATTAGGCTACAGTCCCTTTAAGACCGAATCTATGGATACTGACACACATCCTGTTTTCACCCAAATGTTTACGTCCACTTAAGCCATAACCGACTGTATTTACGTGAGATACTCCACATGATAGACATTTTGACAACTATGTGTGCATTTGACCATTCAGGCGCAAACAAAACTGATCGCACACAGTCTGAGACAGCGCACACGCGAGAGAGAGCACTTCTGGTTTGTGCCATTCAGCGCGATTCCGCCTATCCCGCCTTCACTAATCGATAACGAATTGAGATTGAAAGCATGCAGTTCGCAATGTTCGCAATTCTTTGGTGAAAATAAACAGCAAGTAAACAAAAAGCATGTGTATATTAGATCTGTGTATTAAACATCAAACAACAAAGAAAAACAGAAAATCGCTTACTTGAATTTCTTACTTGAATGCTCTGGCGAGAAGATAAACATGGCGGACTGTGTACAGCTCACTCAGGATGAGGTCTATGCTAATAGACACATGGCAACAGGACGCAGTGTCTCGTTCCCCTTCTCAGGAACCCATGGTTACATTTGTAACCTGAGACGTACTCTTTTGAATGGGAACTCGCAATGCGTCTGACATAATGCAGTGACATAAGTCAATAGGTGCGTTTACATGGAACATTGTAATCGGTTTAAAAGTACTATCCGAATGAAAATGCTCCATATAAACACCCCAATCGGAATAAAAATGCCCAAACCGAATGAAATTGTAATCGGTTTGAGAGGGGTGGGATAAACCTTTCTATAAACCGAACAAAATAAAAATTCTGCCATGTAAACGAGTTAAACCGATTACTTTGCGTCTACGTCATCACGTCATGAGGTCGGGGTCATCAGAATGCACAATTGCAGCGGCAAAATTAAACTGGAGTAAAACTAAAACCAAACATTTATTAAATACACTGAAGGAACTCAGTTTAAAATTACTACGGACCTTCATCCACGCGCTTCTGCTCCGGAGGAGTGAGGGATAGTATTGAGATGCTCCTTAGAGATGCACAGCCACCGAACAGGTCAGCTTACCATCAGCATACCATCCAGCAGTAATATGCTACAAATTCATGCTGTTGCTTGATTAAGAGCAACACTTTACATAAAAATAGCGCGCATAGAAATAATGGAACTCCATGTTGACAGGAATTAAAGGCGGCAAACAGGACATAAGCTAATGTGCGCATGTCACAAAGTTATTCCGATTGAAAGCGCCGGTACATGTAAACACCATATCGGATTAGATAACGTCTCATGTAAACAGTCCACCGAATCTTTCAATCGGAATGATTTTAATCGGAATGACAAAAAAGTGTACATGTAAGCGTGGCTATTGACATCAATGGAATTAACCGGAGTCAAGTTCCCCGTTCTAGCGGTATGCACCAGTGGTTGTCATAGACTGTATCCCTATGGCTAGAAACCCTAGCTATGAAGGGCAGCTTAGCACAGGGCCTGGTATAAAATACCTCTAAGGTAATATGGCCAAGGACAAAACATCCTGCTTACCAAGGAGGCTAAGAGAAGCCTTATACTTGATACTGCCATCCAAGTGGATCCCTTGGGGCGGAGCCTTCAGCAGGAAGAACCTCTAAAATGAGAGGAAACCTAACAATTCCACCTTGAGGACAGTTAACCAGGGAAGCTCCAAAAGAGAACCTACCACCCAATCTGCTGCCCTCACAGAACTCTCAGAGCGGAGGCTTCAGGATAACAACCCTCTATAGTGAGGGGATACCTAACTACGCTCTATGCTACAAGACCACCTCACCAGGGAGGCTCAAAGAGAGCCACACAACTCAAATCGGTATCTAATGCGTAGCTCTGAGGAGCAGAGTTTTCAGCATGACAGCTCTCTAAATTGAGAGGAAACCTGGCAACGATCCCCAAAAGGGTGGTAGAACCAAGGAGGCTCAAAGAGAGCCATACAACCTGGCGCAACCACACCAGCTAGGCTCTAATAACTGAGGTCTTAGAATAAGACCTAGCAACATAAAACACCAAGACTGGGGGATCTGGCAAGATCTGGCCCAGTTCTGCTACCGCCTCAGGGGGGAGCCCCTGACCCTGGTCCACCTCTTTCAGCAGATCGGCCTGGCTACCCTGCAACACTGTCATAGTGTGTAGCGCAGCCCCGGCCTGACCCGCTGCCGTGTACGCTTTGCCGTTCAAACGTGATGTCTCGCTCAGCTGTTTGGTCGGTAGAGTGGGAGCCTTTAACGTCGATGCCTCTCCCAGCGAAAGACAGCTAGCCAGTGTCTCTTCAACTGGTGGCATCATCTCATATCCATGCTCATGCATCCCCTCCACTCTGGCATAATTAGCGTGCTGAAATGAATGAATACGGGCTTAATATGACTTTCTTCACAATCTTTCCACCTCAGCGTGCAGATTGGGAAGAAATTGAAGGCTCACAAATGCTGAGCAATTATGGCTGGAAAGATATGGCTCGTCTAACCAGCTGCGAGTGAGCTTGTATCTCTCGTGCCGCCATGGCAGGATCGGAGAATATAAGCAATAACAGATCCTCGTCCAGCAGCTTGCCCTCGTCAGCTACCGAAGAATGAGAAATAGCCATACCTCTCTTGAATTCCTCAGCTAGCTTCATCTGAGAGCCGTCTTAGTCTCTTCTTCGCCTCAGCTGAAGCAGGTATGGATCTGCGGGGAACAGATGATTGTTCCAGTTTCCTCGAGACAAGGGACAAACGAGAGTGGAGTTTTTTCATGGAAAAACTCTCACAGTGCTCACATTCAGTCCCCTGGAGGACTGAGCGAGCATGCTCCTCGCCCAAGCAAATCACGCACAGCTCGTGTGTCATCAGGTGTCAGATAGCGCTGACACGGATGAACACACTTCCTGAAAGATGTAGCTGCCATATTACCTTCAACACGTCACAACAAACAAACGGCTCCTTAAGAAAAGAAAGAGGACGAAGTGTACTACAGCTGCCCTATTTACACTGTGGTCACACCGGAAGTGACGTCATGGGCTATCTCCGGCCAAAGTCATTGTCATGTTTAGACACGTGCCTATATACTTAGAAACTTAAGCTTTTTATGTAGAAAACCTTTTTCTTTTTTTAATTCTTAGATTTATAAATTTATTGTAGTGGGGAACGTCTGAGTAGGGAAATGTACATTTTCAACATTCTTTAAAGTGAGGGAGTATAAAAATCAAAAGTTTAAAGCTATTAGAAACTGTCCTTTTTCAAGTCATCCTTAGTGGACAGAAAAAGGAGCATAAAGAGTTTATAGACTTTTGTTTCTTCTCCTGTAGGTTACATTCACTACCAGCCTGCTAAAGACCGCCATCGTCCTCATCTACTAGAGATGCTGATCCAGTTACCGCCACACTCGATGACAGAGGTCACTGTACAGTTTGAAAGGGCCCTTCTCAAATGGACTGAGTACACCCCTGATCCCAACCACGGCTTCTATGTTGGGTAAGACTCTTCCTTCTT
The DNA here is from genome assembly GCF_019924925.1 of Ctenopharyngodon idella. Classification (NCBI taxonomy): domain Eukaryota; kingdom Metazoa; phylum Chordata; class Actinopteri; order Cypriniformes; family Xenocyprididae; genus Ctenopharyngodon; species Ctenopharyngodon idella. The sequence goes on from NC_067241.1 coordinate 26,384,499, forward strand.
AAGTATTTTGAAAGATCCAGGTTCTTTTGTAATTCATGACTAAATATAAATCATAAAATGTCATTTTTGTTGTACGAATGTTACACATCCTGTGTGCCACTCCCTATATCTGACTGATGTGCCATAAATGTTATTGCAGGTCCTCTGTGGTCAGCGCCCTTGTGCCAAGTATGGTTGCAATGAACACAAACTTCACACTAGACCAACCTTTGTTTAGCAGTTTGTAAGTATAAACTGGCCTTGGTGTTAATAGTAAATAAGCATACTGTATTTGTTTTGGTTCTTCATAAATTTTTCACCTCTGACTTCCAGTGTCCCAGTCAAAGAAGAGTCAAGCTACTTTGTGCGAGTGTACACAGAACCCCTGCTGGTAAATCTACCCACGCCTGACTTCAGCATGCCTTACAACGTCATCTGCCTCACCTGCACGGTGGTTGCAGTGGGCTACGGCTCCTTTTACAACTTGCTGACCCGCACGTTCCAGGTAGATGAACCGAGTCCACCGCTGGCCAAACGCTTGGCCAACTTCGTTCGTCGCATAAGGGGAGTGCCACTGCTGACCTAACTGCCGAGAGCAGGTCTGACGCCTGAAATGTCCATGTTAGGCAGCTTAGAGAATTGTGACTCTAAAATGGCATCTGGTGGAGTTTTAAGATGCTTTTCAGCCCTGGAAGGACTTGACGCCACTGTTCTGAACTTTTGTTGAGCAAATGAGCTTCCAAGACGTATTAGCCTTTTTTTTTTTTTTTTTTTTTTTTTTGAGCCCCATAAGCAAAGATTAGCCACTTTTTATTTTATTTTTTATTTTTTTATTTTGTTTTGTCGAGTCATAAGCATAAACATAGCTTGCTGGAACTGCATGGTTTCGGCATCTGGGAGAAATATACATGGAAGAATGTGATGTTAAGTCATCTCAGTTTACGCCACTCCTTTGAGAGCATTTCACAGAAACACAGACACTACAATCCAGCTACTGAAAATGGATGTCTAAGAATGTGGCATATATTTTCTACTTTATGTAATGCACTGATATTCAAATATGTGTTGTTTTGAAGGACTGGACTGTTTTTAATGTTTTGGCTTTTTTTTTCGTGCATTTGCCTGTGGGCAGACCACATAATGACCTCCAGACTGGATGTTATTGAATTCAAATTCTGAAGCATCTCTTTAACACTGGTTAACTTTCAAACTTTCACTGGTTAACTTAATAAAGTGACTGAAAACCCATAACATGTTGGGAATGGTTTGCAGAGATTTTTTTTACATGCCTTGAGAGATTGAGTAAGAATGTAGTGTTTTCATCTAACTCAACTGTAACATTCAGTTTGAATTACTGTATGTGAAAGAGCCTCTGCATTGGCTGACTGTAAATCCTTCTATAATCTGTTACATGACATGGTTGTTTGTATACACATACACCGATAACATTATGACCACTTTCCTGTCCCGTCGAGGCATGGACTCCACTAGCCCCCTGAAGGTGTGTTGTGGTATCTGGCACCAAGATGTTAGCAGCAAATCCTTTAAGTTGTCCTGTAAATTGTGAGGTGAGGATTGAGATCTGGGGAATTTGGAGGCCAAGTCAACACCTCGGACTCGTTGTTGTGCGCCTTAAACCATTCCTGAACCATTTTTGCTTTGTGGCAGGCCACATTATCCTGCTTAAAGAGGCCACAGCCACCAGGGAATACTGTTTCCATGAAAGGTGAAGGTGGTCTGCAACAATGCTTATGTAGGTGTAAAAATGTAAAAGTAATATCCATATGGGTGGCAGGACACAAGGTTTTTGCCCTGATGAAGGCCTGTGTGCCGAAACGCATTGGCAAAATAAAATATTGATCTTTTAGCTCTTTTTTTTTTTTTTGTTGTTTTGTTTTTTTTTGTTTATTTTGACCCCTCGACGCCACAAGTGTCGCTGGTATTGTCCATAAATAGTTTTGTTTTTATTCCATGCACCTTATTGAGTGTGTGAAGTTGCACCAGATTAATTATACTATACTTTACAGGACACAAGGTTTCCCAGCAGAACATTGCCCAAAGCATCACACTTCGCCGGCTTGCCTTCTTCCCATAGTGCATCCTGGTGCCATGTGTTCCCCAGGGTAAGCGACGCACACGCACCTGGCCATCCACGTGATGTAAAAGAAAACGTGATTCATCAGACTAGGCCACCTTCTTCCATTGCTCCATGGTCCAGTTCTGATGCTCACATGCCCACGTTTGGCGCTTTCGGCGGTGGACAGGGGTCAGCATGGGCACTCTGACTGGTCTGCGGCTATGCAGCCCCATACGCAACAAACTGCGATGCACTGTGTATTCTGACACCTTTCTATCAGAAGCAGCATTAACTTCTTGAGCAATCTGAGCTACGGTAGCTCGTCTGTTGGATCGGACCACACAGGCCAGCCTTCACTCCCCATGTGCATCAATGAGCATTTGCTGCGGGTTCACCACTGTTCCTTTGTTGATAGATACTGACCACTGCAGACCTTGGCCCTTTTTCCTGTTTCTAACACATCAACTTTGAGGACAAAATGTTCACTTGCTGCCTAATATATCCCACCCACTAGCAGGTGCCGTGATGAAGAGATAATCAGTGTTATTCACTTCACCTGTCAGTGGTTATGTTATGCCTGATCACTTGCCATGAACCGTCTACTTATAGACACCCTCAAATTTGTACTCTACTAGGTGTTTCTCCACTTGTTCAACAGGTCTGTAGTGTTCCGCTTCAGCACTATTAATTGGGAATGAAAGTAAGATCTCCAGTGCTCCACTAAACACTCACTTGAGAAAAGAAGTAAGATCTCTAGTGTCTAGAGCAGTAATCAGACAGACTCCAAACAATGCCTTTGAATATGCTTTAATCACAGCCGGGAGGATATCATATCAATCACAGAAAATCCCACCGGCAAAAAGAATACAACAGTTTATATGTAGGATAGGTGACATGACTCAAGAACTTTTTTTTTTAATATATATATATATGATTGGTTCTACATATGTGCTATTCAGCAAAACAAATTGATATTATATTTAATTTCTGTATTTTTAGTTTCTTTTGGTATATTTTGTTTTCAAAAGCATACAAATGTTAAGCCTGAAAGAAAAGGAAATGAACAACTTGATTGATTTAAGTAAAAGAATGTAAGAAAGTATGTATTATGCAAAATCAATCTCACTACTCTTTACGGTGATTAAATCGGCAGTTTCACTGCATGCATGTTTGAGGAACATTTCTGTTCAGCAGGGCACTGACCATCATGGGAACAGTATTTGGAGTCCTCTTCAGTAGGCCATAATGACTGCATGGATAGAGATTCAGATTTAGTCTGGACATTTAAGTGGCATTCAGCCTCAGATGTACAGCACAAAACACTCAAAGCATGAATAGATAGTTTTACTCACAGAGTGAGTAAATATTATTCATCATCTTTATTCATTTTGTAAAGCCACCCTGTGTCTAAAACAGTGCTATAGGCCGAATACAGGTACTTTTGACATAGAGAATATAATATAAAATAATACTTATTATTATAAAATAAGACACAAACTGAAAGGCAATGAAAAAGATGACCCAAGTATAATATATAACATTTTATAATCCATTTGTTAATATTAGTTTACTACATTACTTAACATGAACTGACTGAAAAATACTTTGGAAGCATTTATTAAGAAATAATTGATGACAGGCCATTGAATTATTAGAAAATAATGCACAGCCGAGGTGGTAATGTGGTCACGACACGAACACCTCGAGTGTGCATTATTTTCTAATAATTTAACAAACCGGAGTCAATTATTCCGCTTAACATTATTTCCAAAAAACATGGAAATAATTTGTTGTTTTTATCCAATTGTTAACTATATTTATTTGCTTGGTCAGTGTCATCATGGGTTTCGGTTCTTTTGCTGTTGTAGGCTGCAGGGACCTTTGAAATAACTGAAATCATTTGGAGAAGTGATATCAAAGACTATAGAATAACACAAGACGCGTCACTCATATTGTTTTGAATGGGAGAAAGTGCAATGCGCAATATGGCGGAATAAGTCCCGCCTTCTAAATAAGAGCCAATCGCCGATTGGTAAAGTCATCACGTCACTGCAGCAGCCGTTAGAAGCTCCGGTTCCTATAGAAACAGTCAGACGCGCGCCTCCAAAATGAGGCACAAGAGACACGCATTTAGGACTGCGCATGCGCATTAGCTTGATCCAGCCTGAATAATACCGTTTAGAAACAAAATTTATGAGACAGTTGTTGTCAGATTTCATTGGTGATTTCAAATATGAAATTTAATTGAAAGCTTGGCAACAGTTTTGGAAAATTTGATGTTTCCCCATTCAAAGAGATAGGAGCTGCACTTGAATGCCCGAGAGGCGTTTCAAAGATGGCCGCTGAGTGAAATGACTTGTCTTAAAGGGACTTTGGTGATATGGAACTACTTTAGTAATATTTTAATATAATATAACTTTATAAAATAATATAATATATAATATAATATAATACCTTTAACTGGAGGCATACATTCATGTCCACACCCAGTGCCGCAGCATTTCTCATTGTTGGGACAGTCACTGTCATTGACACAGTACTCTTCACACATTGGTACTATATAATATCGGCGTGGACACACTCCTGGCTTTACTGTTATACAGACACATGACAGAGAAGCCAAATCACTGAATGCTGAATGTCTTTTTCACTGGGGTTATTGGTTCTTTTGTTTTTGTAGGCTGTAAGGACCTTTCAAATAACTGAAATCATTTGGCGAAGTGATATGAACATGTATGTAATGTGGTCAAGATCTGCCTGGAACTATTTTAGCCACGCAGTTCCCTGAACATAATTGCACACCTTAGAACGTTTGTCAGATTCAAGCATTCAACAGCCCTGTAGTATAGTATAATTTAATTTAATATAATATAATATAATATAATACCTGTAACTGGAGCCATACACTGACGTCCACATCCATTGCTGCAGCATTTCTCATTCTTGGGACATTCACTGTCATCGGCACAGGGCCTGAAACGTATCCGGGCACACATTTCTGCTTCATAATTTTTGAGTGGACACACTCCTGGCTTTGCTGTAATACAGACACATGACACAAAAGCCATATTACTGAATGTCTTTTTCACTAGGGACTACAATAAAATATAAAACAGAATAGAATAAAAAATAACAAAGATAACAATTACTAATCCATAATTCAATAATCGGTAAAGGCTAAAGAGTAAAGATGTGTTGAGTCTAGATTTAAAAACAGAAATAGAGGGAGCACTCTTAATGTCAGGTGGCAACTGATTCCATAACCATAGAGCAGCAACTGCAAATGCTTTGTCACCTTTCGATTTAAGACATGACCGTGGGACATGTAAGAGTGCATTGTTGGCAGATCTGAGGGACTTAGGAACTTAAGAACTGAGTAGATTGTAAGAACCTTTGAAATAAGCAAAATCATTTGGCGAAGTGATATGAACATGTATGTAATGTGGTCAAGACCTGCCTGGAACTATTTTAGCCACGCAGTTCCCTGAATATAATTGCACACCTTAGAACGTTTGTCAGATTCAAGCATTCAACAGCCCTGTAGTATAGTATAATTTAATTTAATAATATAATATAATATAATACCTGTAACTGGAGCCATACACTGACGTCCACATCCATTGCTGCAGCATTTCTCATTCTTGGGACATTCACTGTCATCGGCACAGGGCCTGAAACGTATCCGGGCACACATTTCTGCTTCATAATTTTTGAGTGGACACACTCCTGGCTTTGCTGTAATACAGACACATGACACAAAAGCCATGTTAATTAATGTCTTTTTCACTAGGGACTACAATAAAATATAAAATAAAATAGAATAAAAAATAACAAAGATAACAATTACTAATCCATAATTCAATAATCGGGAAAGGCTAAAGAGTAAAGATATGTGTTGAGTCTAGATTTAAAAACAAAAATAGAGGGAGCACTCTTAATGTCAGTTGGCAACTGATTCCATAACCGTAGAGCAGCAACTGCAAAGGCTTTGTCACCTTTCGATTTAAGACATGACCGTGGGACATGTAAGAGAGCTTTGTTGGCAGATCTGAGGGACTTAATTGCTTAGTACATTCGTCAACCAATCAGGTTCAAGAATTCAACAGCCCCATAGTATAATATATTATAATATAATATAATATAATATAATATAATAATACCTGTATATGGAGCCATACACTGAAGTCCACATCCATTGCTGCAGCATTTCTCATTGTTGGCACAGTCACTGTCATCGGCACACGACACGAAACGTATCAGGGCACACACTGCTGCTTCATATTGTTTGCGTGGACACACTCCTGGCTTTACTGTTATACAAACACATGACAGAGAAGCCATATCACTGAATTCTGAATGTCTTTTTCACTGGGGGTTTTTGGTTCTTTTGCTGTTGTGGACTGTAAGGACCTTTGCACAACTTAGAATGTTTGTTAGCCAATCAGATTCAAGCATTCAACAGCCCTATAATATAATAAAATATAATATAATATAATATAATATAAATACCTGTATATGGAGCTGTACATTCATGTCCACATCCATTGCTGCAGCATTTCTTATTGTTGGGGCAGTCACTGTCATTGGCACAGTACTCGGCACACACTCCTGCTCCAGATTTTCTGCGTGGACACACTCCTGGCTTTGCTGTTATACAGACACATGACAGAGAAACCATATCACTGAATGCTGAATGTCTTTTTCAATGTAAAAAAGATATTTTTTTAAAAGTTGTATATTATTGAAATAAGTTTTTACAAGAAAGAACTATTTCAGTCTTTCTACTTTAAAATGTCATGTTTGATTCAATATGTTGCTTGCTGTTTCTTTGTAATTATTTTTTTAACTTTACCAGCAATTTCTGATCTAAAACTGTTCCTACACCATTTCTTTTGAAAGACCTCTAGTATTATTACGCATTACTAATTGAAACTCACTGAAAGCAGGCGGCACACACACAGCCCCAGAGCATCTGTATCCTCCAGAGCAGTCTTTATCAGAAGCACATCCTCGACTGGACTCCACGACCATCACCTTCCCCACAGAATGACTGGCCACTACAGAAGAGCATCATTAGGGGTGACCAGGTTGTAATAAAAGTGTTTCAGCATCTGCAAATCAGTGGTTTTGCAATATGTCTCTCAAGCTAATTCACATAAATCTGCTTCAAATTAAAGTAGTTTAGAAATCTACTTTACCCCTAAACTATGTCAGTTAGTATCATATAAAAAGTCTGTAACACCAGTTGCAAGCAATCATATCTGTCAAAATTCACTTTAATAATTTTAATCCATGACAAAAACATAACAACCTCACACTTTTACTGAAGAAGTTATAAAGCAGTTATACAGCAGTGACTGAATGATTTTGAGATCCGTCTTTTCACACTGAGGACAGTTGAGGGACTCAAACACAACTTTTAAAAAAGGTTCAAACATTCACTGATGCTCCAGAAAAAAACATGATGCATTAATAGATGAGGGGTGAAAACATTTGGAATTTGAAGATCAAGGTAAATTGTATTTAATTTGTCTTCCGGGAAACATGCAAGTATTTTCTGTTGCTTCCAAAGGGCAGTACTAAATGAAAAAAAAAAAAAAAAAAGATATTCAAGCGAAATAAGAAAAATTTGGACCGCTTCATCCTGTTCAAAAGTTTTCACCCCCCGACTCTTAATGCATTGTGTTTCCTTCTGAAGCATCAGTGAATGTTTGAACCTTTTTTAATAGTTGATTCCCTCAATTGTCCTCAGTGTGAAAAGATGTCATTGTCACTGTTGTAAAGGGTTCAAATATGCAAAAAATGGTGGAAAACTGAAGAATTTTTGGGACCTGGAGATTTTTTCTGAAGAACAGAGCTCAGTTTAACTGCTCAGAGCAAACAAGAGACTCATGAACAACCATCACAAAACAAAAAAACAGTCGTAGATCATCCAGGTAACCACACACAGTATTAAGAATCAATTCACAAACTTTTGAACTGGGTCATTTTAATAAATTCAGCTATTTTTTTGTGTTATGGATTATATGTAAACATCTTTTATGTAAAATATCTTACTCAGGACAGTACTAAATAAATAAAAACTAGCATTTTGTATGATCTCTCTTATTTTGTTAAAGTTTTGCACATTTTCACAGATTCTGCAAGTGTTTCACATACTTTTTCTTGTAACTGTATATGACAATTTATATGATAACTTTATATGAATTATTTAAACTGATGTTTGAAGTTAATGTTTCACTGGACATCTGTATTGTATGTTTGTAAATATTAATGTGCTGAGATGTCATATTTTGAAAGGCACTTGTTTAGTTTATGCATTTCTTCAGGCTGCGTAATGAAGTTAAAAGAACATGGATCTTCTTACCTGTGACGTTTTGTCCTGGAGCAGCGTCTGTTGTGCTCAAACATCCAGACAGACATAATAACACAGCGCAGTACAATAGAGCTGTCATCCTCTCGACCTGTGATCTCACAATGAATGAACTCTGCTGGAAAATCATACTTTTCTCAGAATGAGAAGGTATTTGAATTAGCACTCCACCAATGGCATGAGTTTGGGGAGGGATGATCTGTTTTGAACACGTGGGAACCTTAAATGTTTTTAAGGACATTTTGGAATCTACATTCAATGCCAAATGCGAAACTAATCTCTTACACAATGGCTAATTTTCCCGAAAGTAAACTGAATGGAAACACCTCATTTATTTTTCACAATTATTATCTCACAATTATTTTTTTTACTTAAAAAAGTTTTTTTTTTTTTTTTTTTGTGTGTGTGTGTGCCATGGCTCAGTTTTAACAAGTATAAAATCCCACAGCACACCACTATACAAAAATATGTAGTACTAATAAAAATAGTACATACATTAGGGTGACCATAATTCTCATGGTGGAATTTGGGACGGGTGGGCAATGTGACCATTTTATTTGTAATACGAGAAATTTTATTTCACGATAATTATTGTTATATAAAAAAAGAAATTTACAAACAGTACGACAAATACAATAGAGATTTACCCTGTATACATTTATTTAACATATTTTGTTGTGTAATTTAACATTAATGACAGACAAATATTTAATTAGGCTACTGTCCCTTTAAGACCGAATTCATGGATGTAATATACTGACACATATCCGGTTTTCACCCACCTGTTTATGTCCACTTAAGCCATAACCGACTGTATTTACATGAGATACTACACACAAAGGACATTTTGGCAACTAAATGTTAATTAATGAATTACACTATTGTTGACTGTTAATTAATTCATAATTCACTATAATGTTAATTTATACTTGTAATGTTAAAATTGTATTAGTGTATTTTGAAATTAACTTTAACTTAAATTAATGAATGCTGTAAAAGTATTGTTTGTTGTTAACTCATAATGGTTAATGCATAATTAAGTAAAGTGTTACCACTAAAGAATAAGGCTAAATGCTATTGAAATAAATGTGTTTTAAAGTGTAGAGTTAGTATTAATTCCACAGGTTTCCTTAGTAACCTAATCTTACATATTGCTTTCAGAAACATCCCTCATATTCAAATAAAAATATAATAATCCTGAATGCTTACAGGACATCTTTTGCTCTTATCCCTGATCTGTTCAAAAATACTTTAAAAATGCAGTTCATACATACACAGTGACCTGAATGATGGAGACAGGGATAGCTGCAGGTTTAATGGATTAATGGGCATACCGGAATGGTATGGGCATAAAGGACATGTGCCGAAAGGTAAATTGTTACAACAGAAACTAACCCCTAACCACACCCTGACAGACAGCTTTCACAATGAATGACAAAGAGCTTTCTCTGTGCCCTACCTTTCATCACACCCATTACTCCAACCTGCAGATATCCACATTTGAGCTGTGTCCCATTTCAGAGGTCTGATTGATCAGATGGCCCAATCTGTTATGATTGGTCTACTCTGCTCTGACTGGTCAGATGGCCTAGTCAGGGGCACGTTCAAGCTCAAACCGGTGCGCAACGTTTTGCTACGGTTTCCGGGTTGAACAACATGTTTCCTGAAAACGTTGTGCAACGGGGTTTGAGATACGTTTTCTCTTGTTTGGTGGGTGTGTCAGAAATGTCAGCCCAATCAGCAGCAACATGTATATATATACCACGCGGTATTAAAGAGACAGCTCGCACAATGGGTCCAAGTAAAGTCGTTTACAAATGTGTCCGCTGCAGCTTGGTATACGCAACTATTGAAGATATTAGAAGACATGTTTGTCGTAAGAGTTTTATAGTAAAAATATAGCATATCAATTCTTCAAAAAGAACACAAAGAATGTCCTTCTCAGCTGCCATAGTTGCAACTCTTGCGTAATCAGAACAGGGTGTTCCCATTCAGTCGGTCACATTCGACGTACGTCTCCGTTCCCTCCTTCAGGGAACGAGGGTTACCTTTGTAACCGAGACGTTCAACGCACCACCGTTTCCGTTTAAAAAACGTTTTGCAACGTTTTGTCGGGGCTGAACGTTCAGCCCTGTTGTGATTGGTCTTCTCTGCTCTGATTGGTCAGATGATATACTGATGCCCAGATCTGGATTTAGGTAAGGGACCTACACAATCTGTAACCAGTCGTTCAAGCGGTTCATGAAGGACAGGAATTGGTTTTAGAGGAGCTACCGGAATGGTTTGGTTTGGTTTCCCCACTAACTGACATGTGATATCCACAGAGCATCTCTACTAGTAGCCAGGGAAGGATCAGAATTTGATGCAGAAGCTAACTCTGACCAACCTACTAAGTTTTATTAACACAGGTGATTCAGTCTCTTCTGGTACAACCTTGGGTTCAACTTTTGTCACCTTCTCAGGCTGAGAAAACAGCACAGTATCGGAGAGATCAGCAACATCTACAAGTTTCTGTGATTGGGCACGAGTTACAGCACAAGCAGGGAATGCAGTAGTGAACAGAATATCAAACTCAGATATTTCAGTCATAACCGGTTAATGTACAACAATAGGACAAAGAAAAACCTGGCCACCGGCTAGATCATTTCCTAGAATGAGATCAACCCCATCTACTGGTAACTGTGAATATACCCCCAGCGTAACTAACCTAGTAACAAGTTCCAATTTCAAACACACCTGATGAAGAGGAACATTAACACAATCCATTTCAAAGTGAATGAATGTGCAACAGCATGAAAATAGGAGTATCAGATTCAGAAGGGGGTATTGCCAAAACAACAAACATAAATCAGTCTAACTCCTCATTAACCAAATTATCTAAACTAAAATAAAAGAAAACAAAAAGTACAGCAAAATAAGCTAACTCCCAAAAATAAAGACCATTTTATTTATTCAAAATAAAATGGCACCCACCTCCCTACTAACCCCACAATAAAAAAATATATAAATCAAACTAGAAAACTTCAAGTAAACCAAAAACAAAGAGGATTAATCAAAACATACAATAAATGATCATAGAAGTTACCACTCACTTCTATCTTTTAAGTCTCAATCATAAAGTGTAATAAGAGAGACAATGGACAGAAACTCTACTTCAGTAAGTTCAACAAAGGAGGTAAAGATACACAGAGCCACCAACTACTTGCTTTAACACAACATCAAGTCTGAGACCTTAAAGCTGTTGCACACAGTCAAGCCACCACTAACACTGCTCTGATGATAGCTGCAGCTTAAATACTCTCTCTCCCCTCCCATCATTCAATCACAACTGGATACTCATTAATGCAGTCAAGTGGCAACACTGACAAAAAAAGAGAAAAACACACGCAAAGCATAGCTTGAGCACAACACCCTCAAGCCATCCTAAGTGTTTATGACTATCTTCTTTCAGACGAACACAATTGGAGATATATTTACAAATATCCTTAGTCCTCCAAGGTTTATAATGGTTGTGACAAAAAAAAAAAAAAAAATGAATCCATACAACTCCAGGGGGTTAATAAATGCCTTCTGAAGCAAATTTATGTGTTTGTGTAAGACAAGTATCCTTATTTAAAACTTTATAAAGTAAAATAACAAGCTTCCGGCACGACAGCCGTACACATTCGAAGTACATCCAAAAAGCGTTAACTTCCATGACGTAGTACACGATGCCATGACGTTCTACACAATGACATGAAGTACTACACATTATAGCTTTTTGGAGACAATAACTCCACTTTAGGTTGTAACGATCAGCCAAATCGGTTGAGTCACAAGATTTAAAATGGGGTCAGATTTTAATGTGTGAGTTTGTTAGTGGCTAAAAGAAAGAGACATAAAACAGTGATAAGTTTAAATAAGAATTGTGTATTTACAATATTCACAGGAAACTTTAAAACAACACAATAAAACCAGGAAAACTCAGTCTGTTAAAAGCATACAGTCCAAAGTACCATACCCTAAAACAGTCCAAGAATCCTAGTTTGCTGATAAAGTCCCAATGTGAGTGTCCACCAGTGTATATACAAATGTCCAGTCAGTCTTACTTTTCGGGTATAAAATTAGGCCAATCAATGTTTTTATGTAACTAATTAAAAAAAGTTATGAACAGTCATAAAAGAAAAAAATTTGATGACTAACTTGTAAGACTTACCTCAGTGGTTTATGCAACTATAGCCCCAGGTCTTCCCTGTTATACCACACCAGCGTCAGTTGAGCAGGGTGTGTCTAACATTGGATGATAGCCTTATGGCAGTCAAGTGTCTTACACTCAGTTGCAATCACTTTGCATGTTCCTCTTTGGGAGGCTAGTATATCAAGAGCCATTTGATTTTGTAAAAAAATCTTCCTCATTACATGCACTTCTCTGAAATATTAACAATAACTAAGTGTAGTTTTGTTTTTTTGTTTTTTTGCTGTGGCCTCAAACACCTCATATAGTGCATGTACTAGAATCAGTACTGTTGTATGCAGTCAAACTATAATGTTAATGAGAATAATTTCTGTAGTGACATACACTGCTCTTGAACAGCAGTTTGTTGTCCCAGGAATAATTAACTATACCTTATGTCATTTTGGCTGGGTTTTAATTATTTATTTATTTTACCTTTTCACTTTTGCCATTTGTCATCTCAACATTAAGTCATTAAGTCATAAAATACACTAAATAAGTTGTCTGGCAGGTTTATCATTTTGAGTCTAGAATTGTCAGTTTGGGTGCAGCATTCAGATTGCGCAAATCATTCAATGCATTTCCCAAAAGCATTGTTAGCCAATATGGTCACAAGTTCCTTCTTTATCAACTTCATTGAGTCTATGTTTGCCACACTATAGCTCCATCGCAAAGTTGTGTGGTTGGAATTACAATTCTCCACCTGTGGTTAGAAGCATAGTTTCTTGTTTTTATGACATGTGGACTTAATAAATCCTTATCTTGAGCAAAATAAACAAGCTGATTTTCAATACAGTCTATATCTTTTATTTCGAATATGAACAAATTTCATTCATGTCTTTTAGTTTGTCAAGAGGTTTAAATTGCACGTGCAAGGGTGCGCATGTGCGTACAGTACATGCTCTAGTATGTAAGAAAAAGCATATGATGGATCTGGAAATAAAGCAAAATAACAGAGAAAAGTGACAATCCTCGGATGCTGTTTCCATGATTGATCTGGCATTAATTCGAACTCAAATGGATTCATTAAAAGAAGTTATTACTTAACTACCGGCGTGACATCAACTAAAGTGGCTGAACTACAAATTTGTGACAATATGGTTTCGGGAAACAGTCGTAACTAGCTAGTTGATTTCTTCGTATTGTAGTTAAGAAGCGAGTTACGTTGTTGTATGCGAAACGTAGCCTAGAATAGAATGGCAGGCGGCTGTCCATCACCAAACCAGTGCTGTTAATTCTGCCAATGTTCCTTGTACAGTTATAGGAAACAAATCATATAGTGGTAATACAGTGGATTTAGATGATTGAGGAAAATATAACACACCCAGCAATTGGATATAATGAGCACCTTGGCATACTTATGAGCTAAAACAATGCCAAATTAATACAGAATTAATTCAGAATATCTTTGTTCATGAAATGTCTGAGTAGTTTGTGCTTAAAGTGTCTCTGTACACTGTTCTTGAAATGTATCAGTAGTCTGTTCCTCCAGAAGAACCATCTTGAAGTTGAAGATTTTGAAGTTCCATCTCTCTGACTGGAGCTCCTGTTTATCTGATTGCCAGTGTCGTTGCCACAGAATGTCTTCGATATGATAGGGCTTGAAGTCTCTCTGTGAACTTCTTGAAGGCTGCCGACATTGATTTGCGAAAATATAAAAACAAGAGAATGGAAAACAGAGTCTGCTCTTTTTGAAAAACAAGTTTGTTTAAACTTTGTTGGAATTATTTTGACTCCATTACAACCTCTAGAGATAAAAAAAAACAAACAAAAAAAAAAACATAGAGACCATTTGGCTGGCAACTAAACTGTAGTTTGGTGCAAACTAACCATCTTAGCCCCCACCTGCCCCCATCTTCATCATGAGGTTGGCCCCCAAGTCGCTAAAAAACAAGGGCCTGGTTTCACAGATAGGGCTTAGCCTAAGCCAGGATTAGGCCTTAGTTCAATTAGGATATTTAAGTAGCTTTTATTAACTTTAACTAGAAAAAAAACATTGCTGGTGTGCATCTTGAGACTGTAAAAAGTAATACGCTCTATCTACTCAATAAAATTGTGGCAACAGATTACAAGCAATATTATTAATTAAATTCAACATATACAAATTTAGTTAGAATTAATCAAATTAATTCCTTAAAAGTAAACTATTTAAAATGTGTAAAATTAGCAAACACCATTACAAAAACCACAAACTGACATAAAAAGCAAAGAGTCAAACAGGCCAACTAAATCCAAACATTTTCAATCAAATAAACATCAACATCTAAACCTCTGTTAATTCATGTGTTTCTCTTTCCTTCAGTGATCATCAGGTGTCTTCAATGTTGGCAATAAAAATAAAGAGTGACACTGTCTGTTATTTAGATATTTTTGTTTAAATTTTACTCATTTTAAATGGTTGACATTTAAGGAATTAATTTGATTAATTCTCACTCAATTCTATTTGTTGAATTTAATTAATAACATTGCTTGTAATCTGTTGCCAAAATTTTGTGGAGTAGATATACCGTATTACTTTTTACAGTGTGGCACTGATATATTTTAAGATATGTCAATGCAAGTTTCTTTCAGTTAAAACAGCTCAAACATGCATTTAGTCCAGGACTAGCTTAAGCCTTGTCTGTGAAACTGGGGGAAGGTTTTTCCCCTTGACACCATCCTATACAGCATCCTTTGCCAGTCTCATTTAAAATTTGGTACAAACTAATTTATAAAGACTAATATGTGTCCATAGTCTTACCCAACAATTTCCCAGCTGAAGGAGTGACTAATAAAACTACATACACTCTGCTGGGTTAAAAATTTGGGTTGTTTTAATTCAGTTTTCCAACCTATTTTGGGTTCATTTTAAGCCAGCCATAGTCGTTTTTAAACAATAGTTGGGTTAAATAAAACTGCCCGGCACGTTGGGCAAACGTTTAACCCAACCCCAGCATTTTTAGAGTGTAGGAACCATTTCATCATGGTTCTAAACTTGAATGCTGCAATTTCTTAATGTAAATCATTTACCCAGACACAATACTATTTTTTCCCTCTGGCAATTTCCATGCATCCTGAACTTGATTTTGTGCCTTCTTTATTGATTCAGTCAAAACCATACAATACATGAAAAGAGAATCTGACATTAAAATCATCTGCCTCAGCAAGGATCAATGACATTGGTCGACCTGTGATAATCTTGAAATGACCCAGTTTCTTTGTTGGCTGATGAACGGATACGACACAGAAATAATCTTGTTTTCAGAGTGATTAACTCTTTCAACCATGCCTGATGATTGTAGTTGTCTTAGGCAATGAAAATGCCATTTAATTTCCAGAAGTCTACAGACTTCCTGACATACCTGACCAGTAAAGTGTGTTTCCTGATCAGAAACAATAGTGTTCATCTGGGAATGATGTCTCAATCCAGTATTTTAGCCTTTCTTGGTGGTAAAAACTATGACTAGTATTCTAGACTCAGTATGACTAATACATCCTCATAACCCTTGCATTTTAGAAAGAGTCATAAAATTCCATTCACAATTCACAAAATTGTCTGCCACAGGATTTTCCCAACTGAATGGAATTGGTTGCCAAATTATGTTTTGACATGACGCATCCATTAACTTCTTCCGCGTTTCTCTAAAAACTCTTTGCCCACATTATTTAAACATGAACACATTATAAATTGCCTAAATGTCTGGCACACTCTGTATATCTATGTGACTAGATAAGGAAGCAAGGTTTGGTGTATTATCTATTTAATCATCCACAGATTTTACCCTCTGGCTTTATCTGTGAGCTGTGAGTGAGGTGTTTCAACATGCAAATGACATGCCTGAGCAGTGAAGATTTCTGCCGTTCATGAGGTGGCAGCTGCTTGGTCAGCAAGAGTTCTTCCTTCAGTCACACCTGTGTTTGTGAGAAAACCTCTCTGCTGCCAACCTGCTCCTAAGACATGCAGATATGCACAAAACCGAAGATGTAACAAAAGTCTGTGTACATTTTAGCTGGTTTGCCGTTTGCCAACTCACATTTAAGCAACCAAATCAGCTTGAAACTAAGACTTCTCAAGTCTGAAGTTACTGTTCAACCTGCCTTGCATTCCCCATTTAGAACGTCAAATTGTACTTTTACCCTTAAAAATCATCACTATATCTGCATCGTCTTGTTACTTAGCTCATGTATAAAAGATTTGATCATCTTTTCCAATAAATGTTTTACCAACTGTAGTATTATTGACCACTTGAAAGTGTCGCATGTCCTGCTGCTCTATAGACAATAATGCAACGCATTTACAAGTGAATGGTTCATTTCAGGCATTACAAAGACTCACTTTGCAAAGCCAAATAGACTCAGACTGTCTATTATAATTGTTCATAAACAAGGCAAGGGCCTTGAGTCATGGTGGCCCTTGAATCAAGGTTTTTTTTTCTAATCTCCTTGTTATTGGGTTTACACAGATGTCACATAACCAATACAAAAGATTTGATTGATATATCTGACAAGAATTTCAATTAAAATCTCTTACATATTTTTTTTTTTTTTTTGACAGTGACCCTTTTTGCCACAATATCTAAAAAGGTAATTATTGGGACCTTTTAACATGTCTTAATGAAATACATGGGTGTAAGATTAAAATTCCAACGCATTGATTTAATTAAACTGTTAAACATTATTTTAATGAGTTCCGTTAGTATGATTCATTCTGGGTGAAATATAATTGCCAGAGATTAAGTTGGGGAATTTGGAAAAAGGATTGACGAGCAAGTCAATGCATGCTTAGCAGCAAGGGCAGACTCAATAGGTGGTTTAAAAACCCTCTGTCTGCTCCACCACCAGATGGCACTCCAGGCCATGCCTGTGAATTCCTCTGGCAATGATGGAGAACACCACCAGGTAGTGCTCCAGGACACCGGAAGCAAGATTTCCACTGGCTCTGCAACACAAGTCAACGTGTTCAATCATCTACTTATATCACGTATAATCACATATATTTTAAAACATAGAAATAAGTTTAATCGGTAACATACTCCACATAGCCATGCAAGGCTAAGATTGCACGCACATGCTTTTACACATGAATTAATTCATTTATTATCTCACTATAATTAGAGAGATAATAAATTTAAGGTGCATGTAAACAGTCAATATAATATTTTTAAAGATGAATAAAAAATAAGTGAAAAAACAAAACAAAAACAGAAATCTAAATAGAGAAGTGTCATAAAAGCATAGAAAAGGCCTAGACTTTACGCTTTAGTGTGCACCTCATTCATTATTTTTGCAATTTTGCATTTACACGCCTGTAGCAAATATGCTCAATCCATCTGCATATTCATTACTATCTACTATCATCTTTTTACAGAATGGTTTTGCTCAAACTCTGACAGAGGCATATCCTCTTGCGTCCTCTAGTAAAGTCTATGTGGACATCACAGACAACCCTGAGGTGAAACAAAGACAACCCTTACGAAAAAGAAGTCTATTCAAGTGTGCTATTAGTATACTTCTTTTAAACTAACAAATAAGAAAGTATACTTTCAGTCTACTTTTTATGTACTTCTCAGATATATATTTAAAATTGCACTTAAGTATACTTGACTCATACTGACAGAAAAGTTGAAGTACACCGATCAAGCATAACATTATGACCAATGACAGGTGAAGTGAATAACACTGATTATCTCTTCATCACGGCACCTGTTAGTGGGTGGGATATATTAGGAAGCAAGTGAACATTTTGTCCTCAGAGTTGATGTGTTGATGTGTTAGAAGCAGGAAAAACGGGCAAGCGTAACGCCTGTTTTACACCGCAAGCGTCAGCGGCGCGTGAGCGTGAACTGCAGCTGCAGAGACGCACGAGTATTCACACTGGAAGCGTTTGTACAGCGTCACAGCAGCGGCTCCAAGCTGCATATAAAGTGAGCATTTCTTTACAAAGACAACTATAAATTTGTTTTTATAAGTTGGTCATTTATAAACTTGATAGTCTTGAAAGTTTGTTAACATGGGGTGGTGTACAACACTCGCATATAATCGTAAAATAAATAAATATAAATAAATAAAAGCCTTGTGTTATCCATTGCTGCAAACGAATGAGGTAAGCTTTGTGCTTTACATCATCTGCCGCGTGCACATGTTTACAAGACAGCAAACTCGGGTTTGATTTGGGTATGCTAGAGCCTATATAGCTGTCTGTGTAATAACTAAAATAATGTTTATATATCATGTTTTCTGGCTAGTTTATTTTAGTTTTTTATAATACACCATACTTTAACTTAAACTGAATAATTAAAAACAAGTTTAAATAAGTAAATCTTCTATAAATATTTTTAATATTAATTTTCTTTCCTGACATACTCCAATTCTTGTTAAAACACACTAGCTTATTCTGTGCATTTTGAGCACTTTTTGTGTGAAATTATATTTATTTTGTCCATCAAAAGTGTACTTTCACTTTAATTGAGTGCCGGTTTCACACCGCACGTGTCAGCAGAGCGTAAGAAGCGCATATTTTTTTCGGCGCCCATGTTAACAGATGGTCTATGGCCACCAGGGCTGCCATAGACCAAGAGTTGAGCTACTTTGTGCGAGTGTACACCGAACCCCTGTTGGTAAATCTACCGACTTCAGCATGCCCTACAACGTCATCTGCCTCACCTGCATGGTGGTCACGCTGGGCTACGGCTCCTTTTACAACTTGCTGACTCGCATTTTCCAGGTGGATGAACTGAGTCCACTGCTGGCCAAACGGTTGGCCAACCTCGTTCGTCGCATAAGGGGAGTGCCACTGCTGACCTGACTGTCGACAACAGGTCTGAAGCCTGAAATGTCCATATTAGGCAGCTGAGAGAGTCGTGACTCTAAAACGGCATCTGCTGGAGTTTTAAGATGCTTTTCAGCCCTGGAAGGACTCAACACCACTGTAAACTTTTGTTGAACAAATGAGATTCCAAGACAGATGGATTAGCCACCTTTTTTTATGTGTGTGTGTCACATAAGCAAAGATCGGCCACATTTTATTTTTTTTTTTTGTGAGCCACATAAGCAAAGATTAGCCACTTTTTTGGTTTTGTTTTTTTTGTTTTATTTTGTTTTGTCGCGTCATAAGCATAAACATAGCTGGCTGTCACAAGAACATTTCTAAAAGAAAATGCATGGTTCAGGCATCGGGGAAAAACATACAATGGAAGAGCATGATGTTAAGTCGTCTCAGTTTACGCCACCCCTTTCACAGAAACACAGAAACATCTCTGTTACGTATATAACCCTCGTTCCCTGAAGGAGGGAACAGAGATGTACGTCACCTGTATGTACCTGAGTGTAAACTAAACGAGCCAATGCACATTGGCGTGCAAGCTTTGCATCACGCGACCCGCCCCATGGTGCGGGTATAAATGTGGAAATGGGTACTGAGGAGACGAGCACGTAGCCTGCGCTCAGTGGTGGCACAGAAACAGTTACTGACCCTTCCAGCACCCAGCATAAGCCTCAGCATCCCCCCGCACCTTGGGGCGGAAGATAGGACCAGGCTTACGCCAAAAGAGTCTACTGCTGTTCCGCATGACCCAATCAGTAAGACTTGCTTAACACTGGGAATAAGCAATAAGCACACGAGAGGGGAATGGCGCTGCAAGCCGACACAAGAAATGGGGGCTCCAGGCATTACAGGCCACTAGAGGCGAGCACGAGGGAAGGAACTACTAGCTCTACATGGAGGCTATAAAATCTAGCTAACGTGTTGAGTGTCGCCCAGCCCGTAGCTCTACAAATATCTGTCAGCGAGGCGCCATGCGCCAGCGCTAAGGAAGAAGCTACACCTCTGGTAGAGTGAGCTCTCAACCCGAGCGGGCAAGGCACGCCTTGGGATTGATAAGCCAATTCGATGGGATCCACTATCCAGTGGACCATCCTCTCCTTGGAGACAGCCTTTCCCCTCTGCTGGCCTCCGTAACAGACGAAGAGCTGGTCTGAGGTCCTAAAGCTTCATGTTCTGTCCACGTACAAACGCAAAGCGCGGACGGGACAGTGCAAAGCCAAGGCTGGGTCTGCCTCCTCCGAGGGCAGCGCTTGCAGGTTCACTACCTGATCTTTAAAGGGAGTGGTAGGAACCTTGGGCACGTATCTGGGCCGGGGTCTCAGGATGACGTGAGAATCACCAGGTCCGAATTCTAGGCACAAGGCTGCATGGTTGAGCACGCCTGGGATATGAATGGCACGAAGTGACCTCAGATGCTTCTGACTCCATAGAAGGAGATGGCGGGTGAGTTGTGACATGCGATGGGAGTGTATACCGCCCTGGTGGTTGATGAACTCAATGGTTGCAGTGTTGTCCGTACGGACCAGTAATGTGGCCACTGCCTGACCAATCCGGCGAGCCGTCACCTTAGTCGCCCGGAGGGCGAGGTCAGTGGCGGTGCGCAGCTCCTCCAGAAGCCGTTGGTCAAGACCACCCTGGGGCATGTCCATGAGTGCTTTGGCCTGGTAGACCTGAAGCAATGCCATGGCATGCAGGGCGGAAGCGGCCTGTCCACAGGCTCTGTAAGCTTTATCAGATAAATTGGAAGAAAACTTACAGGCCTTGAATGGGAGGCGTGGGTCTACCCGCCAGGTGGTGGACGTCGGACACAATTACCATGGGCCGCCCCAAGAAACCAATCATCCAGCCTAGAAGGTTCGGGACACGGTGGAGGATTCCACGCAATCCCGATCCTTTCGGAAGCCCGGGAAAGCATAGTGGTCACTTCTGGATTGGGCTCAGGCAAAGCAGCCGAGTCTTCATCTCCAGAGGACTCCTGCTCACCTTCCGATGCCGTGATCGACATCTGGTCCACAGCAGGTGCTCCAAAAGAAACGGACGGTTGCTCATGGGAGGGACCGGCACGATCTTCTGGAAGCACCACTTGCTGCAGTGTGCTAGAGGGGTTAGGGGCCCATGGAGATGGTCTCAGCGGGGAAGCCCTAACTGTGATCCTCGAGTCTCCCTGCCTATTCGCCGAAGTACCGCCTTCCTGGCATCCACCAACGAAGACCATAGATCGGGGCATAGGGGAGGGGACTCCGCCTTGAGAACCAAGGTACGAGAGTCTAGACCGCAACACTGAAATAGTCATGTTTCCACAATGAAGACATGAACTATCCACAAAAGCTGACTTAGCGTGCTGAATGCCCAGGCACGTGATACAGCGATTGTGACATCTTGAGAAAGACGCAGTGTCACACCTGTAATGCTCCTTTAGAAGGGGAAAACTCACTCTTTTTGTTTGGTGCCGAAGCACACAGGGGAACAGCCACAGTGGTCACCTACAATACGTGCTCACAGAGAACCGGCCCAAATGGCAAACCTTGTCCGGGATAAAACAATAAACTTGCTGTGAAAACAGCAGTTAAGAGCTCGTGAGCTCGCGGCTACCACTGCAGCATGCTGTCATACCAACACAGACAGACAGAAAGGTGAAGCTTCCTAAGACTCGTTTTCTTCACACTTCACAACGAATGCTCGGCTCCGATGCGAAAGACAGAGTGCGAGTGCACCCGTTTCTGCATTTATACCCGCAATGCAGGGACGGATCGCGTGACGCAAAGCTTGCACACCAATGTGCGTTGGCTCATTTAGTTTACACTCGAAGGTGATTGGGCTCTCATGCGATATTCCATTTCGTGGGTTCACTTCTGATGTATGTTGAACGTGACCGACTGAAAGGGAACTGAAATCCAACTATTGAAAATGGATGTCTAAGAATGTGGCATATATTTTCTACTTTCTGTAATGCACTGATATTCAAATATGTATGGTTTTGAAGGACTGGACTGTTTTTAGTGTTTTGCCTTTTTTTCGTGCATTTGCCTGTGGCTGACCACAATGACCTCCAGACTTGGTGTTATTGAATTTGAATACTGAAGCATCTCTTTAACACTGGTTAACTTTCCCATAATAAACTGACTGGAAACCTATAATTTTTTTTTTTTTTTTATGCATTAAGAGATTTTGAATAAGAATGTAATGTCTTTTTTTCATTGAACTCAACTGTGACAGTCAGTTTGAATTACTGTGAAAGAGCCTCTGCATTGACTGACTGTAAATTCTTCCATTATCTGTTATATGACATGGTAGTTGTTGAAGGGGAACAACTGCACATTCTCTTAAGCATAGGCTATTTATTTACCAACATTTTGGCTAGTAGCCTTTGTCAAGATATAGTTTCACAACATGGGGAGTAGTATATAAAAAGGGAATAATGGTTCCCTTGTTGTAATATACATATGCTGGTAATGTAGTTTAACAGATTTGTATTAACTCACTCATTCTTAAACTAAAAGTACCTAATCAAATCAGACTATTCAAGTAGTACCATCATCAGCTTACCTATTTTTGGATGGCACTGCAGATGCAAGTATGTCAGTTACAATGTCCTAACTAGGCACAATACAAAACAAATCTCCAGGGTGAACTAATTTATCTTTCCACAATGAATGTAAAACTACTGTGCAACATGGTACTATCCCAGCCAATCAGAAGAGACTGATCTTCAGTGTATGGTTATGAATGGGATTTTGGACAAGTGGGATCTCAATCACATACACACATACATATATGCATATATATTATGGTAGAAATTCCCCATTCCCCTGCACACCTGATTTAAGTTAACCTGGTGTCTCTTTCTAGACACCTACAAATTTGTACTCTACTAAGTGTTTCTCCACTTGTTCCACAGGTCTCTAGTATTCCACTTCAGCACTATACCTTAGGAATGAAAATAAGATTTATAGTGCTCTAGACACTATCACTTGAGAATAGAAGTAAGATCTCTAGTGTCTAGAGCATTAATCAGACAGACTCCAAACAATGCCTTTGAATATGCTTTAATCACAGCCGGGAGGACCTCATATTAATCACAGAGAATCCCATCGGCAAAAAGAATACAACAGTTTATATAAGATAGGTACATGGCAAAGGTAGCTGACTCATTACATAATTTTTCTCTAATATGATTGGTTCTACATATGTGCAATTCAGCAAGACCACCCCCCACTCACCCGGCAAAGCTAACTGATTTTGTTTTTTGATGACTTCAGCTTATTTCTCAGGTCATAGGGTTATTATATTTAGCCATCTAGCCATATCCATATGCTTCTGTTATTTCAACACACTAATTTTGGCTTGTGCTTGTACTAATTAAGTGTTGGTACATTTTGTTCTCAAAACCATACAAATGTTAAGCCTGCAAGAAAAAGGAATGAAGCACTGAATTGATTTAAGTAAAAGAACTCAAGTATGTATTATTTTGCAAAATTAATCTCACAACACTTTCTGGTGGTTAAATCAGCATAGTTGCATGCGTGACCACAGGTGGGTGGGCAGCATTTCTGTCTGGCAGGGCACTGACCATCATGGGAACAGCTCTTCAGTAAGGCACATTGACTGCATGGATAGAGATTCAGATTTAGTCTGGCCATTTAGTGGCATTTAGCCTCAGATGTTCAAAACAAAACACTTAAGGCATGAATAGCTAGTTTTACTTACAGAGTGAATTGGATTCTAAGTATTATTCATCATCTTTATTCATTTTGTAAAGTCACTCTGTGCATGAAACAGTGCTATAGGTTGAATGCAGGTACTTTTGACATAGAGAATATAATATAATAATAATAATAATAATAATTATTATTATTATTATTATTATTATAAAATAAGACACAAAAGGCAATGAGAAAGCCAACCCAAACATGAATATAATATAATTATAATATAATACATGGTAACACTTTACAATCGAGTTGTTAACATTAGTTTACTACATTAGTTAACATGAACTGACTGAAAAATACTTCTAAAGCATTTATTAAAGAATAATTGATGATGGGCCATTGAATTATTTTTAATTTTTTTCAAAAAAACATGGAAATAATTTTTAGTTTTTATCCTGTTTACTATATTTATTTGCTTGGTTAGTGTCATCGTGGGTTTTGGTTCTTTTGTGGGTGACACGCATGTAAGCGAGTAAATACAGTTGAAATATGGCAAAGTCATTTCGACGTGCCACACTTCCTGCTGCCAACAGGTGGCACTTTGACAATTACTGAATATTGCCATGTAGATGTCTTCAGGCTAAGACTATTATCAATCATGTGAAGTTTGGAGCAGATCGGACATTGTTTGCCTGAGTTACAACAACTTCCTATTTTGTGGCGTTAATCGCAAACATTAGCACTTAGCGAAGTGTTGCATGATTTAACGTGTTTCTAGTATGTTTGGTACTTCATGGCATATTTAAATGTGTTTCTGGGTAGTGAATTATTGTGTAAAGCATGCCATTTCCTGTTGTCAGCAGGTGGCGCCATGACTAACTGAATATTGGCATAGAGATGTCTTCAGGCCAGGACTCTTATCAAACATGTGAAGTTTGGGGCAGATCAGACATTGTATGCCTGTGTTACAACAGCTTCCTCCTTCATGGCGAAACATAGGCCTTAAGATTAGACTGACCAAATATGATGTTGTTCTGGTTAAATCTCTATGAGGAGTTAATCAGTGTAAAACATGTCATTTCCTGTTGCCCGCAGGTGGCGCTATGACTGAAACTGAATATTGCATTGTAGATGTCTTCAGGTCAGGACTCTAATGAATCATGTGAAGTTTGGGGCAGATCGGACATTGTATGCCCAAGTTACAACAACTTCCTGTTTCATGGCTAAACATCAAACTTTGTCAGGCCACCACGGTCAGTGAAAAGTCAAGATCTTCGCAATTTAACATCACAAAGGCCTTTAGATTAGACTGATCAAATATGACCTTGATCTGATTAAAGCTCTAGGAGGAGTTTGTTAAAGTACAACGTCTGGAAATGACAAAAACTGCAAAAATTTTGCAGAGAAAATTCAAAATATCTGACTTAGGTGGCGCTATCGAGCCATTTTGCCACACCTAATTCTGAAACCCATATCAGATGTAAATTTTTACCACTTCTGACGCGTGTGCAAAGTTTCATGAGTTTTCGAGCATGTTTAGGCCCTCAAAAATGTGATTCATTTCGGAGAAGAAGAATAATTGGCTGAGCAATTACAATAGGGTCCTCACACCATCGGTACTCGGGCCCTAATAATATAATATAATATAATATAATATAATATAATATACCTTTAACTGGAGCCATACATTCATGTCCACATCCATTGCTGCAGCATTTCTCATTGTTGGGACAGTCACTGTCATCGGCACAGTACTCGGCACACACTCCTGCTCCAGATTTTCTGCGTGGACACACTCCTGGCTTTGCTGTAATACAGACACATGTCAGAGAAGCCATATCAGTGAATGCTGAATGTCTTTTTCACTGTAAAAAAAATAAAAAATAATAATAACAATAATTTTGGAAGTTGTACCTATATATTATTGGAATATGTTTTAAATAACTATTTTAGTCTTTCTACTTTAAAATTGAATGTTTTATTTGTTGTGAGTTTTTTTTAAGGACCTAACTGAAATAACTGAAATCATTTGGTGATGTGATATGAACATGTACATAATGCAGTCAAGACCTTCCTGGAACTACTTTAGCCGTGCGTTTCCCTGAAAATAACTGCACACCTTAGAACATTTGTCAACCAATATATATAATATAATCAAAGACTATAGAATAACACAAGACGCGTCACTCCTACTGTTTTGAATGGGAGAAAGTGCAACGCGCAATATGGCGGAATAAGTCCCGCCTTCTAAATAAGAGCCAATCGCCGATTGGTAAAGTCATCGCGTCACTGCAGCGGCCGGTTTCTATAGAAACAGTCAGACGCGCATCTCCGAAATAAGGCACTAGAGACGCGCATTTAGGACTGCGCATGCGCATTAGCTTTATCCAGCCTAAAAAATTTTTTTTGTCATGATTCAAGCATTTAGAAGCAAAATTTATGAGACAGTTGTTGTCAGATTTCATTGGTGCTTTCAAATATGAAATTTAATCGAAAGCTTGGCAAACAGCTTTGGAGAATTTGATGTTTCCCCATTCAAAGAGATAGGAGCTGCACTTGAATGCCCGAGAGGCGTTTCAAAGATGGCCGCCGAGTGAAATGACTTGTCTTAAAGGGACTTTGATATAATATAATACCTGTAACTGGAGGCTTGCATTCATGTCCACATCCTGTGCTGCAGCATTTTTCATTGTTGGGGCAGTCACTGTCATTGACACAGTACTCTTCACACATTGGTGCAAAATAATATATGTGTGGACACACTCCTGGCTTTGCTGTAATACAAACACATGACAGTGAAACCATATCACTGAATGCTGAATGTCTTTTTCACTGTGAAAAAAAGATTATTGGAAGTTGTATATATTATTGGAATATGTTTTACAATAACTATTTCAGCGTATATATACATAAAACATAAAAGTTAACTTAAGTATATGACAATTTATATAACTTTATATGAATTATTTAAACTGATGTACAAAGTTCATCCTTCACTAAACGACTGTACTGTATGTTTGTAAATTGTAATATGTTGAGATGTCACTTTTTGTAAGGCGCTTTAGTTTAAGCATTTCTTCGGGCTGCATAATAAAGATAAAAGAACATGGATCTTCTCACCTTTGATGTCTTTTCCTATAGCAGCATCTGTTGTGCTCAAACATCCAGACAGACACAATAACACAGCGCAGTACAATAGAGCTGTCATCCTCTCGACCTGTGATCTCACAATGAATGAACTTTTTTGAAAATCATACTTTTCTCAGAACGAGAAGGTATTTGAGTTAGCACTCCACCAATGGCATGAGTTTGGGGAGGGATGATCTGTTTTGGTGAGCAATAGGCAGAACACATGGGCACCTTGAATGTTTTTAGATGTCAGTGTGTGGGCTGACCTCTAGTTTGTGTACTCAGTCCCAAATCTGAAAATAATCTCTTACGCAATGGCTAATTTTTCCCAATGTAAACTGAATGGAAACACCTCATTTGTGCATGGAGTTTTAGAGGACAGTTTTTCCCCAAGGAATTTTGGGGAAAGAAAGAAAGAAAGAAAGAAAGAAAGAAAGGACATTTTTTCGACATTTCCTCGGTGGATGGGGTGTTTGTTGTCAATGCTGTATAGTGCTTTAAAAGAAAAACATATTGAAGAGCCTTTTATTCTGAGGAACCTTCTATTGAGGAACTTGAAAAGAGACACAAATAATATTTTTCCATTACCAAAGTGCAGTGCACATTTAATACATTTGACACTTGTGTAAAAAGTTTATTGATATACTGTGAATTGAACTGGATTTTCCATGAACAATTCCAGTGCATAAAACCATTTAAAATACAAAATTTAAAAAACAAAACAAAAAAAATAGCAAGCATTTATTTATTGTAAAGTCATTTTAGTCATCTGGTTAACCAGTGTACTGAATTTGTGTGCAAGGGACAACAATTTGTAAAACAATCTGCAAGATTTTACAAAAAAACAAAACAACAACAACAAAAAAAATATATTAAAACTTTAATTTTTGACATTAATAACTGTCAGGGAGTCACCACAGTCACCACCCTCTACAGTCACCAGATCCCAATCACCTAAGTACTGATCACATTCACCTGTCAGCGATCATCAGCCTGCACTATATAACTGCACTCCTCCCGTTCACTCACTGTCTGGTCTCAACTATACCATGTTGTTTCGCCTGACCCACTTACCTGTTGTTTACTTACCTGTCGTTCCTGTGATACCTTCCAGTTCTCCCTCGCTGCAGTTCACCACAGACTCCACACTCCACAGCTCCCTTTGGATCCCCTGGAAAACATAGAGACACGATCAGACTTAGATAAGCCGCTCAAGACTTTCCCACTCCCCGCCCGCTTACCTGGACTGTCCTCTCGCCTGTGTCATCTTCTTTGTTGTCAATAAACCTGCTGTCACTTGTAACACTTACCTCTGTGTCCTTTGTCTATCTGCTGACAATAACTATGTAGTATTGGTGGAATGATATTGTTTCAATAAAAAAGCTCTCTATGAGATATTGTGTTTGTGTCTGATTGACAAGTTTTTTTAAAACCACTCTGAGCTCAGTAACAAAACATACATTTAAAACTGTACTTTACAGCATCATAAAGACACAGCATTACTATTTGAAGGCTTCTGTTGTAGCAGTATCTGACAATTTCATTTATAATTTACACCAAAAAGTTGAAATTCTCTTTAACACAAGAATTTGTACTGTATCCTGCACCGAAAAGGCAAATCAGTCCAAGGCAGCCGAATGTAAACAACACAAGAGTCGACAGCATCGCTGAATACTTTCCCATGTCTATTCAAAATAATGTGCTGAAATAAAGGCCGGTTGATTCAAGTCTACTAAAGAATAAGACAAACACAACTGCGTTACATCTCTGTGAAATTCATGATGGCTGAAAATAAATGTTCTGGGTGTCACACCAAAAGTCGATTCTGAGTTGAATATTTCATAGAATACAATTCAATTTGTTAACATTTATTAAAGCATTAGGTGTCATAAGCTAAGAATAAACCACAATTCTTTACAGCATTTATTATCTATTGTTGACTGTTAATATAATTCACTAATTTTAATTTATACTTGAAATGTTAAAAGTGTATTACTGTATTTAGAAATGAACTTAAATTAATGACTGCTGTAAAAGTATTGTTTGTTGTTAGTTCATAATACTTAATACATTAAGTAATGTTTACAAACTGAGTCTCATTGTAAAGCGTTACCAACTAAAGAATAAGGCTGTAATAAAAACTATTGAAATGTGCCCATGAAATGCATGTGTTTTAAAGTGCAGAGTTAGTATTAATTCCACAGGTTTCCTTAGTAACCTAATCTTACATAGTGCTCTCAGAAACATCCCTCATATTCAATAATAATAATAATAATAATAATCCTGAATGCTTACAGGACATCTTTTGCTCTTATCCCTGATCTGTTCAAAAATACTTTAAAAATGCAGTTCATACATACACAGTGACCTGAATGATGGAGACAGGGATAGCTGCAGGTCAGATTAATGGGTATGCCAAAAGGTGAATTGCTACAACAGAAACTAACTACACCCTGATAGACAGCTTTCACAATTACTGATAAAGACCTTTCTCCACACCCTACCTTTCGGCAAGCCCCAACCTCTCGTCACGCCCATTACTTCAACCTGCAGATATCCACACTTGAGCTGCGTCCCAGTTCAGAGGTTCACAAAGGTCGGAGTGAGTGTTGTTACTGGTCTGATTGGCCGGATGTCCCAGTCTGTTGTGGTTGGTCTACTGTTCTCTGATTGGTCAGATGGCTCAGTCTGTTGTGATTGGTCAAAACACCAAGACTCAAAACATCTGTTTAGCTGTGCATTTACTGAATGAGCACTGTGTCACTGTACATTTGACTGAATGCACTTTATCTCATCTATGTATCATCTTTTTTATTCTTTTAATTCTTTTTATAACTGTTTTATTTAATCATTTTTATTCTCTGCTTTTATTGTTCTTAAAGGGTTAGTTCACCCAAAAATGAAAATTCTGTCATTATTTACTCACCCTCATATCGTTCCACACCTGTAAGACCTTTGTTCATCTTCAGAACACAAATTAAGATATTTTTGATGAAATCCGAGAGGTTTTTTTTATCCTCCTTTGAAAGCAATGAAATTACCACATTCAGTTTCCAGAAAAGTACTGCAGTGGTTCAACTTTAATGTTAGCGACGAGAATACTTTTTGTGCGCAAAAACAAAACAATAATGACTTTATTCAACAAATTTGTCTCTTCCCTGTCATTCTGCTACGCTATTTTTGTTGTACGTTTGAACGCCGGCTCAGTATTGGCCGACGCCTGTTCATGTGAGCAGCACGAGGCATGCGTGTGATGCTGATGCAGGAGCCGGCCAATAATGACCTGGTGTTCGGACGTAAACACAGAAACGCAGCACTGCGCTAACTGCGTAACAGACTGACAAGGAAAAGAAAAAATTGTTGAATCAAGTCGTTATTTTTGTTTTGTTTTTGTTCTCGTCACTTCATAACATTAAAGTTGAACCACTGTAGTCAAGCTGATTATTTTAACAATGTTTTTACTACTTTTCTGGACATTGAATGACGTAATTTCGTTGCTTTCAATGAAGAAAAAAAAAAAACTCTCAGATTTCATCAAAAATATCTTACTTTGTGTTCCGAAGATGAATGAAGGTCTTATGGGTGTGGAATGACATGAGGGTGTGTAATTAATGAATTTCATTTGTGGGTGAACTAATCCTTTAAGCTTCTGTTGTGATTATTTTATGATTATTGTAATTACTTTCCTATGTAAAACACTTTATGAATTACCATTGTATATGAAATGTGCTATATAAAAAAAAACCCTGCCTTGCCTACCTGCTCATGCAGAACTTTAGCTAAATTGTGTTAACATTTCCTCTTAAATGTTAGCAATGTCACATGTCTGTCTGTTTTTGCACCATGTTCTGTTTGTCACATGTCCTCCTTTGTTTAGTTTTCCCGCCATTAGTTAGTTGTCATGGTTTCTCATTGGATTAGTGTCCTTGTTTCAGGTGTGTCTTGTTCATTATCTCATTAGTTCCTGTATAAGTACTCCTTGGTTTGTTCACTCTGTCTTGTCACTGTTGTATTTTGGATGTGTTTACCTGCCTTCTTGAGTTATTATTAAACCTTTGAGTTCTTTTGAAAACCTGCTTCTCCTGCCTGCTTCCTCCTGTGGTCACACACCGTGACAAGCAATAGAATTAAATGTAGCTTTTGCTGTGGCCTCAAACACCTCATGTAGTGCCTGTACTTTATTCTGTAAACTGATCACTCCTAAAAATGGTAAAAACCTTCCTAACAGTTTCAGAGATTTAATTCTTGCTCTGTGTCATGATTAAATGATGTTTCACATAATGCTATCCTCTGACACTACTCACATTGCCAATAACAGATAAGCCAAATAACATCTACCTATATCCAACCCTTAGAAAATATTAGATAAGCTTTGTTACCACAAACAAAGTGTGTGCCATTAGAACAACGAATGTTCCTGATGGTGGAAATGGGGATTTTCAATGCTTTAGCTATTTTCTTACAGCCACTTTCTATTTTGTGAAGCTCAACAATCTTTTGCTGCACATCAGAACTATATTCTTTGGTTTTTCTCATTGTGATGAATGATTAAGGGAATTTGGCCTTTGTGCTTACACATATTTGTACTCCTGTGGAACACGAAGTCATGGCTGGACAATTTCATGTTCATGATCACCCTGGTGCGCAAAAAAAAAAGTAAATATGAATAGGAATACAGGTGCTGGTCATATAATTAGAATATCATCAAAAAGTTGATTTATTTCGCTAATTCCATTCAAAAAGTGAAACTTGTATATTATATTCATTCATTACACACAGACTGATATATTTCAAATGTTTATTTCTTTTCATTTTGATGATTAGAACTGACAACTAAGGAAAATCCCAAATTCAGTATCTCAGAAAATTAGAATATTACTTAAGACCAATACAAAGAAAGGATTTTTAGAAATCTTGGCCAACTGAAAAGTATGAACATGAAAAGTATGAGCATGTACAGCACTCAATACTTAGTTGGGGCTCCTTTTGCCTGAATTACTGCAGCAATACGGCGTGGCATGGAGTCGATCAGTCTGTGGCACTGCTCAGGTGTTATAAGAGCCCAGGTTGCTCTGATAGTGGCCTTCAGCTCTTCTGCATTGTTGGATCTGGCATATCGCATCTTCCTCTTCACAATACCCCATAGATTTTCTATGGGGTTAAGGTCAGGCAAGTTTGCTGGCCAATTAAGAACAGGGATACCATGGTCCTTAAACCAGGTACTGGTAGCTTTGGCACTGTGTGCAGGTGCCAAGTCCTGTTGGAAAATGAAATCTGCATCTCCATAAAGTTGGTCAGCAGCAGGAAGCCTGAAGTGCTCTAAAACTTCCTGGTATACGGCTGCGTTGACCTTGGACCTCAGAAAACAAAGTGGACCAACACCAGCAGATGACATGGCACCCCAAACCATCACTGACTGTGGAAACTTTACACTGGACCTCAAGCAACGTGGATTGTGTGCCTCTCCTCTCTTCCTCCAGACTCTGGGACCCTGATTTCCAAAGGAAATGCAAAATTTACTTTCATCAGAGAACATAACTTTGGACCATTCAGCAGCAGTTCAGTCCTTTTTGTCTTTAGCCCAGGCGAGACGCTTCTGACGCTGTCTGTTGTTCAAGAGTGGCTTGACACGACAGCTGAAACCCACGTCTTGCATACGTCTGAGCGTAGTGGTTCTTGAAGCACTGACTCCAGCTGCAGTCCACTTTTTGTAAATCTCCCCCACATTTTTGAATGGGTTTTGTTTCACAATCCTCTCCAGGGTGCGGTTATCCCTATTGCTTGTACACTTTTTTCTACCACATCTTTTCCTTCCCTTCGCCTTTCTATTAATGTGCTTGGACACAGAGCTCTGTGAACAGCCAGCCTCTTTTGCAATGACCTTTTGTGTCTTGCCCTCCTTGTGCAAGGTGTCAATGGTCGTCTTTTGGACAACTGTCAGGTCAGCAGTCTTCCCCATGATTGTGTAGCCTACTGAACTAGACTGAGAGACCATTTAAAGGCCTTTGCAGGTGTTTTGAGTTAATTAGCTGATCAGAGTGTGGCACCAGGTGTCTTCAATATTGAACCTTTTCACAATATTCTAATTTTCTGAGATACTGAATTTGGGATTTTCCTTAGTTGTCAGTTCTAATCATCAAAATGAAAAGAAATAAACATTTGAAATATATCAGTCTGTGTGTAATGAATGAATATAATATACAAGTTTCACTTTTTGAATGGAATTAGCTAAATAAATCAACTTTTTGATGATATTCTAATTATATGACCAGCACCTGTATACTTCAGAGATATTTTACTCATAAAAAAATCTAGGGGTGCCAATAACTGTGGCCAACGTGTTTTGGAGAAAAACATTTATTTCATAATGTGATTTTTTTTTTCAAAATCTCCCTGATATTGTGTTTACACAGATGTCACATAACCAATACAAAAGATTTGATTGATATACCTATTGCAATAGTTACCTTTTCCAATTCCTCAATTCTAGCCTTGGTTGTCCAGTCATTGAGTCCTGATGATTTATTTATAAATGCTAAAAGATTGCGCCCTATCAAATTTAAAAACAAGGTGAGGAGGAATTACATCAAGCGAGAAACCAGTGGGTGTAAGATTAAAATTTCAACGCATTGATTTAATTAAACATTATTAAATATTATTTTCTGTTAAACATTATTTTGATGAATCCTGTTATGATTCAATCTGGGTGAAATATAATTGCCAGAGATTAAGTTGGGGAATTTGGAAAAAGGATTGACGAGCATGTCAGTGCATGCTTAGCAGCAAGGGCAGGTTCAACTGGTGTTTTAAAAACCCTCTGTCTGCTCCACCACCAGATGGCACTCTAGGCCAGGCCTGTGAATTCCTCTGGCAACGATGGAGGATACCACCAGGTAGCGCTCCAGGACATCGGAAGCAAGAGTTCGCAACACAAGTCAACATGTTGAATCATCTATTTATATCACGTACTATACTTTCAGTCTACTTTTTATGTACTTCTCAGAAATATACTTAAAATTGCATTTCAGTATACTTGACTCATACTGACAGAAAAGTCTATGTATATTGGCCTATTCTTGTACTCAATCTTTTGATCGAGATAAAGTATGATTAATTAAGTATACTTGGCTTGTAGTTGTGTTTAATCTTTTGATTGAGTATCCTATTAAATACGTTTTTCATTCGTTTTCTTATAAACTTACATTGTTTGATAAAAAGTATTGATTTATAAAGAAAACAGATATGCTCCTAATTCTGAGTATATGAATTTTTGTGTAGGCCAGTCCACTAGTGTATGTAGGAACTTCAAAATACTTTACTCTTTGGGGGTGTTGATGGACTCGATGTACTTTATCTGTGTTTTGATCATCATTCCGAATCCCATCCGGATGTAGTCTTTGACAAAAATGCAATTTTCTCAGCTTTTTGTTTAAAATGTTGCTTTTTTTTAATTAAACTTAATGAAGTGTTGATAAAAAGGATGCATGAAGCTTGAATAAAATGGAAAGAGTTAAAGTACAGTTAAAGGTATATTTCAAGTATCAAAAATGAATACCTAAGTATACTTACAGTACAAAAATAATATATAAATAGTAAACTATAAGTATGATGTTATGTTCACTTAAAGAAAACTTACAAGTATTCTTGTAGACTAGTCATTTACTGAGAGTACACTTCAAAGTGTACTTTCAAAAAACAAAAAAAAAAGCTAAATATTTGACCAGTAAACTATCAATATACCTATAGGTTCACTTGTAGTATAGCTGCAGTACAAACAAAAAACTTAGTTGTAAACTAGTTGTGTACTCAAAGATTACTAATGTTACACTTAAAGTAGAGCCTATACTTAAAAGTATACTTTTATACACTAAAAAGTGGGCAAATTTAGTCTTAAGTAGTATTGAAACAGTACACTTACAAATATACTTCTAGTACATTGATATCAGTATACTTACTACATAAAATATACTTAAAAATATACTTGAACTTTACTTAAGTATACTTAATAAAAGGAACTTGAAGTATAGCTACTTTTTTTTCGTAAGGGAATGAATACTTTCTTTCTGCTTTGTGATCCTTTAATGTTCCTGTAAATGGGAAATAGAACTGGCTAAGAAGCTTTTTTAATTGTAAATTCCATTTGATCATTTTCCACTGTAGTTCCTTTTTGAAAGGGAACTCGCACTGTGTCAAGTGCTATGGGGAACGCCTCCGTGTGAACCAGTGTCTGAAACACTTATCAAATCACAGCAATTTCATATTGACCGGCGACAGCCCATGACATCATAATGGTGAGACCCGAAAGTACATAAGGGGTGCCTAGAGAACATGTCATCCTCTTTTTGTCTTCAGGGACTGTTATATGTGAAGCGCTATTGTTGGCAATCAGTATGAAATGCACAGAGAAAAAAGAAGTGTGTTGATTAGTGTCTGAAATACTTGACACCGGATGATACACACAAACTGTGCGTTCACTGTCTTGGAGAAGAGCACACACGGGAAGTTCTCGAGGGAGCTGCCTGTGGCAATTGTGAGCATTTTCCTTTAAGAACGCTCCGCTCTCATCTGGATCTCTTCTCTAGGGAAGAGAGTTCAGCATCTGGGCCTGATGGTTTGGGTCCCGCTCGTGCTGAGGCAGCGGAGACTCAGATCATGGGGCTCTCAGATGGAGTTTGCCGAAGAGTTTGAGAGTGGTGTAGACCTCTTGCACCATTCGGTTCACGCGGAGGCGTTCCCCATAGCGCTTAACGCAGTGTCTCGTTCCCTGTTCTCAGGGAACCATGGTTACATGCGTAACTCAGCTGGAGAAATCCAAATCCCTCCCAGCTGCATGGGCTCAGGCAGCTGGGCAGCTTCAAAAGAAACAGCAGGTGTAGGCTGGGCAGCCGGTCGCTCAGAAACCACACCCCAAGCGCTGCGACGCAGTTCAACGCGCTTGTCGAGGTAGATGGCCAATTCCACCAGCTGATCCAGGCTAGCAGGAAAGTCTCGAGTGTAAATCTCATCGCTGAGGTCTGAATTCAACCCCTCCAAAAAGCTTGCAAGCAAGGCAGGTTCATTCCACTCACATGTGGCTGCTAAAGTGCGTAACTCTATGGCATAGTCAGCAATGAAGCACTTCACCTGGTGCAACACCGCAAGCAGACGAGAAGCCTCCCGCCTGTAGACTGAACAGTCGAAAACCTTCATCACTTCCTCCTTGAACAAGGCGAACTTATCACAGCATGCCACCTCCGATTCCCAGACGGCCGTTGCCCAGTCACGTGCCCACCCGGACAGCAGAGAAATAACGAAGGCGACCTTGTCATGGTCCTCCACGTAAGTGGTAGGCACACAACCTCGCACTGGGTCAAAAATGCTCTGCACTCAGTGGGCTCAACTGAATAACAAGGTGGGTTGTTGATTCTGGGTTCGACAGAATTGCAAGAAACCGGTGGGCTCGGCTGGTCACGATGAAGGTAATGGAAGCGGCTGTTCAAATCCGTGACCTTGGCAGCAAGGTTCTCCACAGCGTGCATGGCAGCAGACAGCTCCTCTTCGTGTCTGTCCAGCATGGCTCACTGCAGCTCGAATGGGTGCCTCTTTCGCTGGGTCCATGGTGGCCAGATTATTCTGTCAGGAGAAACAGAGGACCCAAAAGCAAAGGCAGGTGCTGAAACAGTTTATTGAACAAAGACAGTCTGCCGTGCACCGGCCCTCTAGGTGGATGCAGAACTGGAGATAACTTAAAGGCTTGAAACGTAGACAGGTGAAGAATGAAGTAGCAGGTCACAGGCTTAGTAGCGGGCACGCAACGAGAATGTAGCGCAGTCCCCTGCCAGCAGACACAGCACCGCCGACAGCAGATGATAAAGTGACCTCAGACAGCAGGATGACTGGGCAGAGAACAGGTAGGATGTGCACGACTAGACAGAACAAGCAGGACTAGGACTAAGACTACGATTAACAAATATGACTTGACTTAACAGCACTTATAGGCATACATAGAACAGAACAGGGTAAGACGCTAGATAATCGAGAATAATCTGACAAGGAGCTGAGAGAATAGTGGAGTAGTAGAGAGAGAATCAGTAGCAGAGAGAATCAGAGTAAAGCAAGAAAAGGTGTGGAGATAATCAGCGTGAGCGCTGATTGCTATAGCGAACAGCTGAGACTAAGTGGCAGTAATGAGAGGGGAAAGAGAAACAGCATCTGCTGGAGTTTAAAGATGCTTTTCAGCCTTGGAAGGACTCAACGCCGAGTGACTGTTCTGCACTTAGGTTGAACAAAATGAGCTTCCAAGACAGATTGATTAGCCCCCTTTTTATGTCACAAGCAAAGATTAGCTAGTTTTTGTTTTTGTATTGTTTTGTGAGTAACAAAAGCAAAGAATAGCCACCCTTTTATGTTTTTTTTTTGTCACATAAGCAAAGATTAACCATGTTTTTTTTTTTTTTTTTTTTTTGAGTCACATAAGCAAAGATTAGCAACCGTTTTATGTTTTTGTTTTGAATCACAACCAAAGATTAGCTACTTTTTTGTTTTGTTTTTTGTGACTCAACACATAAGCAAAGACATTTTTGCAGTGTTGTTTTCACAGACACTACAATCTAACTACTGAAAATGGATGTCTAAGAATGTTACAAGTATTTTCTACTTTCTGTAATGCATTGATATTCAGATATGCGTTGTTTTAAAGGACTGGACTGTTTTTAAAGTTTTGCCTTTATTTTCCTGCATTTTCCTGTAGACTGACCACATAATGAACTCCAAAATGGGTGTTATTGAATTTGATCTCTGAAGCAGCTCTTTAACACTGGTTAACTTTCCCATAATAAGCTGACTGGAAACGCATAATGTGCTAAGAATGGTTTGCAGCTTCTTTTTTTTTTCATGCCTCAAGAGATTCTGAGGAAGAATGTAATGTTTTTTTTTTTTTTTTTTTTATCCCACTCAACCGTGCCATTCAGTTTGAATTACTGTATGTGAAAGAGCCTCCGCCTTGGATGACTGTGAATCCTTCTATTATCTGTTATATGACATGGTAGTTTGTAATATACATTTTACGGGTGATTTAGTTGAACAGATTTGTAGTAACTCACTGGTTCTTAAACTTAAAGTACCACTGATCAAATCAGACTATCCAAGAAGTACTATCATCAGCTTACCTATTTTTGCCCGACACTGCAGACGCAAGTATATCAGTTAAACTCTGTCCTAACTAGGCACAATACAAAACAAATCTCCAGTGAGAAGCAACTTGTCGTCCACAATGTGAAACTGCTGTGCAACATGATACAATCCCAGCCAATCAGAAGATATTAATGTTCAATGTATGGTTATGAATGGGATTTTGGACAAGTGGGATTTGTAGTTGCCAGGGCTACTCAACATCAACAAAATTGATCAGGAATTTCTGTATGTATTGCATCACTTGGGAATGAAAATAAGACCTCCAGTGCTCCACTAAGCACTATCACTTGAGAATAGAAGATCTCTAGTGTCTAGAGCAGCAATCAGACAAACTCCAAACAATGCCTTTGAATATGCTTTAATCACAGCAGGGAGGATCACAGAGAATCCCACCAGCACAAAGAATACAACAGTTTATATAGGATAGGTACATGGCAAAGGTAACATGATTCATCATTACATAATTTTTCTCTAATATGATTGGTTCTACACATGTGCAATTCAGCAACAACACCCCCACCCCTGTTACTTGTAATGCAAATTTGTTTTTTGATTAGTTCAGCTTGTTACTCAGGTCATGGGGTTATTATATTTAGTTAGCCAACCAACCAGCCATGTCCATATGCTTCTGTTATTCTAATTTTGGCTAAAGTGTTGGTACATTTTGTTCTCAAAAGCATGTTAAGCCTGCAAGAAAAAGAAACAAAGCACTGAATTGATTAAAGTAAAATAAGTCAAGTAGGCCTATGTATTATGCAAAAACTCTGTCCGGTGGTTAAATCAGCACTAGCAATTTACTGCATGCGTGACTGTATGGGGTTGGGAAACATTTCTGTCTGGCAGGGCACTGAAAATCATGGAAAAAGTTTTTAGCACATGGCCCCTTCAGTAGGTCATATAAACCATGCTTCTTTTGGTCTTCAGGTCAAATACATACTTTTGAAATAGAGAATATAACATAAAATAATACTTATTATTAGTAGTATTATAAAATACTAATATAATAATATAATATATAATATAAAATAATAATATACAATATAATATAATATAATATAATATATGGTAACACTTTATAATCCAGTTGTTAACATTAGTTTGCTACATTAGTTAACATGAACTGACAATGAAAAAATACTTATAAAGTATTTATTAAGTAAGGAATAATTGATGACAGGCCATTGAATTATTAGAAAATAATACACACCCGAGGTGGTAATGTGGTCACGATGCGAACACTGGAGTGTGCATTATTTTCTAATAAACAAAACAGAGTCAATTATTCTGCGTATTATTTCCATAAAAACATGGAAATAATTTGATGTTCTATTGTTTACTATATATATATATATATATATATATAGTTTTTTTTTGCTTGGTCAGTGTCATTGTGGGTTCTTTTGCTGTTGTAGACTGTAAGGACCTTTGAAATAACTGAAATCATTTGGCGAAGTGAAATGGATATGTACGTAATGTGGTCAAGACCTGCCTAGAACTACTTCAGCCATGCTTTTCATTGAAAAAAATATAATATAATATAATATAATATAATATAATATAATATAATATAATATAATATAATATAATATAATATAATACCTTTAACTGGAGCCATGCATCCTTGCCCACAACCATTGTAGCAACATTTCTCATTGTTGGGACAGTCACTGTCATTGACACATGGCCTGAAACGTATCACGGCACACATTTCTGCTGCATAATTTCTGCGTGGACACACTCCTGGCTTTGCTGTTATACAGACACATGACAGAGAAGCCATATCACTGAATGCTGAATGTCCTTTTCACTGTAAAAAAAGATTTTTGGAAGTTGTATATACTGTATTATTGGAATACGTTTTACAAGAAAACTTTTTCAACTATTTCAGTCTTTCTACTTTAAAATTCTTGTTTTATTCAAAGTGTTACTTGCTGTTTCTTTGTAATTAATTATGAGCTTTATTAGCAATTTCTGAACTAAAACTGTTTCTTCACCATTTTTTTCAGAGATCCTTTTGAAAAGCTTCTAGTATTATTATTATTCATTATTAATTGAAACTCACTGAAAACAGATGGAACACACACAGCCCCACAATAAAATCGACAGCATCTGTGTCCTCTAGGGCAGCCTCTATTGGAAACACATCTTCGACGGGGTATGACCATTAGCCTCGTCGGACAGCGACCGACCATAAGAGCATCATTAGGGGAGACCATGTTGTAATAGTTTGTTTCAGCAACTGTAAGTCAGTGGTATTGCAATATGTGTCTCAAGCTTATTCACATATTTATCTGCTTCAAATCAAAGTAGTTTAGAAATCTACTTTATCCCTAAACTGTTAATTAATGTGTAACAAGAGTTGTAACCAATTGTACCTGTCAAAATAATTATGCCAACCCCCCCTGACCACCATTATTTCATTGTAATCATTTTTAATCCACAACAACAAAAACCTAAAAACAAATATAGAAATACATTAAATTTGGAGAAAATGAACTGAATACATTAAACCCATAAGATCAAACTTTTACTGAACAAGTTATAAGATTGTATAACAGTTGTTGTTAAAATGGGAAAACACATATCTGGTAACAATTTTGTAATCATATTAATATTAATGTTTTTGTTTTACTGTAAGAAATAATGTCTATAGCTATGTGTTATCCTTGTACAACGGAAAAAGTATACAAAAAAATAATAGATTTAAGTTAACTTACCTACTGTATAAGACAAGTTATATAAATCTATATAACTTTATATGAATTATTTCAACTGATGTTTGAAGTTCATCTTTCACTGGACATCTGTATTGCATGTTTGTTAAATAGTAATGTGCTGAGAAGTCATATTTCGTAAGGCACTTGTCAAGTTTATGCATTTCTTCAGGCTGCGTAATGAAGTTAAAAGAACATGGATCTTCTCACCTGTGAAGTTTTGTCCTGGAGCAGCGTCTGTTGTGCTCAAGCATCCAGACAGACACAATAAAACAGCACTCACCGAGCAGTACACTCGAGCTGTCATCCCTCTCGTCCTGTGTTCACACAATGTACTCTGCTGGAAAATGATACTTTTCTCAGAACAAGAAAGTATTTGCTGAACAAGTTCAAGAAAACTTGAAGTTGGCACTCAACCAATGGCATGAATTTGAAGAGGGATGATCTGTTTTTGACGAACAATAAAACACATGGGCACCTTGAACAGAGGCGGTCTGTGTAATACATGCAGAGAGCTCTATAGGTTGCTTGCAAAAGGGTTTTTTTTTTCTTCTTTTTTCACAATACACAGCTACTTTTGAATGGCCTCAATGGAGTAAAATACTTTTAGCCACATAATGTCACAGATCAACTAGGCTCTCTCACTTCCACCACACAGAGATCATTGTCACCAGTCTACTGATCACCAGCACCTGTTATCAATAACCCCATCATTAGCACACTATAAATATGCACACCTCAGCCTCAGTTAAACGTCTGGCCTTGAACGAGGAAAGACTCACTTACCTGTTCTCTGCGGTTTCCCAAATTATCTTCCAATTTCTCCATGTTTGCTACAGGAGAAGTCTTCTGGTTATTTACCTTCTTCCTCACGGCTGAGGTGTGCGCATCTCCGATCTCAAGCAGCTTCTTTAAGAGTACGAGACTGTTATTTCATCTGCCCGCTATTCCCAGCGCTCTCTCATTGCTGCATTGCTTACCTGCCTCTGCCCTGTGTTTTCCAAATAAAGTATTTCTGGATCTTCATATCCGTGTTCAGTGTTTATATTCTGACACATAATAGTTTGATTTAGATTATATCCAATTCAATCCCACTGACCGAACATATTTTAAAGTCTTTTATGACAGAGTGTGGACTGACCTCAAGTTTGGCTCCCAAATCTGAAAGTAATCTCTAACGCAAAGTCTAACGTTCCCCCCCCCCCCAAAAACTGAATGGAAACATATCCATTTGTTGTTGTTGTTGTTTTGTTTTTTTGACCAGAGCCATTTATGATTTTGTGGGAGCTGTGAATAAAAATAAAAATTCACATTTTCAATTTTCAATTTTTTTTTTTGGCTTATCATATCACTTTAGTGAGTAGAATAAGTAAATTAAGGCAAAATCATTTTCAAACACTACTAAAAAACATCTTTGGTTACCTAACGTAACCTCAGTTCCCTGAGAGGAGGGAACGAGACACTGCATCACCGACAGGTGGCGCTCCTTCCTTGAATCTACTTAGGCCCAATCCCATTTCTATCCCTTACTCCTTCCCTTTCCCCTACCCCTTCGTTTGGCGTGTTCACATAAATGGGTAGCGGTGTCTCGATTCTCTTTTGGCTGGAGTGGTAGGGGTAAGGGGAAGGCCCAGATAGCCCTTCAAACAAAGATTTTTCGGGACCACACTTCGAACAAAAGGGTATGACAAATTTCCCTGCATACACAGACTACCGTGCTGCTAGAATGCATGTAGTGATCATGGTAGTGATATTTCCACTCAGGATCAATCACTTGTGTGCTACCTGGCTGCCAGTTTCCCCATAGCTTGCTAAACGCGCTATTTGAATGATGTGAACACAAATGAATAATACAGTTAAAAGAAATATCTGGTCATCCTTCATAGCACAGTCGCTATTTACACTGAGTGTAACTCAGTCAACTGAGTCGTTTGTATTACATTGCAAAGAGCTTCGTTATCGCAGCACCACAGTAGAAAACAAAACCATATCCATACCGGCCGGCTCGGCACAAAATGGAACGGTTAAACAAACAGCTTGGCCTGATGGAAAAGTCTTGTACATTCTGTATCATTCTGTATCGTCTTGGGAAACTCAAAGGTTCATACGTTTTCGAACTGAAAC
Organism: Ctenopharyngodon idella; assembly: GCF_019924925.1. Lineage (NCBI taxonomy): Eukaryota > Metazoa > Chordata > Actinopteri > Cypriniformes > Xenocyprididae > Ctenopharyngodon > Ctenopharyngodon idella. Next base: position 26,427,734 of record NC_067241.1, read on the forward strand.
CGAGTGCCGTTTTCTGAAGTCCAAAATACAGCACAAAACAGTGAGTAATCTGTTAAACGTGCTCACGCCTGATTTCTGTTGATATGCGCACTTCATTGCTGTTCATACTGGTTAAATGTTACAGGACACTAATAAAACATACTAGGTATGATGACGTGTGTAATGGTGTAGGCTAGTAGTGGTGTCCCATTTCTTAGGGGAATATTTTCACCCCCACACCTTGCCACTCTGTTTCAAGGGGCAAGGGCGAAGGGGTATAAAATAAAATTGGGATTGGGCGTCAAGCCTTATGAAAACTCGCGGGCGAGAATTCACCTACCAATGGCGTTAAAGCACACGTAATAGAGGGCGCCGCTGAATTCCATTGCCTCAGAATCTTTGGACTGAAGCAGAGTGCAGCCGACAAAGACTCTGAGCTAAGTAACATGGCAGCGTCTCTTTTGAGTTATATCCAATTCAATCCCACAGACATTCCCTTTCAAGTCGGTCTCTCGACACTGCGTCACCGAAAGGTGGCACTATGCTGATCTATAAAATCATACCGTGTTGACAGCGAAGGTCTAGATTGGCTGCAAGCCAAGCTGTTGACCTCAGCCAAAAGAACTGCAATGGAGACCTCGTAAGCTCAGCGGTATAGAGGCTATAAGAGCAAGTTGCACAAGCATGGGCTACTGCAAACACATTGCAGAGTAAAGGACAGCAGTCTCGCCTGCATCCTGGATTAACCATACACTCACTGCCAGAAATTATGTCGGTGCTTATCTCCAGAATGCATTAACAGCAGTCATTCAGCACCCCAGGCACATGGATAGGTGACGGCACTATCGTCTAGCAATGTTCATCCCGGGAAATGAGACATCCACAGTGTGAGGCTGAGCACCGCACCGTCACAGTGTGCTGGTGACCAAATAATGCATGCGTTGAATAAATACAGTCGTGCCAACACCTAGTACTGATGTCCGCTGCAACAGCGATGCTGGTGCTGTCATGACCATAATACAAGAGTGGTTTACACCATGCAGATGAAGCAGTAGGACTAGTGCTAATTGGCCATTCAGTCATTTACACGACTTAGTCGAACATTGCCAACTCGGTGGCTGCAACAGCTTAAGACAAATGCTGAACATGGATTCAGTTAGCTTGATTCTCGCACGGACAATACATGTCCGTGGACAGAACTGACCAGAGTGCCCAGCACAAGATGATCATGTAGAAGGGCGAGAGGTGATCAGCCTTTTTGTGCGACTCGAAATTCTCATTGACAGAATATTTCTGCCTGACGACTATAAATATGAAGGCATCACGCCATTATAGCAGTATGCTTAAAACAGGGAGGACATACAGTCACCGTCCAAGTATTCTTGTAAAAGACCACTGACAGGGGCTATCTTTTAAAAAGAGATATATTTCAGACCCACTCACATAATCCAGTCCCCTGGCCAACACTGTGCAAGGGTCTGTCCCAATGTGCTCACTTAAATGCATGCTTCAATAAACATCTTTTACTTAATGCACTACACAGTAGAACGATCCGGACATGCATTTTTTCCATAAGAAAACACTGATGCAATGCTTGTCCCCGTTATCTCAGGGAATCAATTGGTTATGTTAGTAACCGGAGCGTTATACCACTGAAAGAGTGTGTGGAAAGTAGCTACTCAACTTTTTAAGAAATTTCACTATTTGAACTCCGTGGATACACAGAAATATTTGGCAGCAGTCATGCTTGTTAGCAGCACCGTCTGATTTCAATCGAACCCTTTGTAAAGAATATAAAGTACACTCTATACATTAAAGGTGCTGTATGCGATTTTTCAAATTAGTTGTTGAACACTGTTGATATTTGAAAGCAAACCAAACAAACCCACCCCTCTCTTCATTGCTCTGCCTCCAAAACTCACACTCCAATATTAACCACCCTGCTCGAAGTCGGTCTTGAACCCCAGCCCAATCACTGCTGGCATGCAAGGCGAATGCACTACCAATGACACTAAACACCTCATTCTCAGTGTGTAGTAGTTTAACTAGTTAAACTCTCACTATCTGGCCACTGTTACACATGCAATGCGACACAGCTGACGCGCAACAAAATACTTCACGAAAAATAAAGCGCAAGGAAGCACAAAAAATGAACGTACAGTACAAAAGGGTAAATACAAACAAGAGTTTGTTGTTAATCGCCGAGAGAACAGCAGCTCCAGACAATCAAAACCCAGTGTTACTTACATGATAAGGAATGAAAGCAGCCTCTGCATCTGTATTCAGGCCTTCCCACTTAGCTCTCTCCAGAGCTGGAAAGCTTTTCTAATATAAATGCGGGTCCTAAAGCACTTGCCCAGTCATAAACCTTCACTGCAGTGATATTCTTTTGAGCTGTTTTGTATTGTGTCCCATCTCTCGTTCTGCAGTTTTTTTTTTTTTTTTTCCCTTATTTTCAAATATCCCTCTTGCTCGTTCTCTCTCCTTGACCGTCATACACCCCCTAATGCTGATTGGTTACATGTTTGTTGTTGGTATCGGCCTGACTAACTTCCAAACAGTGTATTTGAAATAATACTGAGTCCACCTTTAACAGAGTAATGTGCATCTAGTGGAATGCTGTAAAGTTTTATATGACCACTAGATGGCAGGTGTATAAAAATGAGCTGTAGGTATTTGTTGTCAATGCTGTGTAGTGCTTTAAAAGAAAATCACATCGAAGACCCCTTTTATTCTGAAGAACCCTCTATTGAGGAACTTGAAAAGAGACACAAATAATACTTTTCCATTACTAAAGTGCTGTACAAATGTAATACATCTGAGAGCTATGTAAAAAGATTATTGATGTTTCCTTGAACAATTCCAGTGCATAAAACAATCTGAAATACACAATTTGAATAAAAACCAGCAAGCATTTATTTATTGTAAAGGCCTTTTAGCCAAAATGCAAATTTGAGAAAACTTGGAAATCTCAAGTTTTGCAGAGTATATTGCGTTAATGATTCAAGTGTACCCAACAACAATAAATATATAAATAAATTTATTCAAATTCAAATTTAGTAGGTTCTGTTTTATGTTTATAGTTTAGTTTTCATTGTGTTCATGTTCAGTTGTCTTGTTTGAGTCTTGTAATTAGTTTTCATTGGTTTCTGATCATGTTTGCCTGCATGTGTTCCAGTTAATTTGACCCAGTTTTCCATTGTGTTTGATTGTTGTATTTTCACCTGTTGTTCTTCAATTACCTCGTTAGTCTTGTTAGCTTGTGACCTGAGTGTTGTCCTGTTCAGTTGCCTGTTATTCCAGAATTCTGTTTATTAAATAACTGTTACTGCTGCATATAGATCCAGTCCTTGTTTGCAACTATGTGTTACAGAAATACAGAGGGGAAAAGAGTAATCTGTTTAACCAGTTTGAAAAAAGTATCCGAATTTGGACAACAATCTGTAAAACAATCTGCAAGATTTTACAAAAAAATATTGGGCTCAGACATTAAAACTTTAATTTCTGAAATTAATAACTATGTAGTATTGAATATTGTTTTCTAAATATTTTCAAAATTGTAGGTGGATCCTGTCATATAGAAGAGATAAAATTCCACATCCAGGAACTCAAAAAGATTTTTATCTTTTAAAAAGCCTATAATTCCAGGGCAGGGCTACATATTACAAAACACCAATGTGTATCACGTATCGGTTGGTGTTAATATGTAGCCCTGCCCTGCAAATAAAGGCTTTTTAAAAGACACAAATCTTTGTGAGTTCCTGGTTGTGAAAATTTTATCTCTTCTGTGCGATAGGATCCACCTACAATTGTTCGCATTTTGTTCCCCTTTTTGGAGCACCCAAAGCTTTTTGAGTACCAGATACACTCTTGGATTATTATTATAAAAAAAAAGGCTCTCTATGACATATAAAGGCATAATTTGAGTTAAAAAGCTGTGTTAAAAAAATGTGTAGTGTTATTTTGCACTGCTGAAATGAACAGATTGACATTTGTGCAAGAGTTTTTTAAAACCACTCTGAGCTCAGTAACAAAACATACATTTAAAACTGTACTTTACAGCATCATAAAGACACAACATTACTATTTGAAGGCTTTTGTAGTATCTGACAATTTCATTAATAATTTACGCCAAAAGGTTGAAATTCCCTTTAACAGAAGAATTTATACTATATTCTTTACTGAAAAAGCAAATCAGTCCAAGGCAGCTGAATGTAAACAACACAGTTCAGAGTCAACAGCCTCGCTTAATACTTTCCCATGTCTATTCGAAATAATGTGTTCTAGTGTAACGGAGGCCAGCTAGTAGTTGCTGTGCGAGTAAACCTCACTCCTCTGATCTCAAGAGATGCTCTAGCAACTGACACTAGAGGTTGGAGCCTTTAACCTCCTCGTTAGAGCGTCCGACGCCCGCGCAGAGCGGGGGGCGAGTAGGACCTGGGTAGAGGGGTTACATTGGTGCTGTGACCCGGATGGGAGTGAGGTTTAGGGGGGTGAGTGTAACGGAGGCCAGCTAGTAGTCGCTGTGCGAGTAAACCTCACTCCTCTGATCTCAAGAGATGCTCTAGCGACTGACGCTGGAGGTTGCAGCCTTTAGCCTCCTCGTTAGAGCGTCCGACTCCCAAGCCGGAGACCCAGGTTCGAGGCCCACGCAGAGCGGGGCGAGTAGGACCTGGGTGAGGGGTTACACTAGTGGTGCTGAAATAAAGGACGGTTGATTCAAGTCTCCTAAAGAATAATACAAACACAACTGTATTACATCTCTGTGAAGTTCATGATGGCTGCAAATAAATATTCTGGGTGTCACAACAAAATGGGTGTACTCAGTACAAATGAACTGGTAAACTTTGACAGAAAAGTGTGAAATAAGAATCCAAAAGGAAAAGAACTATAGGAGTATATTGAGCCAATAAGTGGACAATAATACCTCTGCTGCCATCTACTGGTAATTTTATATTTTCCACCAGAAATGTCCGCTAAAGCAAGGCACATTTAACCATTAAGCATGATTATACACACACACACACACACACTCTCACACGCACACACACGCACGCGCACACACACACACACACACACACACACACACTTTTTGTTGTAGATATAGATATTTTAAATAACAAAAAGCTTACTCCAAGTCTCCACTTTATAATGCAATTTTCATCTTTCACAGACATTTAGATATATCATATCTATATCTAATGTTAAATGACAGACAGTCATATCCAATGATGCAACTACTAAATTTGTTTTTTATTAAATCTCACCATTTTGAATTGAAAATATGCTATCATTTACAGATATTTTAAATAAATGCAAGAAAATGCTTATTCCAGATCTCCCCTTTATGCCAATTTTCACCTGCGTAGTGCCTACATTCTCGTTCGATACGTGAGGGTGATGAGTGGAAAACTGCCTTCATAACACCTGCAGGACAGTACGAATACCTCATTATGCTTTATGGCTTGTCCAACTCAGCCTCCGTATTCCAAGCCTTCATGAATGAGGTGTTCCGGGAGTTTCTCCATCTCTTTGTCATCATCTACATGGTCGACATTCTCATCTACTTCTGGAACCTGGCCGAACATTGCCACCACATGATGCAGGTCCACCAGAAACTGAGAGAATACCACCTCTATCTCAAGCTGGAAAACTGTGAGTTCCACCGCGACACCATCCTCTTCCTCGGATACATCATCACCAAGAATGGCATGCAAATGGACCAGAGGAAAGTGGATGCCATCCGCAGTTGGCCACAACCCACCACAATCAAAGATCTGCAACGTTTCCTGGGTTTTGCCAACTTTTATTGTCGGTTCATCCCAAACTACAGTTCCATCACTTCATCACTCACCTCTCTTCTGAAAACAAGTCTCTGTCCTGGAATTCTCTTGCCACAAAAGCCTTCCAACAACTCAAAGAAGCCTTCTGTTCTGCTCCAACCCTGGTCTATCCTAATCCAGAACTACCCTTCATCGTGGAAGTAGACGCCTCTACGACCGGGGTTGGAGCCGTGCTATCCCAGCGACAGGGTGATCCATCAGTCCTCCATCAATGTGCCTTCTTCTCCAAGAAACTGTCCCTGGCGGAGCGGGAATTACGGCATCAGAAACCGTGAACTGTTAGCAATCAAGAAGAGTGGAAGAGTGGAGACACTGGCTGGAAGAGTGGAGGCACTGGCTGGAGGGAGCGAAGCATCAGTTCGAGGTAATCACTGATCATTGCAACCTCGAATATCACTGTGATGCCAAAAGGTTGAATCCTCGACAAGCACTTTGGGCATTGTTCTTCACGTGATTCAGTTTCATCATCACTTACCGCCCTGGGGATAAGAATCTACATGCTGATGCCCTCTCATGCCTGTATCACCCCGAACAAGATCTATCTGCACCAGAACCAATCCTCCCTCCAGCCATCGTCATGAGTCCCATCCAATGGTCTCTGGACGACTAGATTGTCGATGCCACATGCTCTGAACCTGCTCCGCGGGAGGTCCTGAGGGACGGGCTTACGTACCATCTGCCCTGCGCCTGTCTCTCAGTTCATACATCTTTGGGCTCTAGACACCCAGGCAGCCAGCGAACCCTCTCGTTTCTCCAAAACAAATACAAGTGGCATGAAATGATCCAGGATGTCTCCCGTCAAAGCCTGTTCAGTCTGTGCCATCTCACAAACTCCTTGTCATCTTCCTGCTGGCAAACTGGTTCCACTACCCATTCCCAACCATCCATGGTCCCATATTGGTATTGACTTCACCACTGATCTTCATCCATCAGAATCCTACACCTGCATCCTGGTAGTCGTCGACAGATTCTCTAAAGCCTGCAAGCTAATACCCTTTAAAAATGTTACCCACAGCATTAGACACTGCAGACCGTGAGGACCACGAAGATCTGGTATGTCAGAATCAAAACAAAAGTTGGTCACTGAGCATAAAATGAAGCTTCTGCCATGGTCGTCCCAGTACCCTGACCTGAACACTATGGAAAATGAGTGGGGTGAACTGAAGACCAAGTGAAGCACCAACATGGAGCTGGGAATCTGAATGAGTCACTTACCATCCGGGACAAAAGGTCTGGCTGTCAACCAGGGACATCCGTCTTCATTTGCTCTGTCGAAAGACTGTGTAGATGACATACCTCTGCCTCCACCTGAGATCATTGAGGAGGACAACATCTTGTCACGATGGGGCAGCCTTCTCGAGTACCTGGTGGAATGGGAAGGATATGGCCCGAGGAAAGATTGTCGGTGAGCCGTGATGATATCCTAGACCCATCCTTACTGACGGACTTCCACACCAATCATCCAAACCGTCCAGCTCCCAGAGGTCGAGGCTGTCCCCAACATCATCCTGTGCAGTCTTCAGGATCCACCCGTGCAGAGGGGGGTACTGAATGAATGAAATAAATGTTTTTCTCTAATACACATTGGCCACAATTAATCATACCCTTTTATTCAATACTTTTTGTAACCTCATTTTGCCAAGAGTCTTCACCTATAATTCCTGATGAGTTTGGAGAATACCTGACAAGACATCAGAGATCATTCCTCCATACAAAATCTCTCCAGATCCTTCAGATTCCCAGCTCCATGTTGGTGCTCCTCTTCGGTCTTCAGTTCATGCCACTCATTTTCTATAGTGTTCAGGTCAGGGGACTGGGACGGTCATGGCAGAAGATTAATTTTATGTTCAGTGACTCAATTTTCTTTTGATTTTGATTTTTATGTTGGATCATTGTCTTGTTGTAAGATCCAACCAAGGCCCATTATAAGACTTCTAACAGGTACAGTCAGGTTTTGATTTTTTTATCTGTTGTATTTGCTAGAGTTTTTCCTGCTAAAAAGCTCATTTTTTAATTCCAACTGACCATAAAACCCAGTCCTGTTTGAAGTTCCAGTAATGTCTTTCAAATGGATATGCTGGAGTTTGTTTTTTGGATGAGAGTATTTTCTTTTCTTGATTTTGTTTTTTCTTTAAACCCTCCCAAACAACATGTGGTGATGTGGGGCAGTTTTTTTTTTTTTTTTTTTTTTTAGGCTTTCTGACCCAGAGACTCAACTAATCTCTGCAATTCTCCAGCTGTGATCCTTGGAGAGTCTTTGGTCACACATCCTCTTCCAGGCAGATTTGTAACATTTTCGTTGATTGGAACTTCTTAATTATTGCCCTGATGGTGGAAATAGGAATTTTCAATACTTTAATATTTTCTTACAGACACTTTCTATTTTGTGAAGCTATACAATCTTTTGCTGCACATCAGAGCTATATTCTTTGGTTTTACTGATTGTGATGAATGATTAAGAGAATTTGGCCTTTGTGTTTTCCTCATATTTACTGTATACTCATGTGGAACAGGAAGTCATGGCTGGACAATTTCATGCTCCTAGTCACCCTGGTGTGCTAAAAATGTAAAAAATGAATGGGAATATACTTCAGAGATATTTTACTCATTACAATTTCTAGGAGTACCAACAATTGTGGCCATTGTGTATTAGAGAAAAATATTTATTTAATAATATTATTATACCATACTTCAATTAAAGGTTAGATTTTCTTTTTAAATTTTGAATGAAAGATCAAATTGATATTTTCACACCCTTATTTAATCATATTTACCAAGGGTATGGATGATTTTGATCGCAACTGTATATATATATATATATATATGTTAAAAAAAAAAAAAAAAAAAACAAAAACGGACAGAAAGTCTGGTTTATGCCTAGGAGCATAGAGAATATAGTTTTAGTTTATATAGTTTAGAGACTCTTGCTTCTCAAGTATTTTGAAAGATCCAGGTTCTTTTGTAATTCTTGACTAAATATAAATCATAAAATGTCATTTTTGTTGTACGAATGTTACACATCCTGTGTGCCACTCCCTATATCTGACTGATGTGCCATAAATATGTTACTGCAGATCCTCTGTGGTCAGAGCCCTTGTGCCAAGCATGGTTGCAATGAACACCAACTTCACACAAGACCAACCATTGTTTAGCAGTTTGTAAGTATAAACTGGCCTTGGTGTTTTGGTTCTTTATAACTTTTTCACCTCTGACTTCCAGTATCCCAGTCAAAGAAGAGTCGAGCTACTTTGTGCAAGTGTACACAGAACCCCTGCTGGTAAATCTACCCACACCTGACTTCAGCATGCCCTACAACGTCATCTGTCTCACCTGCATGGTGGTCGCGGTGGGCTACGGCTCCTTTTACAACTTGCTGACCCACACGTTCCAGGTGGATGAACCGAGTCCACCGCTGGCCAAACGCTTGGCTAACCTCGTTCGTCGCATATGGGGAGTGCCACTGCTGATCTAACTGCCGAGAGCAGGTCTGACGCCTGAAATGTCCATATTAGGCAGCTGAGAGAATCATGACTTTAATACAGCATCTGCTGGAGTTTTAAGATGATTTTCAGCCCTGGAAGGACTCAATGCCAAGTGACTGTTCTGAACTTTTGTTGAACAAATAAGCTTCCAAGACAGATGGATTAGCCGCCCTTTTATGTTTTTTTGTTTTGTTTTGTTTTGTGAATCACCTCTTTGAGAGCGTGACCAAGTGTCACAGAAACACAGACACCACAATCCAACTACTGGAAATGGATGTCTAAAAATGTGGCAAGTATTTTCTACTTTCCGTAATGCACTGATATTCAAATATGTGTTGTTTTGAAGGACTGGACTGTTTTTAGTGTTTTGGCTTTTTTTTTTTTTTGTGCATTTGCCTGTGGGCAGACCACATAATGACCTCCAGACTGGGTGTTATTGAATTCAAATTCTGAAGCATCTCTTTAACACTGGTTAACTTTCACATAATAAACTGACTGGAAACCCATAACATGTTGAGAACAGTTTGCAGCATTTTTTTGTTCACGCCTCGAGGGATTTTGAGGAAGAATGTAATGTTTTTTTGGAGGGTTTTGAAAACTATTTGGCATCCCACTCAACCGTGCCATTCAGTTTGAATTACTGTATGTGAAAGAGCCTCTGCATTGGGTGACTGTAAATCCTTCTATTATCTGTTATAACATGGTAGTTTGTAATATACATATGCAGGTAATGTAGTTTAACAGATTTATAGTAACTCACTGGTTCTTAAACTAAAAGTATCACTGATCAAATCAGACTATCCAAGTAGTACCATCATCAGCTTACCTATTACCTTTATGTCAGTTACACCGTGTCCTAACTAGGCACAATACAAATCAAATTTCCAGCAAGAAGCAATTTGTCACAATGAATGTGAAACTGCCATGCAACATGATACAATCCCAGCCAATCAGAAGAGATTGATGTTCAATATATGGTTATGAACGGGATTTTGGACAAGTGGGATTTGTAGTTGCCAGGGCTACTTAACATATCTCTCTCTCTATAGATAGATAGATAGATAGATAGGTATTCAACACTCAAATTTTGACTTTCTTAAACACAGCATGTAAACTTTGTTTCCCTCCAGACAGAATTCAAAGTCTGTTCACATTCCTGGAAGCTGATGCACACTAACCTCGGTTCAGCACAAATGCCTTTCATTTTTGCACTTCTTTTCTCTTTATGTGACTAAATTGCCAAAAGTACAACGTTAATCTGCATTCTTTGATTGATCAATTTCTGGTGGCTTAGTACATCAGTTCAAGGCTTTTCCATCACTGTCATGATTTGCTGACAATTATTTTGACCCTTTTGCTGCCAAGCTCCTGGAGAGGATGGAAACAGAGGTCTCTTTCATTACAAAACGTTTTGCACGTGTTTGGGTCTTGGGGAGGGGAACTTGTGCATTCCTAAGCACTGATGCCAATGAGCTGTTATATGAGAAGAGAACAGCCAAATGAACACTGGCATACCAAAAATACCAACTCTTCAATGAAGCAATTTTCTTTTTTTATTTGTGGCCAAAAAAACTCAACACTAAAAGAAGGTTTACTAAAACTATGAGGTTTTTTTTGGTGATTACAAACAGGGAAATCATCCCCTATGAATAACACACTGAATTGATTTAGGTAAAATAACTCAATTATGTATTGCTATGCAAAATCAATCTCACAACTCGTTCCGGTGGTTAAATCAGCACGGTTCACTGCATGCATGACCGCAGGTGGTTCGGCAGCATTTCTGTTCGGCAGGGCACTGACCATCATGGTAACAGTATTCGGCACACATTGGAGTCCCCTTCGGTAGGGCACAACGACCGGGCTTCACTGCATGGATAGAGAGATTCAGCTTAGTCTGGCCATGTAGCAGCATTCAGTCTCAGATGTACAGCACAAATCTATGGAAGCTTGTTTCTGCCACTGAATAAATTTTTTAAAGATAATTGCAACTTTTTATCTCGCAATTCTGACTTTTTCCTCACAATTGTGAGTTTACATCTAGCAATTCTGACTTTTTTCTCACAATTGCAAGTTATAGTCCAATTCTGTGGAAAAAAAGACTGACTTTATTTCAATTGCGTGCTATAATTGCAGTTACTTTATAACACACAATTGCGAGTTTATATCACACAATTCTGATAAAAAAAGGCTGAATTGTGATGCGAGATGTAAACTCGCAATTGTGTGAAAAAAGTCCAAATTGTGAGATAAAAAGTCACAATTACCTTTTTTTATTTTTAATTCAGTGGCGGAAACAAGCTTCCATATAAAACACTCAAGGCATGAATAGCTAGTTTTACTCACAGAGTGAATTGCATTCTAAGTATTATTCATCATCTTTATTAATTTTGTCAAGCCACCCTATGCCTAAAACAGTGCTATAGGCCTATTTCAGGTACTTTTGATATAGAGAATATGATAACATAAAATAATACTTATTATTATAATAAAATAAGACAAACTAAAAGGCAACGAGAAAGCTGACCCAAACATGAATAGAATAGAATAATATAATATATGGTAACACTTTACAATCCATTTGTTAACATTAGTTAACTACATTAGTTAACATGAACTGACAATGAAAAATACTTCTAAAGAATTTATTAATGGTATATAATGTTAATTTTACCACATACTAATACAATATTAAAGTTGTATATTTTAATATTATTTAATGGACCTGACTTGACATGAACTAACAGCTGAATTTTAATTAAAGATTAATAAATCCTGTAACAAATCTATTGGAACCTAAGAGAACCTTATTGTAAAGTGTTTATAATATAATATAATATAATATAATATAATATAATAATACCTGTATATGGAGCTGTACATTCATGTCCACATCCATTGCTGCAGCATTTCTCATTGTTGGGACAGTCACTGTCATTGGCACAGTACTCGGCACACACTCCTGCTCCAGATTTTCTGCGTGGACACACTCCTGGCTTTGCTGTTATACAGACACGTGACAAAGAAGCCATATCATTGAATGCTGAATGTGTCTTTAATGTTTTTGTTTTGTTTTGTTTTTTTAAAGATTTTTGGAAGTTGTATATATTATTGTAATACGTTTTACAAGAAAAAAAAAACTGTTTCAGTCTTCCTACTTTAAAATTTCTTATTTTATTCTATGTTAGGCCACTTGCTGTTTCTTTGTAATTATTAGTGAACTTTAATAGCAATTTCTGATTGAAAGCTTTCTACAGTTTTTTTTTTTTTCAGAGTTTCTTTTGAAAGACCTCTACTATTATTATCCATTACTCATTGAAACTCACTGAAAGCAGGTGGCACACACACAGCGCCACAGTCAAATACACAGCATCTGTGTCCTCCAGAGCAGTCTCTATCAGAAGCACATCCTCGACTGGAAGGCACGACCGTCAGCTTCCTCGGACAGTGACCGGCCACTACAGAAGAGCATCATTAGGGGAGACCAGATTGTAATAGTTTGCTTCAGCATTGTAAGTTAGTGGTTTTGCAATATGTGTCTCAAGCTAATTCACATATTTATCTGCTTCAAATCAAACTAGTTTAGAAATCTACTTTATCCCTAAACTGTGTCAATTATATATTCATATATAAAGTGTGTAACAAGAGTTGTAACCAATTGTATCTGTCAAAATAATTGTTATACCAACCCTCTGACCACCTTTATTTAATTTTAAGCATTTAATACACGACAAAAACCTAAAAACAAATATAGAAATACATTAAATTTGGAGTAAATGGACTACATTAAACTCATATGATAATCAAGTTATAATTAGCTCCCCATGTTATATTGCATTATAGATGAAGGGAAAATACAAAAATACAAAACATTAATAATGTTCTTATTTTACTGTATACCTATATGTTTTCCTTGTACAATGGATATATATATATATATATATATATATATATATATATATATATATATATATATATATATTTATACACACTTTTTGCCATTGAGATGACTTGGAAAAAGTGTCCCAATCAACCTGAATTCACCTTATATAAGAATATAAGAACTAAGCATAATAGATAAAACATAAAAGTTAACTTACGTAAACAATTTATATATTTACATAACTTTATATGAATTACTTAAACTGATGTACAAAGTTCATCTTTCACTGGACGTCTGTACTGCATGTTTGTAAATTGTAATGTGCTGAAATGTCATATTTTTTAAGTCACTTTTATGCATTTCTTCGGGCTGCGTAATGAAGTTAAAAGAACATGGATCTTCTCACCTGTGAAGTTTCGTCCTGGAGCAGCATCTGTTGTGCACAAGCATCCAGACAGACACAATAACACAGCACTAACCGAGCAGTACACTCGAGCTGTCATCTTCTCGACCTGCTATCACACAATGAACTCTGCTGGAAAAAGCGCTGAATTCGTGAGTCAGGAGGGGCGGAGAGCGAGTCTGTGAGGCTTCAAGGTCCTTGCGCGAGGTATACAAAAAAAAAAAAAAAAACCCGTGTTGCTGCATGAAAACATCAGTTAACATTAAAAACACGAATGCTGGTGCTTTTTTCGACTTTAACTCGCTTTAAAAGAAAATAGATACACCCTTCAGTCTGTCAAAATATTATAATAAAAAAAGTCGCCAAGGAAAACATATTTTTCTCAGAATGATAAAGTATTTGACCGCGGGCCGCGCCAGTAAGCCAATCAGAAAAGTTAGCACTCAACCAATGGCGCGAGTTTGGCACGAGTTTTTTGACAAACAAATGTGGGCACCTTAAAGGGTTAGTTCACCCAAAAATGAAAATGCTGTCATTAATCACCCTCATGTCGTTCCACACCCGTAAGACCTTCGTTCATCTTCATCTTCCTGTAACAACACTCCAAAACACAGCAGCTAAGCCCAAAGAATTCACAACATTTTATTACAATGGACTTAACGGACACGCGCACGCGGCAGCCATTGTAAGTCCACAAGACGGAAAGTGCATAAAGTGTGCCATTTGGGACAGGGCCTGAAACGGCGTTCTGATGTAGAACCTGAAAGCACTGGACCTAAATAACAGAAGATATTGTTGAAGTCGTTATTTTTGTTTTGTTTTTGCACAGAAAAAAATTCTTGTCGCTTCATAAAATTAAGGTTGAACCACTGCAGTTACGTCAACTATTTCAATTATTAGTTAATTAATTATTAATGTACTAGTTTGGGTACTACATTCAATCCCAAATCTGAAACTAATCAAAATTAGCAATGGCTAATTTTCCCCAAAGTAAACTAAATGGAAACACCTCATTTGTGCATGGAGTTTTAGAGGACAGTTTTCCCCCAAGGAATTTTTAAAGAAAGAAAGAAAAGAAAAATATTTTCAACATTTGCTCAGTGGATGGGGTACATAGAAATATGCATTCTTGAAATGAAGTCATGTTTGTTAGCAGCCCTTTGTGAAGAATATAAACATACATTGCATATATAATATATTTGCAATGTAAATATAAAATTAAAAATTACATTTCTTTAAAACAGATTATACATTAACATAGTAATGTGCATCTAGTAGTGGAATGCTGTAAAGTTTTATATGACCACTAGATGGCAGGTGTATAAAAATGAGCTGTAGGTATTTGTTGTTGTCAATGCTGTATAGTGCTTTAAAAGAAGAACACACTGAAGAGCCTTTTATTCTGAGGAACCTTCTATTGAGGAACTTGAAAAGAGACACAAATAATACCTTTCCATTACCAAAGTGCAGTGCACATTTAATACATCTGAAAGTTGTGTAAATATGTTTATTGATATACTATGAATTGACTTGGGATTTCCTTGAACATAAAATCATTTGAAATACAAAATTTGAATAAAAACCAGCAAGCATTTATTGTAGCCAAAATGCACTTTTAAAAAAATGGGACAATTTGAGAAAACTTGGAAATCACAAGTTTTGCAGAGTATATTACGTTAATGATTCAACTATACCCAACAATAATAAATAAATACATAAATAAATATATTCAAATTCAAATTTAGTAAGTAACCAGTATAATGAATTTGTGTGCAAGGGACAACAATCTGTAAAACAATCTGCACGATTTTACAAAAAAGTTTGGGCTCAGACATTAAAACTTTAATTTTTGACATTAATAACTATATAGTACTGGTGGAATGATATTGTTTTCTAAATATATTCAAAATCATTCAATAAAAATGCTCTATATGAAATATAAAGGCATCATTTGAGTTAAAATGTGTAGTGTTATTTTGCACTGCTGAAATGAACAGATTGACGTTTGTGCACAAGTTATTTAAAATCACTCTGAGCTCAGTAACAAAATATATATTTAAAACTGTACTTTACAGCATCATAAAGACATAACATTACTATTTGAAGGCTTCTGTTGTAGCAGTATCTGACAATTTCATTTATAATTTACACCAAAAGTGGAAATTCCCTTTAATATAAGAATTTAAGAATACTTTATCCTTCACTGAAAAGGCAAACCAGTCCAAGGCAGCTGAATGTAAACAACACAAGAGTCGACAGCATCGCTTAATACTTTCCCATGTCTATTTAAAATAATGTGTGCTGAAATGAAGGCTGGTTGATTCAAGCCTACTAAAGAGTAAGAAAAATCTCTGTGAAATTCATGACGGCTGAAAATAAATGGAGTCACACCAAAACCCGATTTGTAGTTAGTTCATAATACTTAATACATTAAGTAATGTTAACAAACTGAGTCTCATTGTAAAGTGTTACCAACTAAAGAATAAGGCTATATTAAAAACTATTGAAATGTGCCCATGAAATGCATGTGTTTTAAAGTGTAGAGTTAGCATTATTTCCACAGGTTTCCTTAGTAACCTAATCTTACATAGTGCTCTCAGAAACATCCCTCATATTCATATTAAAAAAAGAACCCTGAATGCTTATGGGACATCTTCACTTTTACCCTTAGCTCTGACCGACCCCTCGCTGTCCTCGATGCTCTCTTTAATGAGACACTCCTTTAGGTTGGGCTGGTTCCCTATATCAATCCCCAGCTCCTGGATCTCCTGGAGAAGAGCTTCCCAGCGCCTCTTGTCCTTCGAGATCTTCCAGGACAGCCTGACATTGGATTGCAGGAGGGGGATGAGCAGAGGGTGCAACTGGTGCTGCTGCAAAGCTTCCTGGGAAGGCGCTAGATCCTGCAGGGCTCGGTCGCAGTGTTCCTGAGCCTCACTGAGTTGGTCTAGTTCTTGGAAGCAGGTGACCAAAGCGGAGAGCGTGAAGAACCAATGAGCCCTCTGAAGCTGGTTGAGCTGCAGGATCTGATGGCATCCTAACTTCTCCTGGAGTCTTAGAGTGTTGAGAAGAGACCCCAGGGCGTCTTGGTGACGGCCCACTCGCATCAGCATCTGGCCAGCACGCAGATCACCCAGGTAGAAGAACTCAAGGAACGTAGGTGTGGTCCGCAGTTCAGGTAGGGAGTGAAGGTGGGTCAGGTACTGCTCGAATGCCCGGCTGCGCTTGGCAATGGTCTCGGCGGCGAAGTTTTTGCGCAGCTTCTTGCGAGGGAAGTACACACCATCCATCTCGTCTCCGTGACGCCGTCGCAAGCGGCTGTGTAGCCGTTCGAAGTCAGTGTAGCGCCGCGTGATGACAGCGGGAGTTTTGTCAAACGTGCCAGAATGGATGACATGAATCGTGTATAGCTGATGAGAAAAAGTATATTTGACTTTATGTGAAACCAGAAAAACAAAGCCAGCAAAAAAAAAAAAAAAAAACTACACTTTTCAATGGGTCCATGAAATGACGCTAATTTTTGTCCCATTTGCCCCTATTATGCTGTTTTAAGGTTCCTAATTTTTTTTGTTTTTTTGTTTTCCTAACAGGTTTAAATGCATCCAAGGTCAAAAAACACTTTAATTCTTACATAATATACATTGCAGCATCACCTCTTTTCTCACAGTGTCTGAAACGGTTTGATAAAGGATTTGGTCTCTCTAAGCCCCTCCTTTCTGGGAGCCTACTCTGCTCTGATTGGTCAGATGGCTCAGTCTGTTGTGATTGGTCTACTCTGCTCTGATTGGTAAGACGTAGGGCTGGGCGATACGGCAAAAAAATAAAATCTCGATTTTTTCAGAACGATAGACCGATTCACGATTTCGATTTTTTTTTTTTTAGCCTACTGTTTAACTACTCAACTTAAAAACTTAACTACAATATGATTTAAGTAACATTCTCTTTAATAACAATCTGGTTAAAAAAAAAAAGTTCCACTCCAAGTGCACCACACATGAAGTGATCAACATGGTGTAAATGTAAAACAATTTGTTAAATATCTTTGCAGAAAATATGCCTGAAATATGAATTGTAAATGTTGTAAAACACATTACAAACTTATGTTAAACACATCCTATATACTCAGAAATAATATAAGAAAAATGCTAAATATTTCCAAAAGAGCAATAAATAACACCAGTAATAGGCTATTATTAACAGCAAATGCTTTGTAAAAACAGAAAACAACAGCAGCTTTCTGCCTGTCACCATCATGTAAACATGAAATATCAAACATATAGTAGTGGTCCTTACAGGTTTTTGCATTCCATTGCGCTATTTGTCCTATTGTTTTTATTTTTGGCGGATATGTTTGGCTGTTGCACTCATGTCTCACGTCTTTTGCAGCGTCTCACCCATGAAACGGCATTCTAAAAACACGGTAGTCAATTTAAAAAAAGTTGAACTCACGTTTAATAACTTTGCCTTTTTTTTTTCCACATTCCACTGCCTGCGTCTCATTTTCATAACGCAATAACGCATTTCTGTGTTCTACGTTCATAGAGCGTCACATGAGAGCGGTTAATCAGGCGCGCCGGCGCCATCATGTGGTCGGATCATTTTCTTCTCCTAACACGGTTATCATTGCTGTATTGTCAACATGCCTAATTTTAACGCTTGCTAACATTTTTTTTCAAAATCGCGATTTCTCGATTAAAAAAAATTAATAAAATCTAGGCAAAACATTAAATTCGAATTAATCGAAAAAAATCGGAAAAATCGCCCAGCCCTAGTCAGACGTCCCAGTTTGTTGCGATTGTTCTATTCTGCTCTGATTGGTCAGATGGCTCAGTCTGTTGTGATTGGTCTACTCTGCTCTGATTGGTCAGATGACCCAGTCTGGGCTGTGTTCAGCCCCGACAAAACATTGCAAAACATTTTTCAAATGGAAACGGTGGTGCGTTGAACACCCTGTTCTGATGACACAAGAGTTGCAACTATGGCAGCGGAGAAGGCCATTCTTTGTGTTCTTTTTGAAGAATTGATATGCTATATTTTTACTATAAAACTTACGACAAACATGTCTTCTAACATCTTCAATTGTTGCGTATACCGAGCTGCAGCGGACACATTTGTAAACGACTTTACTTGGACCCATTGTGCGAGCTGTCTCTTTAATACCGCGTGGTTTATATACATGTTGCTGCTGATTGGGTCGACATTTTTGACACACCCACCAAACAAGAGAAAACGTATCTCAAACCCCGTTGTACAACGTTTCCAGGAAACATGTCGTTCAACCCGGAAACCGTAGCAAAACGTTGTGCACCAGTTTGAGCTTGAACGTGCCCCTGGTGTTTTTGATCTACTCTGCTGTGATTGGTCAGATGGCCCAGTCTGTTATGAATGGTCTACTCTGCTCTGATTGGTCACAGCGCGTGTCGGAAATGAAACACACATTACTGAATCCATATCTGAATTTCAGCTCCGGATCTTCCTCAGCACTTGATACACAGAGATACGAACAGTAACAATGACACTGAACAGATGTTAATGTTTTAACAAGTTATTTCATGAGTAATAACTTCCTGTTTACCATACCATATACATGTGCGTCTAGTATGGTAATGGTGCCATCTTGTGGCCAGTCATAGAATGACTGCTCTAATGATTTACACAGACATAGTGTTAAACTGCCTTAATTTGTAGTTAAATTTTATACTTATAAAGATTTTTATTGCATGATAATTGTTTTGTAAAGGCTTACTTAAATAATTACTCGTGTAAGATTATTTTTGTATTTGTTCCAGAACCACAACTTTGCCTTCAGTAAACGCTTTAATGAGATTCTGGAGTCTGGGTGAATTCTTCAAATTAGATGTCATTATAAAGTTCTGACCGACTGTCTGCAGGGGTTTGAATCCACCTGAATCAATACTAAAAGAATATAAAATACACTCTATACATTGCTTTAAAACAGATTATGCTTTAACACAGTAATGTGCATCTAGTGAAATGCTATAGATCATGTTTTATATGACCAGGCAGGTGCATAAAATGAGTTGTAGGTATTTGTTGTTGTCAATGCTGTGTAGTGCTTTAAAAGAAAATCACATCGAAGACCCCTTTTATTCTGAGGAACCTTCTATTGAGGAACTTGAAAAGAAACACAAATAATACTTTTCCAATACTAAAGTACAGTACAAATTTAATACATCTGACAGATGGCCAAGTCTGTTGTGATGGGTCTACTCTGCACTGATTGGTCAGATAGCCCAGTCTGTTGTGATTGGTCTACTCTACTCTACTCTACTTGGTCACATGACCCAGTCTGTTGTGACTGGTCTATTCTGCTCTGATTGGTCAGATGGCCAAGTCTGTTGTGATCGGTCTACTCTGCTCTGATTGGTCAGATAACCCAGTCTGTTTACCTCTTACAGCGCGTGTCAGAAACGAAACATATCTACCATATCTGAATTTCACTTCTGGATCATCTTCAGCACTTGATACACAGAGATGCGAACAATAACGATGGTCAAAGTAGACATTGTTCGTTGTTCCAATAAAAACCATAGGCTGGCATTATGCAAATTTGTTACAAACCTACGAAGGTTTGAGCAGGAAGCAAGACTGACATGAATAAAGTCTTGTTTCAGGCAGTTCAGAATTGATTCTTTCTTTTAGGAGACAATAACTATAACAGCTATATTACACACTACATGAAAGATAATACCTGAAAAAGCATAACAGGGGCACTTTAAGAAAAGAAACGTCATTTAAAAATGACTTTTATTTGGACGATCTTATTTGTCATTGGCCCAAATATAAAATGCTGTTTTGAATGTTTGTTTATATATGTAATGTGTTTTAGTAAAGTTTTGAAGTTGCTTAAAAAGAGACTAAAATGGTTCACAGTTGTGTCTTGTGTACTTACCACATACTTAGAATTTGTCTCATGGACAACACTGGCATCAGTCACCTCAAAAATGAGTTTTTCAGGAATGCATCGAGTTCTTGAGCTTCGCCAGTTTTCTTGTAGTTGTCTGGTGATCATGTTTGAGGTTTTGGGGGAAGGACCTATTGGGCTGGTATCTATAAACCAAAACCAAAGACAAAATTAACTTCAACTGTGAACTATCAAACTAAAAGTGAACCAAAAAGAAGAAGTGAAATCTGCCTACAAAAGATTATTGTAAATTCACAAAGAGCATATATCATGTTTAAGCTTAAAGGAAGAGCTCATTCTAAACTGTATGCTGTTTTTAAAAGAAGGCTTTTTTCCCCCCATGCAAAGTCTGTTTCCATACAATAGCAGTTAATAGTGATGACAGATGTCAGGCTCCAAAAATAATACAACATAAAAGTGCTTCATTCAACTTCTGAGCTATAACACAAGTCTTTCAATTGTAAGTTGCTTTGGAAGCATCTGCTAAATAAATAAATGTAAAAATAAGTCTTCTGAAGTCATGCGATAGCTTTGTGAACAGAAACTTGATTATCACTAATGAGGTTCCAAGCAACTGTAGCTCTGAAATCTCATTCGTAGTTATCAGTCACCAAAAAGCTACTGGTTTTCATGTGTCCAATTCATTTGGCAACATAAATATGCAGAATAAAGAATGTGATTAGAGAACTGCAAGAGCTGAAATGATTTTCAGTGAATGCTGGCCTAAATTTGAGTTCCACACACCAAGTTATCATATGACTTCATAAAATAGGCAATATGGAATATAATATGGGCGTATGGGCTACCTTTATGGTGTTTTTGTCCTTTTTGAAGTTTGACAGCTCTGCTCAATAATTAACAACATACACTGTTTAAAAGTTTGGGATCAGTAAGATTTTTTTTTTTAAAGAAATTATTATTATTTTTTTTTAGCAAGGATGCATTAAATTTAAATGTCTGTAAAGACATTTACAATGTTACAAAAAGGTTTCTATTTCAAATAAATACTGTTCTTTTTGAACTTTCTATTTATCAAAGTATCCTGAAAAAAATTTATCTGCAACATAAATGTAACTGTTTTCTATGGAAGCTTATTTCTGCCACAGAATAAAAATAAATCAGATAACTGAGACTTTTTATCTCACAATTCTTACTTTTTTCTCTGACTTTTTTATATAAACTCACAATTGTGAGTTATAAAGTCAGAAACGTGAGATATAATCTCACAATTGTGAGTTATAAAGTCGAATTGCGTGATATAAACTTGTAATTGTGAGTTATAAAGTCAGAATTGTAAGAAAATGTCAGAATTGTGAGCTGACTTTTTTTCCTCAGAATTGGACTTTATAACTGCCAGAATTGCCAGAAAAAAAGTCAGTATTGTGAGATAAAAAGTCGCAATTATCTTTTACATTTTTTATTCCATGGTTGAAACAAGCTTCCATAGTTTCCACAGTTCACTTCACAGTAGTACCGTTTTACTATATTTTTTGATCAAATAAATGCAGCCTTGGCGAGCAAAAGAGACTTCTTTCAAAAACATTTTAAAAATCTTACTGACCCCAAACTTTTGAATAGTAGTGTAAGTTTTGGAACAAGATGAGGATGAGTAAATGTCTGTATTTTCATTTTTGGATAAACTATTCCTTCTGCATATGTAGCTTGGACTTCAATTCACCAAACACATTTTTTTGCTGTTCTACTCATCTATAAAGCATATATATTGTCCTTTATACTACCATATTCAACAATTTTAGCTTTTTAAAATACATGTATTATTGGTGACTACCTGTGCTGCTACATGCATTATCTATGGACTCTCCAAAAAAGTCAGAGTCACTGTCTGGCCCTGATGCGTCGCCGGGATCCTCAGAGTCCAGGACCCCATCACCCTCGAAGCACAGGGTCCCTCCGAGCCTGGCCGACACGCAGTCTGTATCATCCTCAAGTTCAGAACTTTCTGGAAAGTCATCCGTTCCATGGCCGTCTGCCTCGGAAGGAAGCTCCCCTTCTTTGAATAATGAACGACGAAGTCTGTCGAATAGTTTAGAGGCCATCCCAGCTTTGCTCCAACCCTGGAGAGCACAAGACTTTTGAGAAGTAATATGCATTCAAATCATGACATTACTTATGGCAGATGCTTTACTGTCCTGTAAAACTATTGACTATGAAATGTGTCTGTCAAACAAGCCTACTGACTAAGTCAGTAATGGAAACACTGAAACTTCAAACCTCTCATGAACTTTCATTGAGCCGTGAAACGAGAGAGCAAACCTTCAGGGAAACTGATCTGTCACATAAATATTTATTATTTATTGGTGGTTTGGTGAAAAGAGCCTCACAACAGCATTGAATTTCTGTAATTTCCATAGAAGAAATTGGAGTAAAAACAGATGTCATAATTATGTATCTTTAGATAGATACAGTAGGTTTCTTCACATGTGAACACAAAAAGTTTCATAAACACTCATGAGTATACAGCAAGTTTCGGGCTCATATTTAAAGTTTTCCTAATAATTCCCATAACCAAATTACATTCATCACGTTTCATCTTAACACATGGAAAACTTTTTGAAAACCTCCAGGAAAGTGGGAACGACTGCAGAATGTAAATCACTCTTAGCTTGCTAACTTACGTGCTAATAACAAAGCGCTTAATCAGCAGAACTTCCACAATTTATAATATGAAGAAATTTGACAATAATTAAGCAAAGTTATTTCTTAAATCCATCAACTCTCTGATAAGCAGCACTAAAAGTTACCAGACACAAAGTTTGAGGTTAACTTTTCCTGCTAACTATGGCTAATCTAACGTTTCAACTCCAAAATGATGAACAAACATATAAAACACACGAATATTTGAACTTACCCGAGTTACAGACCTCTAAACTACATTTGATCAGCTCTTCATGGTGTTGGATAAATCATTTCCATGTGCAAATAAAGAGAAGGAGCGGTGTAAACATGGATGGGAGTTGTTCACTGAGCATTAGAAGAGGGCGGACACACGCTTGACAAGCTGATTGACAGCCACAAAACAGGAGAAAACGTTTTATATGCCTTCTTAAATATGTATTTCATAATACATTTATGTACAGTTTTGTGCATTTTTGCTTGGTGCATTTGTGTTCAACTTTTTATTCTGAATCATTTCGTATATCATAACATGTGAATCGTTTCTAGTTGCAGCAATAACTGTTTTTAATTTAACCGCCATACATACAACATGCAACACTGCATTTAGAGTATAAGAAAATATGATTCTATTATCTATATATTAAAGCTACATATTCATTACGTCAAAACTATCATGGATTTTTTTTTATTACAAGAAGTATTTAAAATTAAGGAAGTTAATTACTCATAAGTGATTCATTACAATGACAAAAATAATCATTGCAGCATTTTGCAATGTACAGGAAAATTGTGAAACTATTCGCCAGACTGCCTGGAATTACTGTGTCTTTCAATGGCACTCCAGGTTGATAGGTGGCGCTGAACGCAACACATGTTAGCGCTTCAAGCACAGAGGAAGACAATCATTGAATGGCGGGTTACAAAATTTTCATAACAGTGTTCGATCTGATTCCGACTCGAGTCGTATAACATAATGGCATCTAAAAAGCCGTTGAATATACGTAAAGTTGAGAAAACAGCTTCAAGTGACTCCAAAAAGTAAGATTTTATATTTTAGTTTTAATTCATTAAGTTCATTATTTATATATAACTTGTTGTAATGTACACACTAATAACTTGCTTTTGCATTATTTGTTTTCTTTTAAGTGTCATCTTTTACACTTACTCTTGTGAAAACACTGTGCCAGTGTTGATCTTGTAAAGTTAAATATTTAAGATAATATAAATGACATAATATAATATAATATATATTTAAAATTTGTTTATGCAAGTATATGTTCAAATATTTTCTCAGTGTGCCCAACAGACACTGTATTTCGAAAATGACAATGAATAAACCCACTTGACTTGATTGAAAACCTAAACATGATGAAAAAAACTAACTTACGCAGAAAAGGACTTGATAAGATTATGTTATTACTATTAAATAAGTTGATAAGGTCTAATAACTACTAAAAGACATGGAATATCGGTTTTTGCTACATAAGCTGAAGTGTGGGTCAAAGTCCATTTAGACTAGTGACACTAATATTACAATATACTCTTATTTAAGTAAATTTCATTAATGCAGATATTCAGACAGCCTCTGTTTTTCAGTTTATCCACTGAGAATGAAGTCAGCAGTGGGAATAACAGTGGTGCAAGGAGGAAAACCAAAAGTAAGAGCATGACTTACAACTTCTTATAACTCATTACTGTTATAGTACTGACAGTTTCATCTGATCTTGATTTTTAGCGTCGGGCACAATTGTGAAGTCTAGGTACATGCAAACTGAAACAAAGGCTCCTGCAAAGGTAACTAACTGCAAAATGATAGAAATAAGCTGTTTCCATTCTAATGTTATCTCCCGACATCTGTGTTGCTGTGTCTGTTTTCTCTGTCATTTCATGGCAATATCAGGACTGATTCTTTTATATGGTGTGTTCTGTAGAGCAGTGTACAGCAGCAATTGCCTCTGGCACCCAGACCAACCAGGCCATCCTCTCCCAGAGTAGGCGGCACGCGAAAACCGAGGGACGGCGTCCTGTCGAGACGTACGATGAGCTGTCTGGCAGACAATGACTCCACCTGTGAGTGTTGGGTTAATCTGTAGATATGTCAGATTAAATATTCACCATCTGCATCTATAGGGTCTCTGTGTTGCTGTACAACGTTTATTTTATTAGATAAGTTACTTGATGACTGATGAATGTGATGTTTTCCCACAGTGGTCTCCAGTGTTCTGGAATCCTCACATTTGGCAGGAAATGTCTTTCAGTCGACTGTGTTGGATGGCCACTGCATACGTCCAGATTTTGATGTGTCCGTCATTAAAGGTGTGGTACTCATGGAGTAATATGATTTTTGTAACCAGAACGGCTTGTGTAACAACAAGTTGAAATTTTCCAGATAAAGTTGCGCCGCCAAGCACAGTGGACCCCGAGAATGAAGAAAGGGACATGGCGATGGAGACGTTTATACTGGCCTTCCTCACTGCTAAGGTCTGATGTCAAATTGATTCAATATAGTTACTGAAAATGCCCCTTAGCTTTTCTTGTGATTTTTTTTTTTTTTTTTAAATAGCAACACTTTCACTACCACATTACACATTCAGATATGCTCTAGTCCAACACATAGGCATACTGTATATATCATCATACACATATCTACGTCCTTACATAACAAACATTTCATATGCCAGTATTTGATTAAAGGGTTCCTTGATTATGATGAGCATAAAAAACATCTGCAAAGTTACGCTCAAAGTTCAGTGCAAAGGGAGATATTTTCTTTTACAGAAATCGCTTTTTAAAGGGGTGGTTCATTGCGATTTCACTTTTTTAACTTTAGTTAGTGTGTAATGTGTAACAACATTATTTACATTTCCACCGAAGCAAAGACTGGACTTTGACCGAAGCACATGCAACGTTTGCCCGTAATGGCGTTTCCGGACAACGTATTCTGGACAGCGAATCACGATACACAGGGCCAGCTAACCAATCTCAGTTCATTGCGCATCTCTGAGGGAGGGGCTTTATAGAACCTGGAAACTCAACAGAGAATTTTTAGGAGAAGGGAAACAGCGTTGTAGAATAAAGGTAAAATATATGAAAAATACGGTGTTGTTTTAAAAAAAAAAAAGCATTAAGATATGTAAAGCTGCGCCCCATAAACACAATCAAGCCTAGAAAAAAAAAACAGTGAACCACCCCTTTAAGGTCTACAACAAACGGCTGGTACTAGGGACTACAATGAGCTTCTTTCTAGGTTGGTGACATCACAAACCTTAAAATTTACACAAACCCTGCCCCCGAGAACACACAACAAAGGGGGTGAGGCCATGTTGGGCTGCTTTAGAGAAGAGCAAGAGTTGTTGTAGTAGAGTGTTGTTACCATGCTGTCATTTTACGCTGGACTGCTTCACAAGTGAGGGTCAATTCAACACTGGATTTGCACAAAAGGTTAACATGACGACACATGCTAGTCGATGAGTTGAATCAACTTCACAGCAACTACATAAATTTATCCACTAACCATTCATAAACATCCAGTTGCTTGCTCTAAAAGTTGTAACTTCTTCCTCAGTCTCTCCATCAGTGTCTGACTCCGGTTTGAACAATGTAAGGCTGAACACCGTTACTGACAATCGTCATTTTGGCTGCATGAGATTTTCCAGCTTTGTTGTTGTTGAGCAACCGAAGCACGAGCTGTTAAAGCTCCGCCCTCTTCTGGAAAGGGGGTCGGGAGCAGCAGCTCATTTGCATTTAAAGGGACACACACAAAAACGGTGTGTTTTTGCTCACACCCAAATAGGGGCAAATTTGACAAGCAATAATAAATGATCTAGGGGGTATTTTGAGCTTAAACTTCACAAACACATTCTGGGGACACCAGAGACTTATATTACATCTTGTAAAAGGGGCATTATAGGTCCCCTTTAAAGTGCCCCTATTATGAGCCTAATTTTGTTTTGAAGGTTTCCAACTATAGGTTTACATCCATCCAAGGTAAAAAAAAAAAAAAAAAAAATTTCTTAATATATACATTGCAGCATCACCATGTTTTATGTCTGTCTGTCTAGATTCAGCATAATACCCGAAAAATGAGAGAGGAGTTTGAGAGGAACATTATGGCCGTCATGGAGAAAGAGCAGCAGTTGTGTGCACAAGTTAACCAAAAGAAGCAACAGTATCTGCTGCTGGAAAAGCAGAAACAGCTCAACAGTTTACTGGACTTACAGGTCATATTCACACATTTAACTCTGTTGCTTAAATCTTCATGTTAACACATCTCACATTTGAGTCCCTCTTTTTTTATCCAGATTGAGGCTTTAACTCCTGTTGCTGCTGCAGCAAAGACATTTGCAGAGGAGTACAAGTCATTTGCCACAGCCGTTGATGCCACGAGACACCAGCTTCCTGTGAAGAATGTGCACATTGGAGAGGACCCAGAGCAGTTTTTAGGTGAGATTTGCTTAACCTTTTTTTTTTTTTTTTTGCCATTGTATGTATTTTTAACGTTTGTAGTTTATATTGTGTGACATTTGGGTATGTCATTGTTAAATGTGTTATATAGTTGGTCGTAAAGTCATTAAGTACAAGACATTGTGTGTTATTGAGGGATTGAAATAATGGGTCAGTCTGTATGCATGCATCTCAAGTCCAAGACAGATTTCCTCTTGGGGACAATAAAGTGTACTGAACTGATCTGAACTGAAAAAAAACAAAAAAACAAAGTGTAAATATCTTAATATCTAACACTGATATTGCGATTTGTATGTGTATATGTGTGTGTGTGTGTGTGTGTGTTTATGTATGTATGTATGTGTATGTATATATATCTCCATCTGTTAGTGGGTGGGATATATTAGGCAGCAAGTGAACATTTTGTCCTCAAAGTTGATGTGCCAGAAGCAGGAAAAATGGGCAAGCGTAAGGATATAGCGAGTTTGACAAGGACCAAATTGTGATGGCTAGACAACTGGGTCAGAGCATCTCCAAAACTGCAGCTCTTGTGGGGTTCCCGGTCTGCAGTGGTCAGTATCTATCAAAAGTGATCCAAGGAAGGAACAGCGGTGAACCGGCGACAGGGTCATGGGCGGCCAAGGCTCATTGATGCACGTGGGGAGCGAAGGCTGGCCGCTCTGGTCCGATCCAACAGACGAGCTACTGTAGCTCTTATTGCTCAAGAAGTTAATGCTGGTTCTGATAGAAAGGTGTCAGAATACACAGTGCATCGCAGTTTGTTGCATATGGGGCTGCATAGCTGCAGACCAGTCAGGGTGCCCATGCTGACCCCTGTCCACCGCCGAAAGTGCCAACAGTGGGCACGTGAGCATCAGAACTGGACCACGGAGCAATGGAAGAAGGTGGCCTGGTCTGATGAATCACATTTTCTTTTACATCACGTGGATGGCCGGGTGCGTGTGCTTCGCTTTCCTGGGGAACACATGGCACCAGGATGCACTATGGGAAGAAGGCAAGCCGGCGGAGGCAGTGTGATGCTTTGGGCAATGTGCTGCTGACACGTACCAACTACCTAAGCATTGTTGCAGACCATGTACACCCTTTCATGGAAATGGTATTCTTTCATGGAAAAGGTTGCTGTGGCCTCTTTCAGCAGGATAATGTGCCCTGCCACAAAGCAAAAAATGGATCAGGAATGGTTTGAGGAGCACAACAATGAGTTTGAGGTGTTGACTTGGCTTCCAAATTCCCCAGATCTCAATCCAATCGAGCATCTGTGGGATGTGGTCAACAAACACGTCTAATCCATGAAGGCGCCACCTCACAACTTACAGGACTTAAAGGATCTGCTGCTAACATCTTGGTGCCAGATACCACAGTACATTCAGGGGTCTAGTGGAGTCCATGCCTCGACGGGTCAGGGCTGTTTTGGCAGCAAAAGGGGGACCAACACAATATTAGGAAGGTGGTCATAATGTTATGAATGATCGGTATGCATGCATACACTGGCAGTCCAAATTTTAGAATATTTAAGATTTTTGAATATTTTTGAAAGAAGTTTCTTATGTTCACCAAGGCTGCACTTATTTGATCAAAAATACAGTAAAAACAATATATTGTAAAATATTACAATTTAAATATAAGCAATTGGCAAAGCAATTGGTGTTTTTGAGTAATTCCAACCAGATTTATTGAAAAATATTTGTCTTACACAGACGAAGCAGTCAAATGTCTAAAACAGAGCGAGTGTCTCTTGCAACACTATACAAAGGACATTCCCACTGACTGTGAGGCTGTGACAGAGTCTCTTAGAGAGATGAAAAATACAGGAAATGAAATCAGCCAGCAGTTGACAAGGTAAGATCAATTCAGTGTCCATATATGAAAGACTTTGCTTTGCACATTGTGAAGGCGATAGTACCGAAACGTACCTCGTATTTCAAATAAAACTTGATATTTCATCTGTGCTAGTTAAACTGATTTTGAATGTCCATTTGCTGTTTCATATTTTCTTGTAGGACTTGTTCGGATCTTCTGGAGGTGTCTTCATTAGTAAGCCGGGAGAATGTTTTGGTCCAGCAATCACTGGAGGAAGGCCAGATGGGACAGAGCACAGCCCAGACACTCTTCTGCCCCTCCATGCCGTGACATGCTTTATGATAATGTCATCTATTTACAGTAAAATAATTAAAGAATGTCAATGAATTGTAGATATTTATTTCATATGTTTCATATTACTGCAGAATGATTAAAGAATTTGTCACATATTCGTTCTCACTGATAGGACTGGTGATGCAGTATATTGTACAATACTGATTCATATTTGTATTACAAAATAAAACGCTTTTTTGAGAAATAGATAAGATTCTGTTGAATATGTTTATCAAGAAATACTTGATACCATTTTTTTTTTATGCAATTATGTACAAAAATGAGTACAAACACATACATCTCACAACAAATATGAAAATAGAAAAAAGGGTATATATATATAAAAAAAAACTGCATATACATAAGTAAAGGAAAAATATATATGACATTTAAACATTTAACCAAATTAAAGTGACTGTTTCATAAGTCTTTTCACCTTTTTTGTTTTTAATATCGTGTAAAGTAGTACAGTACTGTTTAATTTCTTTTATAAAATGTTAACAATTTGGCTTAGCTTTAGACCATTTCATTACATGAATATGGCATTTATGACATTTCCACGCATAAATACACATTACGTAGCATTTATCGGATATGACGTCCAGTTTCGTAAAAACAGGCGACCAATCGGAGCTGTCTCTACGGCAAGTGACGTCCGAGCATTTGAGATCAACAAACACGACCAATGAACAAAACAGCCATGAGTAGCGCGTGAGTCTTCCGAAAGCTTGTTTATTTTGATTAATTCACGACGATATGATATGAACATATTATATTTAAATACCACTTTAAAAATTTAACTGAAACCCGTTTAATTCAAAGAGTATCCTCAGACAGTCTTCGTTTTGACAGGGCGAATGTCAACAGACAGTACAAAGCACATATAACTAGCACGTTACTGCTTGCACATGACAGATTGTTATAATTGCATAAAATGTGTTTTGGCGTTGTGGTTTGGAAATAACCAGTTTTGAATCATAAACGAGATAAATAATTGTCAATAAAGAGACAATAATTGCTCAGAGAAAGGTTGCAGTGAGCATCTTACAGACCTGTGCAAACTTAACAGAGCTTACGTATTTCAACACTTATTTGCAATTATTCGTAATTGTCATATATGTACACTACCAGTCAAAAGTTTTGAAGGATTATTTTAATGTTTTTGAAAGGTCTATTATGTTCACAATGGCTGCATTTATTTATTTTAATAAAATACACTAAAACATGAATATTGTGAAATATTATTACAATTTAAAGTAACTATTTATTTTAATATATTTTAAAATGTAATTTATTCCCATGATGCCACATTTTCAGCATCATTACTCCAGTCTTCAGTGTCACATGATCCTCCAGAAATCATTCTAATATGCT
Organism: Ctenopharyngodon idella; assembly: GCF_019924925.1. Lineage (NCBI taxonomy): Eukaryota > Metazoa > Chordata > Actinopteri > Cypriniformes > Xenocyprididae > Ctenopharyngodon > Ctenopharyngodon idella. The sequence continues at coordinate 26,458,854 of NC_067241.1, forward strand.
GATCTGATGCTCAGTTTTTAATCAATGGTATGGTGCTCAATTATTAATAATAGTTCTTATAATTAATAATGATAAAACCGTTTTTACTGGTTAATTATTTGTGGAAATAATTAATATATATTTTTCATGATTCTTTGATGAATAGAAAGTTCAAATGAACAGCATTTTTTGAAATAGACTTTAAATTGTAACATTATAATGTCTGTACTGTCACTTTTGATCAATTTAATGCATCCTTGCTGAATAAAAGTATTAATTTCATATATATATATATAGAATGGTAGGTCTCACAATCACCACAAAATAAGCAAAATTAAGCAGTACAACTGTTAATATTAGGAAATGTTTCTTGAGCATTAAATCATCATATTAGAATGATTTCTGAAGGATCATGTGACACTGAAGACTGAGTAATGATGCTGACATATAAGCTTTGCCATCACAGGAATAAATTACATTTTAAAATATATTAAAATAGTAAACAGTTACTTTAAATTGAAATATTATTTCACAATTTCACATATATACATATGTATATATATGTTCAGGTGGCATCAGTCTAGGAGGGGTCGAGGACACAGGCATAAGGAGCAGCGTCGACCAAACAGGGAGCAGGCAGTGGAGCAGAATGCTGAAGACTCGGTGCCCCGTGGCACCTGTATGACTATGTGCCCTGACTATGAATTACGCCAGCGGGAGGCGCAGAATCGACTGCACAGGTTTGAGATGTTGGCCGGCACAGAGCGGGATCGCTTGCCGCGTGCTGATGTGTCACGTGCCGTCAAAGAGTACTCGCGACCTGCCGCGGGGAAAGACTCCACGAGAGCCAGTGACCTTCGACCTCCATCTGTGCTTTTAAAGACTGTGTGTTACCTAGTTGATGACATTGCAGCATCCTCTGCATTTCAGCCATGGACGGAGGTATGGAAATGGCATTTTGTCATCTTTATCTGTAATATGATGGCCATTTCAAGCCTGTCTTGTTTACGTTCTGATCCACAGGTGTACAGTTTTGTGTTTGACCGTCTGCGTAGCGTTCGGCAGGACATGATTATCCAGCGTGTGTCGGGGCCGGACTGTGTGGCTGTGCTGGAGAAAAGCGTGCGTTTCCTTCTCTACGCCTCCTACAGACTCTGCGGACAGCCACTTCAATATTTTGACCCACGTATCAATGACACGCACCTGCAGGAAAGCTTGAGCTGGTTGCTGGAGAGCTACAGAGATGGGAAACACCCGCATCAAGAGGAGTTCCAGGCCTTGAGTTTGCTCTATAATTTGGGTGAGTGAGTGGAAGCTGCTAGAGCTCTCAGAGCTGGTTAGTATTAGTATACTTATTCACTGTAGTGCGTGTACTGTAGTGAATGTTTACAGTTTTTACTGCCGCTGTGTCCAAAATCGAATACTTCCCTACTATATAGTATGCGAAAAACTCTCAGAAAAAATGTTATGTCCATAGTATTCATAAAACTGTAGGCTAAAAGTACCTGGATTACTTACTACTTCCAGTGAGATTCTGAAGTACGCATTCGATGGACACTTTACTGTCCCATGAGGCCACGGGAGAGGATTTATGAATGGCTGTGAAGAGCAACGCAACTGATGCTGATAGGTCACGTGACAGTAACAATATAGCAGATGTAGTACTTTCAAATTACATTCATACTACATAGAACATGCTTTTTTAATGGTCACAATAGCTGCGTTTACATTGGACTAGTAGCCCAGTCAGAATAAAAAAGTCAGATGTAACTACGTCAATCAAAATAAATTGGCCAAATCCGATTTAAATTTCATTCAGATTGTAAGGGGTGGTTTAAAGGGGTCCTTGATAATGATTTCACTTTTTTAACTTTAGTTAGTGTGTAATGTTGCTGTTTGAGCATAAACAACATCTGCAAAGTTACAACGCTCAAAGTTCAATGCAAACGGAGATATTTTCTTTTACAAAAATCATTTTTTAAAGACTACAACAAACGGCTGGTAGGGACTACAATGAGCTTCTTCCCGGGTTACTGACATCACTAACCCTAAAATTTACATAAACCCCGCCCCCGAGAACACGCAACAAAGGGGGTGAAGCCATGTTGGGCTGCTTTAGAGAAGAGGAAGAGTTGTTGTAGTAGAGTGTTGTTACCATGCCGTCATTTTATGCTGGACTTCTTCACATGAGGGTCAATTCTAAAAGTTGTAACTTCTTCCTGAACCTCTCCATCAGTGTCCAACTCCGGTTTGAACAATGTTTGAACACCGTTACTGACAATCGTCATTTTGGCTGCATGAGATTCTCCAGCTTTGTTGTTGTCGAGCAACCGTTAAAGCTCCACCCTCTTCTGGAAAGTCGGCCAGGAGCAGCAGCTCATTTGCATTTAAAGGGACACACACAAAAAAAGCGTCTTTTTGCTTACACCCAAATAGGGGCGAATTTGACAAGCTGTAATAAATGATCTGTGGGGTATTTCGAGCTGAAACTTCACAGACACGTTCTGGGGACACCAGAGACTTATATTACATCTTGTGAAAGGGGCATTACAGGTCCCCTTTAAACCTTTTCTAATCCGTTCGGTAGGAAATGTAAATGTAATGACTTATGCGCACAGAACGAGCTGTTGTTGTTATTGAATGTAGTGTTATAAATGACTGTAGTGTCATTAATCTAAAATTCTCCCTCCACTCATCATCTGTGAAGTGGTGCAGGACAATGTTGTCCCACCAGTCCTTGCTTCAGACATTTTTACTGCTTGATAAATAAGCAGCACAGCACAAAGCTTCATGTGCTCTTCGTCTCCTAATTAGGACCCCAAATAGATAAATATTAAGTCTGCTTTTTAGAACAAAGAAAAGAAGCAATAGTAGGAGTATGGCTAGTATGTGCAAACATGGGAAACTCTGTATGTTCATGCAGTGGGCATGTCAAAAGATCAAATCTGATTTAAATTTTGTGACGCATCAATTCAATCACTTTATTTAGCAATCATGTGAACACTATTCAACAATCAGATTTCTTTCCAATTAAAAAAAAAAAAGATACAGTGTCTACACCGAACGCGAGTGGCGCAACACGACAAAAAAACAATAGAACCCATTATAAAACACATGACAAAATCCCTGACAGTAAACTGAAGCCCCGTTCTAGTACTCTAGTACTGCAGTGGCTGCTTTGTCACGTCCAGCAGACAGACTCAAGCCATTGTCAAGCTTTTTGCTCCATTTTAAATAATTTTGTATATAGTGTTCAACGGTATGAATAAAATGTTTTATCTTGTATATTATACGAGAATGGCGAAGGATGTGTCAGGTAAACTGTGCCCCTTAAATCTAGAAAATGTAATATTTTTTTATCGTGGGACCATATATTTAGATTTTTAGGGGCCATCATATACAGCAGCCTGTGAGATGTACATGAGAATAATTGAGAATTTAATGCTAAAAAACTCGTTTTTTGTATGTCAAAGTAAATTTTATTCATGACATAAAATTAATTTGACCTGTCCATGCAAGTTTATGCGGGTTTGGTGAACTGCTAATGTAAAAAATCATGTAAATTATTTAGTCAAGGATTGGCTACAAATTATTATAATAAACATTTTCCCCAAAATGGTAGTTGTGGCGTAAGTTGTGTCAGATGCATCAGGGTAAGTTGTGCCAGCGAGTCATCTCATGGTAGTAGTGAGATTTGCCTTCATATGCTGGAAATACTTTTACAGGTACTGTTAGAAAATGTTGAAAATGGGTTCACTACATTCAAATATCCAGAATATTTCACCTTTTTTTCTGAATAATGAATAATGGCGTGCAGCAAAATAATAGTTTTGAATGGGATTGGGCTTATTGTTATCGTTAATTAACTAAAACTACTTAAAAAAACATTTTGTTAACTGAAATAAAGCACAAATAAAATAAAATATAAATATTAGATATAAAAACTTAGACATGTTGCCTTGGCAACTAACTGAAATAAATTTTAATTTTAAGGTGTGTCTTACTAATATATTACTAAACGAAATACAACTAAAACTGAAATAAAAAATATATTAATAAATTAAAAACTATTTAGAAATATTTGTAAAAAATAACAAACGCACATAAATTACTAAAAATTAAACTAAAATTAAAAGTGAAAATATAAAAAATAAAAGCCAATTCAAAATATATAACAATAATAGTAAATAATACTAAAATAACACTGGCACTAGTATTTTTTCTCTTATGTTAATATTTCCACACACATTCCACTATTATTACATTACCATATTTGACTTTGTTGCTCTCAAGTGTAAATATCATAAAAACGGAGGAGTAATAGAGAACAGATTATCTTTCATATCTTTTTTTCATACTTTCAGGTTCAACTCATGCCATTCAACATGTTCTTGAGCTTCCTGAGAGAATACGCAGCTCTCCAGCTGTTCAACTCGCTCTGGCCGTGAGCAGGGCACATACGGAGCGCAACCCAGTTCGGCTGCTCCGTCTAACCCAGAGACTGGACTTCATCCAGGTCTGTGCCGTCCACCGACACCTGCTGCCCTGCAGGAGAGACCTGCTCCTGCTCTACAGCCACGGACACAACAGCCGCAACTGCCGCTACCCTCTCCAGAGACTGGCACGCCTCCTCTTTCTGAAAGACCCGCTGGCGGCTGAGCTGTGCCAGGAGTACGGTGTAAACGTCAGCGGAGAGTGGGTGAACTTCTCTAAGAGCTCCTTCACTGAAGCTCCGTCTGGAGATCTGCAGTGCAGACGTACGCATGAGCCAGTGGAGGACAAGCAGTGGAACTCTTCTGCTGGCAGTGAAATTCATGGCTGTGCCTGAAACCACTGCATTAAAGTGCTGTCATGTCATGTTTGTGATCTTTTAATAATGAACATTTCAGAGCCATTTCCCTCTTCTAAACTGGTTTCAATAAAGTTTTTGTATTTTACATATATAAATTAGTGTTTGGGTTTTTCAGTGGCCAATGCCATTATTAAGAACAGAAGGGTGGCCGATGGCTAATAATTAGCCATATATCAGTGATATACTGTAGGCTAACACTGTTTCTTAACCAGTAGTGACACAATGAAGCAATAAAAGAATCACTTAAATGTAAATTCTTGTTAACAAATGCGACAAGCAAAATTAAATTTTGTGAATCGCTTGGTTTCTGTTTCTGAGTTGTTGTGCAGAGTTGTCCCGCCCACCGTGAAATCCCATTGGTTCAAACACTGCACCACATATTAAACATATCAAATATGTTCTGATTGGCTATGATTGTGTTAATTCATAGGTTTAACACTTATTAATAAAATTAAACTTTTTTTTTACACAGTATATACTATAAATTCCTTAACTTTTTTTTTTTTGAAAAGCCATTATTTCGCTAGATACTGTTAATTGGCCAATCTCAAAATAAGCAAATATTGTCCAATTATCTATTGCTTCATGATAATCCATGTATTAAATGAATGACAGAAAAATAATAACTTTAATAACAATTCATAACAAACCCCTGTAAGCAAAAGAGTGCCATTCTGATCTAAAATTTTAAATATTGCAAAGAAATAAAAATGAACAATATTAAAAACAATTCATAACAAATCCCTGTAAGAAAAAAGAGTGCCATTCAGTTGCTAACCCTTTAGAAATTTCTATATTTCTGCAAAAATATGACCCAAAACACCATCAAATGTTCACAAAAGTCCTAAAAGTAGACAAAGAGAACCCAATTAAACAAATGAGACAAAAATATATACTTTGTCAATTATTTATTGAGAAAAATCGAGTCCTTCCACAACATTTCAATTGGATTAAGGTCTGGACTTTGACTTGGCCATTCCAAAACATGAACTTTGTTCTTCTTTAACCATTCTTTGGTAGAACGACTTGTGTGCTTGGGCTCGTTGTCTTGCTGCATGACCCACTGTCTCTTGAGATTCAGTTCACAGACAGATGTCCTGACATTTTCCTTTAGAATTCGCTGTTATAATTCAGAATTCATTTTTCCATCAATGATGGCATTTTGTCCTGGGCCAGATGCAACAAAACAGGCCCAAACCATGAGGCAGTGTTTTTCTTTCTCCAAACATAATGCTTCTCATTTAAACCAAACAGTTCTATTTTTGTCTCATCCATCCACAAAACATTTTTTCCAATAGCCATCTGGCTTATCCACATTATCTTTAGCAAAATGCAGATGGACAGCAATGTTCTTTTTGGAAAGAAGTGGCTTTCTCCTTGCAACTCTGCCATGCACACCATGGTTGTTCAGTGTTCTCCTGATGGTGGACTCATTAACATTAACATCAGCTAACGTGAGAGAGGCCTTCAGTTGCTTAGAAGTTACCCTGAAGATCCATTAGAAGATCCTTTGTGACCTCGCAGACTATTACATTTCTTGCTTTTGGAGTGATCTTTGTTGGTCGACCACTCCTGGGGAGGTTAGCAATTGTCTTGAATTTCCTCCATTTGTACACAATCTGTCTGACTAGATTTGTGGAGTCCAAATTTTTAGAGATGGTTTTATAACCTTTTCCAGTCTGATGAACAATTATTTTTCTGAGGTCCTCAGAAATCTCATTTGAAATCTCCAACACTCCAAACACATGTTGTGAAGTTCAGACTTTGCTAGATCCCTGTTCTTTAAACAAAACAGCACAAACTGACTCCTGATTGTCAACCCATTGATTGAAAACATTTAAAGGGTTAGTTCACACAAAAATGAAAAAATGTAATTTATTACTCACCCTCATGTCGTTCTACACCTGTAAGGCCTTCATTCATCTTCAGAACACAAATTAAGATATTTTTGATTAAATCTGATGGCTCAGTGAGGCCTGCATTCACAGCAATGACATTTCCTCTCTCAAGATCCATAAAGCTACTAAAAACATATTTAAAACAGTTCATGCGAGTTCAGTAGTTCTACCTTAATATTATAAAGCGACGAGAATACTTTTTCTGCGCCAAAAAACAAAATAACGACTTTTCAACAATATACTGATGGGCCGATTTCAAAACACTGCTTCGGAGCTTTACGAATCGAATCAGTGATTTGGATCTCCTATCAAACGGCTAAACTGCTGAAATCACGTGACTTTGGTGCTCCAAGTCACTGATTCGATTCGCAAAGCTCCGAAGCGGTGTTCTGAAATAGGCCCATCACTATATTGTTGAAAAGTCGTTATTTTGTTTTTTTGGCGCACAAAAATATTCTCTTTGCTTTATAATATTAAGATAGAACTACTGAACTCGTATGAACTATTTTAAATATGTTTTTAGTAGCTTTATGGATCTTGAGAGAGAAAATGTCATTGCTGTGAATGCAGGCCTCACTGAGCCATCGGATTTAATCAAAAATATCTTAATTTGTGTTCCGAAGATGAATGAAGGTCTTACGGGTGTGGAACGACATGAGGGTGAGTAATTAATGGCATTATTATTTTTGGGTGAACTAACCCTTTAAGAACAGGTGAAGCCTAAATTCACCTTCAAATTAACTGCTAATCCTAGAGCTTCACATACTTTTGCCACTCACGGATATGTAATACTGGATAGTATTTCTCAAAATAAATAATCGACAAAGTATATATATATATATATATCGAATCGAATATATATATATATATACATATAGTGCAAACATTGAAATTATGCAATGTATTTTGTTTATATTATAACTATAAACAATAAAATATATTTATTATTGCATTAAATAAATTCTCTGTGTGTGTGTATATATATATATATATATATATATACACACACACACACATACACACACATATATATTCCAAGTAGGTCGACATTTAATGAAAGCACACAATAAGTCTATATTAATCCGTGTTATTATGTGATCATTGTGATGATAGGGCTGCAGCAAGTGAGGGAACATCTCATCTGTGAGTGTGTCAGCGCAGAAACATGGGGGAAGCTGAGACTGTGCCATCCGACGAAAAACAAGCAGAAACCGGTATCTGTACCGCCGAGGAATCGATAGTATGGAGTCAAGAAGTGGAAGTGTGTCTTTTTCACGCCATGCTGGGTCATAAACCCGTAGGTAAGATGAATTCATCTTTTGAGTGATGTGACTAAAAGGCCTGATCTCCGTGTATAGACTTCACACGTGAAACAATGTAACAAATAAGGACTATGTGCTCCTTTTCGCATTTTAAAGATCTAAAATCAATAATGCATTTATTTCATAACACCAGGCAGATTTTAAAATACTGATAAAGCATTTTAGAGTTAATCTAAGCGTTTTAGTGATCTTTAGCTTTATCCAGTCCAGTCGCTAATTGTTTAAGACCATTTTAATATAACGATTACATGTACGACGGCTTTAATGTTTTAGAGTATTACTGAGTTGGACTATTTTATAAAATTAATAATATTGTGTTTACGGAGGCAGTAGACTAGCTTACATCTGTTGACATGTTAGCAAACGTTAGCGCGGCTGCTAACTAGCATGATAGCATAATGGCTAGGCTAATCTACATCAATACAAAGGTGTTTTCTGTGCTGTAAGGAGAGTGTCTCTTGTGAAACCGTTTCATATCTTCAGGAGTGAATCGTCATTTCCACATGATCTGTATTCGGGATAAGTTCAGTCAGAACATCGGCAGACAGGTGTCGTCTAAAGTCATCTGGGATCACCTGAGCACCATGTATGACATGCAAGCGCTGGTAAGACAACTATTTTATGAGATTCATTCATTGCATGCAATGGACATCATAATATAATTTGATATATTATATGTGATATCCAAAAGTCCAAATCTGGGATTCAAAATGGAATAAATATTACATTATTTCCAAAACCTGGAAATAATTAAAATTGTAGGGTTTTTCTGACTTTCTGATCCTAATATTGTGAAGGACCCAGGGTTATTATAGTTAACTGAAACAATTTTTTATATATATTTTTTTATTTTGCTGCAATTTCCAATGGGACTAAATAACGTTTACTACTACAATACTACTCAAAGCTAATCAGTAAATTACATTTTGTTGCTGCAGCATGAATCAGAAATACTCCCGTTTCCAAACTCAGAAAAGAGCTTTGTGCTGCCTGAAGAGATCATACAGGATGTCAAAGAAGGTGAGCTGCTCTTAGTTTCTGTGTTGAGATCATCCACAGTTGATCTGTTTGGTTTTACTGATCGTTAAAAACTTTTTTTTTGTCTTTTTTGCGCAGTTAAAGTGGGATCAGAAGATGACGTGAAGGAGGAGTTCAAAGAAGAGAGCGACCCGCCTGCAACCCATGAAGAAGGTTCTCTCCTCCTTCACTCTCTTTATTTCTCTCATCTACTCACCCCTTTCTTTTTCCTTTCCTTCTCTCTCTCTTTCTTTTTGACGTAAGACGTCTATTAAAACCTGCGTCATTGCATCACTTTTTTTTTTCTGGATCGTTCTCCCGTTGGCGTGAAGCTCAGCGTGGCTCACACTGGTCATTTGTGTCTCATTTTCAAAGGTCTGGGTCCCAGTATGGCTGGCCAGGATTTTGCGAGGTATGGACAGAAGAAAACGTTTCGCTCTGTTCCAAAACTCCAGCTTGAGCTCAGTACAGACCAGCTCATTACCAGAGGCCTCTGTAGACAGCCTTCAGAGACCTCTGACCATGTGCGTCTTTCTCTTCGTCTTTCTTTCGCTGTCCTTCTTTCTCTTTCTCTTTTGTCTTTTTTTATGTGTTCTGTGCACCTAGCTTGATGTTATTCTCTGTGTGTATGGGGGAGCATGAAGCATGGCATGTTAAGGGTTTGCTTTGACAGGTTTGTTGAAAAACAGTTGCTATATATGATAATGAAATAACTTGCAGAAAGTTTCACCATAGAGCTGCACGATTAATTGTGAAAAGATATCTATCTTGATTCAAACACCCACGCGATCTCATTCCTAAGTGAGAACGATTCGCCTGTGTCTGTTAAACCTTTGACAATCGCACTGTAACATTCAAATCTGTGTTGCTGAGCCAGAGAGAGCAGTTGTCATGTGTAGGTAAGAAACAGCGTCACAAAGTCTTTTCAACCACACAGTTTCGTTATTTCTGTTACAAATTTTCATATCACAGAAAAGCTGGGATAGAAGTTTATATTTTGGAATATAAACACTGATGTCTACGGTAGCGATCAAAATAGAGCAAATCTAATGAAAGTAACTTGGCATGATTAATGATTGTATTGATTACATCGTTACGCCACTAGGGGGTGTCAAGTGACTGTTAAAAAAAGGTATTTGTCATTGAATCATTAATTCAAGAAATTCGTTCAAAAACGCTGATTCATCCGGTAATGAATAGGGCTGGGTAAAAAATATCGATTTCTCGATTTTAATCGATTCTCATTTTTACGAACCGATATCGATTCTTAAATCCCAAGAATCGAGTAGTCTAGTCTATTTTCAGTTGATGAATGTATAGAACATTGTAGCGCTCTTCCCATCCAGTAAATGTCAATAAGCTTTGTGCTTTGTTACTTTTGATATGAAACAAAGTCTCAGATTTCAAATTCTTTCCATTTTATTACGAAATTCAAAAAAAATAACCGTTTTGGCACTGTTTAATGTGGCATAACAGATGGCTGTAGCCTCAGATCAAGAGAGGCGGCAACGCGAAGCGCGCGTGAACTGATCATCTCCTCCGCTTTAATACCAGTTACAGCACAAAATAAACATGAATGAACATCCAAAGGTATGTTGAAAGATACAGTACAACTTACCGAAATCCGTATCCTGTCTCACGGAATAGCTCAATCAGTGATTCAAGCGCGAAAGACGTCAATAAAACAGCTTGTAAGGCAATGTCACGTAACGTCACATTTACCTCAGAAAAACCATATTCAGTGACCATAACTCATTAGTCAGCTATAAAACAGAACTCTAGAGAATAGCATTTTGCTAAATATATGCACCATATTACACATTCGTTATAATTTATAATGATCTTCAATATTTAATGCATGTTTAAATAAATCTGTCAAGTTTTTATAACAGCCACCATTTAAATAATGTATTTCAAAAAACGAATTGGACTAGAAATATAATTACATAATTGTAAAGTTAGTAATTTAACTTTATTATTATAAAAACTTTTACTGATTTAAGGATAACTTCCACTAATTTAAGTGTTTGTATACAATTAATTTTTAATGTATAGTTTACAGCATTAGTTGAGACTTTTTTTTCCTTGAGAAAATTTGCCATTTACTGTTCCTTATATATATCCAAAATAATCGATATTGAATCGAATCGAATTTAATAGAAATCGAATCGAATTGCAAGCTTGTGAATCGAATCGAATTTTGGAATTTGTGTCAATACCCAGCCCTAGTAATGAAACAAGTGAAGTATTTATGAGTCATTGAATCATTCATTCAAATCGATTTTTAAAATAATTAATTCAGATTAAACCTTTTAAATAGACTGCAGAAATTAACATTTTGTCAGAACCTTAGTAAATTACATGTTATTTTGTTCAGTTGTCTGTTCAGAATCGTGTTCTGTTTTTAAAAAAAAAAAAAAAAAAAAATTGTGTTTTTCAATTTAACCAGAATCGTGCAGCTCTAGTTCACCAGTTTTTCAAAAATTTCCAGTAGCAAGGTTGAAGAAATAATACACATGGTTTCGACCTTCAATTTGAAAATAGTTGTTGAAGCAGACAGTAAAATGTGGTTATTAAATATAATTCTATAGGCTTATAGGATCCATATAATTCTAGGCTTTAAAAGCATCAGAGATATAAGTTCTGTTCCAAAACCTGGTGTTTTGCACCATACTTATTGCCTACGTAGACAGCATACTAACTTAATAAATGACTGATTTGGAACCCTCTACATTGGCAGCAGCATGCAAATAGCACATTTAAAACTCACACAAAACTCAATTTCAGTAGTGTTGTGTTAGCATGTTGCTAAGCTAACAACACAGTAAGCTAATAAGCATAATGTGTGTTCGCACCATGTTGGAATTGTCAGAATTATCGTAATTATGAGATTGTGATTATTTTTTATGTCAAAAGTTTATTTTCTTGATGAGATTATTATATTTAAGAAGTCGGCACATTCTTGGAGCTTGAGTTTCATTTGCTTCAGAAAAAAATATTCTTAAGAACACATGACTAAATTTCTAAGGGACAGATTTGGAACCCTCTACATAGGCAACGACATACAAATAACATGCAAAACTGTTGCGTTAGCATGTTGCTAAGCAACATAATAAGCATAAGGTTTGTTCACGCCATGTTTGAATTATTGTAATTACAAGATTCTGACTTATGTTCACATCCTCATAGAGGACTTTTCTGATTACTCCGACTTCAACCACCTGACCACTACAGCATCATGTGAAAACACTCAAAATGACAGTGATTCCAGCAGTAAAATAGTTAAGTAGGGTTTTTTTTTAAACATTTCTGTTTAATAATTTCTATAATTGACTACCGATAATCATACTGATGCAAGAATAATCTGATAAAAAAAGAAAAAAAAAAAAAAAAAAAAACACACAGTAGTTTGTAGCTACCACGGAGTTGAATAACTTTCTAATGTAATTCTAAATAAACTATAAGTTTATTAATAAGGCATTTGCATAATGACTGTTAATGATTACTCAAATTACAAGATTCATTTTGGTGTTAATAGCCATAGAAATGCATAATTCAGAGTCCGAGGAAATGAACAGCTCGGAATAGAAAGTCTCGTGTTGTCATCTAGTAATTACAATAATTATGACACGCCGTGAACGCAACAGTAAACAGAGTACATACAAATATTGGGTAAAATACTGAATGGGAGTAAAACTATTACCATTTCTCTCACTTAGTCCACAGTCTAGGATTTTTTTTTTTTTCTCCACAGAGCTCATTGCATTTTTCACAATGCTGTCTTAGAATTTGGCTAAAACGAGGGGTTTGGAACTGAGCGCCAGTCTAGTCCCTGCTCTTTCATAGATATATTTTGAAATATTGGTGAACTCATTATGAGCAAAGGCTTAAACTTATATTTCACATGGAAAATGGTGAAAATAATACTTGGTAGCATTTCTTGTTGCTCACCTTAAAGGGTTAGTTCACTCAAAAATGAAATTTCTGTCATTAATTACTCACCCTCATGTCGTTCTACACAAGACCTTCGTTCATCTTCAAAACACAAATCAAGATATTTTTGATGAAATCCGAGAGGTTTCTGATCTCACTATACACAGAAATGTCATAACCAATTTCAAGGCCCAGAAAGATAGTAAAGACACGTTAATATAGTCCATGTGACTACAGTGGTTCAACCTTAATGTTATGAAGCAACAAGAATACTTTTTGGAAAAAAGGAAAGAGAAGAAATTGTTGAATAATTTTTTTTGTTTTTGTTTTTGCACACAAAAAGTATTCTCATTGCTTCATAACATTAAGTTGCAATGACGTTGCTGTGTATAGGGAGATCAGAAAGCTCTCGGAATTCATCAAAAATATCTTACTTTGTGTTCCGAAGATGAACGAAGGTCTTACGGGTTTGGAACGACATGAGGGTGGGTGAGTAGTTAATGACAGAATTTTCATTTTTGGGTGAACTAATCCTTTCAGTCAATGGTTCTCAACCAGCTGGGCAAGGCAAAGCAGACCCTTGATCATCAAGCACCATAAACATTAAATTAATAAATAAAATCAGTTTAATTAAAGCACATTAAATCAAGATGAATTCTGATTTTTTTTTTTTTTTTTTTTTTTTTTTTTTTTTTTTTTACCCCCTCAATAACTAAGCTTTTTACCCAAAAACATATAGCTCTTCAAACTTCTGCAATCACAAAATTATTTGTGGTTAATGAATTTAATCATAATATCAAGACTCCCACTTTCAAAAGTTTATTTTCTTGAAGAGATTATTATATTTAGAAAGTCAGCACATTCTTGGAGCTTGGGTTTCAGATGCTTCAGGGGAAAAAATACTTGAATTCTAAAGAAGGCAAATTGTGCTGTCATGTCAAAACACATTATGTAAAGCTGGTTATGTAATTGTGGTTGACCTTTCTCTGAACGCTTTTATCCTCCAATCCAAATGTGGCCTTCTATTAACATTCATGGTTTTTAGATTAGAGAACTGATTTTCCAAACTATAAATGCCAATATTATGGACATGAAGGTGAAGTGTGTCATTTCTGTGCCACTAGCATCACCAAACTGTATTGTAAAATTAATGCTTGTTTTCTGCACAATTTTCCCTCTCCGTCTACCATTGTTCGGATAAACAGGTTGTTCTGCCACTAACATTTACTATTGGTTAAACTAATTTCAGACTTCATTTAGTGTAGTGTAGTGGTGCAGGAATTACACACAACACTTTTTAATTATGATAGAAAGGTGTCCTTATTACATTGTAATTACACATTTAAGTACTTAGTTATAATACTTCACTACATGTACTTATAGGGTTAGGATTAGGGTTTGGTTTAGGGTAGTTGCATGTAATTATACATAATTTACTGTTATTTCTACAGTAAGTACATGTAACAAGGACACTAAAATAAAGTGTTTCCTTTTTTGCTTTTCTTTTGTTTCTTTTATAATATTAATACTTTGTTCTTTGTGTTCCCTTATCCCACTCTTTTTTCTTGTTTCCTTCTCCCTTCGTCAGGCAGCAATTCCTCCGTGAAGATGTCAGAGAGGTCGGGCAGCGGGCGCGAGAAAGAGAGAGAGCGGGCCGAGAGGGGGGGCTCCGGTGAGACGGGCAGCGGGTCAAAAGAATCAGCCGGGGAAAAGAGGAAGAGGAGCCGAGCCGTGGAGAAGGTGATGAACTCCAGCAACCCCTCCAGTCCTGGTGGAGCCAAGCGCCGCAGGACGTAGCCGCAGTTTGCAGCAGGAGGACTTGGGACATCAGATGTTTGAAAAGAACTGACTAAGAAAGGCGTAGCTAATATTGGTCGCACTTGAGCCAATGTGAAAGTGAAATGACGTGCAGGGGTTGTGTGATGTTCGTGTGCGTTATCTGCAGTCCAGGGGTTCACTGCGAGGCGTTCCTGTGCTTTAAGCGTTCTGAGCTGTTCACAGACAGAGACAGCAGAAATATTGAGGAAGGAAAGTCTTTGGTGGTTGTGTAGGATCAGACTAGACTGATGGGGGAAAGTATGTTTAACTAATAAGCTTTCCTCTGCCTAGTTTGGAAACAAAACAGTGACTTTTTTAAAAAGGAAAAACATTTCTGGGAATTTTAAGTGGTAGCTTTATTTTATTTTTGTCCGAGCCAATGTTTTTGAGATGGACCTGAGAATCAACTAGTTTGTTGTGTGATTTATTAGGAATTGCACAGCAAATAAGTTGAGCTAGACGTCTGTTATTAACTGTATGAAGTAAGTTGATTCTGTTAGCCTGTTAGACGGTCATTGATCAAATGCTTAGGAAATAGTGATGGATATTTACACTGTTTCTGAGACATGCTTGATTGAATTATTTGACCGAATGTGTGTTAAGCACATCAGGTGTATGTCCCTGATTAAAAAACATTATTGTGAACAATGTTGGTCTGATTTGATTTCTTAATTCCCAATCTGACAGTGAACAATATTTAATATTTCAGGAACCCTTTTGATCATTTTCTGGTCTATAATAGTAAATATGAAAAAAATGATTTTTCACCCTGATGCCATATAGAAGAAATATTTTAAGTTATGATGCCACAGGAGATTATTTTAAAGTTATTTAGAGGTGGTGCTTCAAGGAACACTGGCTTCCCTTTTCCTCTGTCAACATTCTTACTTTTTAATGAAATTATTATTTTTATTCAACAAGGACACATTCAATTAATTAAAAAATGACAGTGAAGAGTATTACATTACAACAGACTTCTATTAAAAAATAAATGCTGTTTTATTCATCATAGAATCCTGAAAAATATCCACAAAAATTAAGCAACGCAACTGTTTTCAACATAATAAATGTTTTTTGAGCATCAAATCATCATATTAGAATGATTTATGAATGATCATGGTCTTTATAAGTGACAAAATGATGTCGGAGTGCGCAGAGACCTAGTCAAAATGTTTTCTACTGTTATCTCGGTAACACTTTACACAATAAGGTTCATTAGTTAAATAATTAATTAATGTATTTACTGTAACATGAACTAACCATGAGCAATACATTTGTTACTGTATTTACTAATCTTCGCTAACGTTTGTTAATGAAAATACAGTTGTTCATTGTTCATGTTAGTTCACAGTGCATTATCTAATGTTAACAAGATTTTAATAATGTATTAGTAAATGTTTAAATAAATATTAACAAAGATTAATAAATGTTGTATAATTGCAGTTCACTATTAGTTCTTGTTAACTAATGAATCTTATTGTAAAGTGTTACCATTATCTTCTTGTTTTTTCAGATGACCAAAATGCACATTGTATTAAAGTATCTGTACAAAATGAGAATAAGAATATAATTTATTGATGAATGAGGTTTAGTATGAAATGATCAGCTTCAGAAAGTCTTAACAGACTATGAAACTGATCAGACCCTTATGATAAATATAAAATTTAAGATGTTTTTTTTTCTAACTAATCATGTTGAGATCATTTAAACTGTGTTCCCTCTAGAATAACCTGGTAATAAACATTGTTAATACGAACAAAATTATATTACTAGTTTGTATTGACAGGTGTCATATTTCAAATGCACATTCAGACCCACACAGAGAACCAATCCGATTCTTTTCCAGCAGGAGATAATTCAGGATAACATGCTGAGTCACTGAACACTGCTCTATTCCAGTGTGTTCCTCCTTCATCTCTCCTACTCTTCCTCTCAGCTCGTTTCTGCTGCTGTTGCAGCTGTCTCACTGCAGTCCCTCACAACCAGCCTCCCCCCTTTTTGAGTGCCGCATTGCTGTATCAAAGTGGGGTGAGTTCATTACGCACACAGACTTGGACTGTGCCTGTGCCGCCACCTTTGCAGGAGCACAGAGTGTCTGTTTGCTGAGGAGAGAACAGGGTCCGTCTGTCAACTGCAGGTAAGAGGCCACAAACATCCTTCTGCTGATAAGACTATCTATACTCATAACGGATGACAGCTTTTTTCTGTTCTGTGTTTTTATTTAGTACTTACCTGATGAAGCTATTTGGCATAAGACAAATTAATAACAATTTACACATTCTGTTCAAAAGTTCACATACCTTTGCATCTTAATTTTATGTCATTTCTTTCAGCATCAAAGACTGTTTGTAGTCTTTTGTGATGGTTGCGCATGAGTCCCTGGTTTGTCCTAAGCAGTGAAGCTACCCTCTGTTTTTGACAAAAAAACTGAAAGTTATGTGTGTATTCTGCACATTTTGAGTTATTTCCCACAATGGAGGTATGATTGTTACACCCTGCTTTGACAATCAATTGATGGACTTCGAAAAGGCTACAAACAATAATTGATGTAGACGCAAATATATATTGAGAACCAAGGGTAGGTCCATATATATATATATATATATATATCTTACAGATGATGCAAGAGCCATGTAAACTTGTATGAAAAGAGTTTTGAAAATGCTAGGAAATAGTATTTTAGGATTCTTTTGTCTGAAAAAAAAAATGTTTTGAGATTGTAATTTTGCAAGGTTATCTCTTCATAAACTGTTAAATGAGATTAAGTCATCGGTCGTATGTATTGGTTATGACAACTGTTAAGACATTTCAAATAATATTTTATATATTTTATAATTCTATATATGTATTGTATTTGTATCTGATATGTTTATTTCCCTTTTTATGTTGGTCAGAAATTACCTTGAATGTCTATGCTTTGCTGTGCTCTGAAGGCTGTCTAATACTGAATTGTGTTCCAGGATGAAAGTACATGTTTGTGTCTATGTGTACAAATGTTCTTTGCCTCACTTTCCACGGCTGTAGACAGAAGAAAGCTCCATCCGTTCCCATCCTTACTTCCTGCCCTGTGTCATCATGGGGAAAGAGAAGATCCATATCAACATTGTGGTCATTGGCCATGTTGATTCTGGGAAGTCCACCACCACTGGCCATCTCATCTATAAATGTGGAGGAATTGATAAAAGAACCATTGAGAAGTTTGAAAAAGAGGCTGCTGAGGTAGGTGAACAGGGTCTTGAGAGTTTTTCATAGAAATTCAACTTTGGTGTTCAAGTGGAGTCAAATTGCTGAGAGTATGATGAGTTTGAAGCCAGATTCTGCATAATTTTTAGTTGGTAAAGAGATAAACATTGATCAAGGGAAAACTGGGAGTTCAGTTACACCTTTCACTAAAATTTAAGCGAACTCATTGGCATAGCAATTTCCTAATGCGTTGTGAGAATTGTGGACTGTGCTGAATGATGGGTAATTCCAACCCACTTACAGTGTAGGATAATTATCTCTCATAGGTAAGACTAGATAAGACTCTCATAGTGCATAAGTCTACGCCTTCATCTCCGCTCAGAGCAAAGGGAGACTTGCTGTGAAATTACATTAAGACATTTACTCCTTGGAAAATGCCATTGGAGATAAAAGGAAACGATAAATGGATTTCTGGAGCTAACAGAACTATTAGTCAGGTCCTGCACTTCAGTCTACTTGACACACTAGACTGTGAGAATGAGGCCTGAGTAAAGTACAAGACTCACCTCTGTCTTTGAGGGTAACTTATTCCTCATACAGCAAAATGTAGGGGGTAAAACACTGTGTGCACAAAGAAGCCAGTTGGATCTGTGTTATAGGATTACTAAAGATTAGGTGCTTTAGTAAACTTGACTGAACATCATCACTCTCAGCAGGGATTTTTACCTACAGTACAACAAGGATGGGCAACTCTGGTCCTGGAAGGATCCATTCCTAATCAAACACACCTGAAAATTCTAACCTGTATCTTCAGAATTGCTTTAAAATTACCGGCAGGAGTGTGTGATTAGGGATGGCACTAAACATTGCAAAACAGTGGCCCTCCAGGACCAAAATTGCCCATCCCTGACATACAAGCTTCCTTTTCAGAGCAGGACTGTGTTTGATTGTTGTGAAAACTGTTAAGCAATTTTTAAGAGTGAGAGTTGTCTGGAGCAAGTGCCTTGCTCAGGGGCACAAGGTATAGACCATTCTGGGATTTGAATTTAAAACATTCCAAATGTGAAAACTGAGACTTATTACAATGAATGTCAGCTGGAGGCATAGCATATGGACCCTTATGGGATTTAAACCTACAACCTACTGTTGTGAAAATTGTTAAGAGACTTATTACAAGGACAGTCAGCTGGAGTAGGTGAATTACTGAATGGCACAATGTTGAGGCATAGTGTATGGACCCTTATGGGATTTAAACCTACAACCTTCTGTTGCGAAAACTGTTAAGGGACTTATTACAATGAATGTTAGCTGGAGGCATAGCGTATGAACCCTTATGGGATTTAAACCTACAACCTACTGTTGTGAAAACTGTTAAGAGACTTATTACAAGGACAGTCAGCTGGAGTAGGTGAATTACTGAATGGCACAATGTTGAGGCATAGCGTATGGACCCTTATGGGATTTAAACCTACAACCTTCTGTTGTGAAAACTGTTAAGGGACTTATTACAATGAATGTTAGCTGGGAGCATAGCATATGAACCCTTATGGGATTTAAACCTACAACCTTCTGTTGTGAAAACTGTTAAGAGACTTATTACAATGAATGTCAGCTGGAGGCATAGCATATGGACCCTTATGGGATTTAAACCTACAACTACTGTTGTGAAAATTGTTAAGAGACTTGTTACAATGAACGTCAACTGGGATAAGTGATTAACTGAATGGCACAATGTTGAGGCATAGCATATGGACCCTTATGGGATTTAAACGTACAACCTACTGTTGTGAAATTTGTTAAGTGACTTATTACAAGGACAGTCAGCTGGAGTAGGTGAATTATTGAATGGCACAATGTTGAGGCATAGCGTATGGAGACTTATTACAATGAATGTCAGCTGGAGGCATAGTATATGGACCCTTATGGGATTTAAACTTACAACCTTCCGTTGTGAAAATTATTACATATTTATTATTGGGATAGATCTCTGGAGCAAGTGTCAAGCTTGAGGGCACAATATTGAGGCATAATTTATAAACATTTGCAGGATTTGAACTTAAAACATTCCAATTAACAGCTCAGGGTTCACAAGTTACAAGAGTGAAACGTTTCTCTAATTGGGGTTAAAAGCGGGGTTTAGAACAAGTGTAGAACATGAACATGTGAAGTTCCCAGTGAGTTTTTATAGTGCTACAATGAGCACTTCAGAGGAAAATCAAGTTACCGGATTTCCAGTAGGCCAGGCACTGGAAAAAAAAAAAACCCTGTAAGAGATACTGAATAAGCTTCATGTTTCATATCATTTCCTGTTCATAAGAACTTGCCTGCAACCATTCAGATGTGTAAGGGGTGTTTATTTATTACTCTAGCCAGAATTGTGAAGTTGTGAGGAGACACAGTGAAGGCATTTTCCCCCTTTACCCTCACATATTTTTCTTTTGGCAGATGGGAAAAGGTTCCTTTAAGTACGCCTGGGTTCTGGACAAGCTGAAGGCTGAGAGGGAGAGGGGAATTACCATAGACATCTCACTCTGGAAGTTTGAGACCACCAAGTACTACATAACTATAATAGACGCTCCAGGACACAGAGACTTCATCAAGAACATGATCACTGGGACGTCTCAGGTAGTGACAGTTCTGACTCAATTAAAAGAATGTACAAGAATAGTGATGCTTGTGAGAACATGCCTACCTAAAGCATAAATTCTTCAAAATTCTCTCTCCTACATAAGTATAATGGCACATTGTTTTGGATTGGAATTTTCATTTGTAGGTGAACTATGCCTGTAGATTGAGTGACCCATGCAAAAGTTTATTGTTGCTCTCATCCTTTCTCTCCCAGGCTGATTGTGCTGTTCTAATTGTGGCAGCTGGAGTGGGTGAATTTGAGGCGGGCATCTCTAAAAATGGGCAAACGAGGGAACATGCCCTGCTGGCCTACACGCTGGGCGTCAAGCAGTTGATTGTAGCTGTTAACAAGATGGACTCCACTGAGCCGTCCTACAGTGAGAAACGCTATGATGAGATTGTTAAAGAAGTCAGTGCCTACATCAAAAAGATCGGTTATAGCCCAGCCGCCGTACCCTTCGTCCCAATTTCAGGTTGGCATGGTGACAACATGCTGGAATCATCTTCTAATGTGAGTCTTCTTGGCGTGTGTTCTACAAAGACCTCATACCGTACGGCACTTGGCAGAATGCTAGTGATTTGATTAATAAAATCATCTCATTTGTGCTGTGCAGATGCCGTGGTTTAAAGGCTGGAAGCTGGACAGGAAGGAGCAGCATGCCAGTGGCGTTACTCTACTGGAAGCTCTCGATACTATCATGCCTCCATCACGTCCCACTGACAAACCCTTACGTCTACCTCTACAAGACGTCTACAAGATTGGAGGTGGGATTAACCCACTCAAATCATGCAAAACCACATTTTATAGGGTGATGTCATTTTTCAGCTTGATCAGCTTGTGGTTATAGAAGAGCTTTCTTTTTAGAAAGCTTTTATGGCTCGCTACACCACTGTGTTTTTCAGAACATGCTTATTCAGAGATGTCTTTTCTCCTCAGGTATAGGGACCGTCCCGGTGGGCAGGGTGGAGACGGGTATCCTGCGGCCAAGTATGGTGGTGACCTTTGCCCCAGTCAACATCACTACAGAGGTGAAGTCGGTGGAAATGCATCACGAGTCTCTGACCGAAGCTCTGCCGGGAGACAATGTGGGCTTTAACGTGAAGAACGTGTCTGTAAAAGACATACGGAGAGGTAACGTGTGTGGGGACAGTAAGTCAGACCCGCCCCAGGAAGCATCAGGGTTTACAGCACAGGTGGGACAACACTCTTTGTCAACTTGTTTGTTTAGATTTTTTTAGATGTTTAGATTGTTTAGATTTTTGTTCTCTCTCTTTTTCTCTTTTTTATCAGGTCATCATTTTGAATCACCCAGGTCAGATCAGTGCAGGTTACTCTCCTGTCATAGACTGTCACACCGCTCACATTGCCTGTAAGTTTGCTGAGCTTAAGGAGAAGATTGATCGCCGTTCAGGCAAGAAGCTGGAAGACAACCCCAAAAGCCTGAAGTCTGGAGATGCCGCCATTGTAGACATGATCCCAGGAAAACCAATGTGTGTGGAGAGCTTCTCTCAGTATCCTCCACTGGGTATGTGTCCGGTTCCTAACCTTACATTAAATACTTATGAATCACAGTGTGATTTGCTTTTGTTTTGTTTTCTTTGATGTTTTGCTTTGCTTTTGTTTTGCTTTCTTTTATGTTTTGTTTATCTTTTTAAATTTGTTTTGCTTTTCTTTTCTTTGATGTTTTGATTTGTTTTTGTTTTGCTTTCTTTTATGTTTTGTTTATCTTTTTTTTGCTTTCTTTTTGTTTTCTTAAGCTGTCTTTAGTTTTTCTTTTATTTGATGTTTTGCTTTCTTTTGTTTTCTGTAGCTTTTTTTTATTTGTTTCACTTTGCTTTCTTTTTTTGTTTTGTTTAGCTGTCTTTAGTTTTGTTTTGCTTATTTTTGTTATTTTTCAGCATTTCTAACAATATGAATATATTTTTGGGGGCTGCTTTATTTTAATCATGGTAAGATAGATGGGATGAAAAATATTCATGGAAATTAACTTAACAGAGGCATGTAACAGGGATAGGAGAAATTATTTTAATATCCAAAACATAATCACTTAAAATGGCTGTAGCAATTTGTATGTGAAGCCTACACATAATCAAGAGGAGATATAATAAACCTTGTGTAAGGCTCTGCTAATTAGTTCACTGATATTTTTAGAGGGTTTTTTTTCATGCCCTTTAAAACAATTTCTATATCTGAGGCTTTAGAAAAACACATGATGATTCATTTTTGTTCTTCTCAAATTACAAGAACCAAGCAACCTGTATTTAGGTTTGTCATACTTATTTGGAATTGGCGTCTCAGGCTTACATTACCGTTGGTCACTCAGTCTCATGATTAATGAGATTCACTGTAATTGTTGTCAGGTTAAAGGTCTGACTCATCAGTGATGTGAGCCTCCTCATCTTCCTCTTGAAAACATGAGTTCATGATGTTCGTGTTTCTCTCTCTCTGGATTACATTTCCTCTGATACTGCAATTCCACTGAAAATGGTTATTAGGCCTGTTTCATTATACCGCCTCGCATCACTTTTGACCTGCTGTGACATATCATTTTTACTGCATCTTGTTCTCATTATTTTTTCCCCTAAAATCTCCATTAAAATTAGTTTTCACCAAGCAAATCTTGTTTCTATAAGGCACAATCCTGATAGATGGCTGTGATTGGATTGAAGTCTTTAGTCAGCGTGCACACACACACACACACACACACACACACACCACTCACAAAAGACACTAGGCCTTTCATCAAGCAATTTTCATAAAAAAAGATGTGTTTTTGTGTTGTTCTAGGACGTTTTGCTGTCAGAGATATGAGACAGACTGTTGCAGTCGGTGTCATAAAAAGCGTGGAGAAGAAGATCGG
This sequence comes from Ctenopharyngodon idella, assembly GCF_019924925.1. Classification (NCBI taxonomy): domain Eukaryota; kingdom Metazoa; phylum Chordata; class Actinopteri; order Cypriniformes; family Xenocyprididae; genus Ctenopharyngodon; species Ctenopharyngodon idella. Next base: position 26,482,345 of record NC_067241.1, read on the forward strand.
CGGCAGTGGAAAAGTGACTAAATCGGCCCAGAAAGCTCAAAAATCTGGCAAATGAATCTGAATCTCCAAATTACGTTGTCACCTCAGGCCTCGCCCCAGCTTACATGCCCCCCTCATCTGGGCATGCTCAGTCTTTTCCCCCTGTGTGCTTGAAATATATGCTTGAACCAACATTTGATCGACTGAAGGAAATAATGAAAGACTGACATGATCACATTTTGACTGGTTGCACTGTATATTCACTTTTAATAACAGACCCGTACACAAGTTGCATGGATGTCTGTCTGGATATATGCACGGCATCTGTTAAATGAATGTAGCTGGTATTGCCGAGTAATGTGTGAGCGTGTGTTTGTGTGCGTGTGTGGTGTAAAGAAATCAGTGGAAAACTACACTTTGACCAGTATAACAATGATTATGATGTCCAAAGGAAATAAACTGCTGAAGTTTTGTATAATTTATAACTGAGCATTGATAAGAAGCTAATTGATCCAAAGCACCATTTGTCTCCTTTCAGACCCTTGCAGCTGAAACCTGTGACGAATAAATAAAATGTTGCCCAAGTACATGAGTTTATAAATTAAATGTGTTTTTATTGTCTCTGAGGAGAAGAAAAATTGAATCAGATGTTAGTTTTTCTTTTGTTTCAAATTATTATTAGTTCACTTGGTTGTTTAATGAATAAGAGGGATATGGAAGAGACAGACAGATCTGGTTGCTGTCTGCAACAAAGAGCCTTGAGTTAAGATTTTACTGATGTTTACTGTGTCCTCTGGGTGTAACTACAGCGGAAACAGTGGAAGGAGAATGTAAAAGGCCCAAAAAAAAAAAAAAAAAAGCGAAAGTAAAAATTACTAGCGTGTGTGAAACGCGCTATACAAATAAACTTGACACGCCTTATAAAGTCTAATAACAAGCACAAACTGTGTTAAATAGAAACTGACGTGCAAGCAAAAATGTTTCTGTCCTACAGTGTTTTTTCTACTTTACCACAGTAAAGAATGCGAATAGCCTATAATAGGCCTAAAAGCGAACGAAAGGAAGAAATGTTATAATCCCCTGCATGATTGAAGATTTGGGAAAAGAAACAGAGATTCCATGATCAGTGGAATAACTAGGCTAGTGGAATATTGTTAAATTCTCTGATAATCGTGTGACCAGATCGCGATTCGCAAAACAGAATGCAAAGCTTAAATTTATGGACTCACGTACCTCTCTCATTCGGCATGAACCAAAATGTTTACATGGCTGCAATGTCACATTTAATTGCTAACCTATTATTTCTTTTGTAAACAAAGCTTTGTGCTTCACTCGTGTCATATTCAAGTAAATACTGGCACAGCCCTATCAGTGGGTAGCTACCGAATATACCCGGATTCTCGGTACTACAGAAATGCTGATATCGTCACATTTTCAAAATTTCAGTACCGACTTGGTACCGAAGTACCGGTACTTTTGACAACACTAATGTAAAGTCTTTACTGTCAATTTAATGTCTTTGTGTCACAATAATTACACGTGTAGAAAGAAAATATTTGATTAAACTATATAGTTAGAAGGATGGATATAGTCTGATTGTACACTCAGAAAAAAGTACAAAAGTTGTTATTGGGGTGGTACCCTTTCAAAAGATTCACCTTTGTACGCACCGTAAACCCTAATGCTCAAAATAATTAACTGGTTTGAGTAGGGCAAACTCAAATTATTTTAAGTTTTATGCACTTGTTTCGTTTAATTTAAACAAACTTAAATATACCTGAAACTGGCCTGGGATTTCTATTTCCCAGCATGCTTTGCCATGACACTCGAAAGAGAGAATAAATGCTAAAATTAAGTGTTATATAATTTTTTTGTGCAAGATTAATGTTAAAGAGTGCATATTAGTACCTCAAAGGTACATAAGTGGTACACTTAATAATTTTTTAATAATTAAAATAATTTTTTATAACTTTTACAAAAGTTATCTAAGAATAATACTTTAACAAAATCTTTAATCTGTAAAGACTTTTATTGTTAGGCGTTAGCCAGAAGACGGTTTTGTTACATCGATGGCATGCCCAAAATAGTTGTTTTTTATTAATAAAAAAACTTTAATTCTTGTTAGCAGGTCCTCAACCCAAGCACATGCTCTACACTTAACCACAATGGTAACCTCCAAAAAACACTAACATACCAGAAACTCTTTTAAGTACAAGAACAAGACATAAAAGAACATTAAACATTAGGTCTCCCAATTTTATCATCTTGAAAAAAAAAAATGCATAAAGTAACTTTTTATTTCAACATTTACATCCCTATTCAGCCCTGTGCAAAGTATGATGGGAAGGGGAAATCCTGTGTTGGATTAACTTAATTTACTTAAGTAAATTGAACAAGCATCAAATGTTATTTTTGGCTTACTTAATTGAAACACGTTCTTTCAAAATGAAAATATTTAGTTGAACCAAAACGCAACTGTTTCAAGTCAGTTTAACACAATGCAATTGTTTGAATGAGAAACCTAATATAGTGGTGTTAAATGAAAATGATTTTTTAAATAAACTGAACAATGTCATAAAATCATTTTTTGAGTCTACCAAAAGTGTATATATTAGTATCTAAATGTACCTTATGTACCTAAAGTGTAACCCTATAAAAATTCAATGAAAAAGAAATTCAAATTGGTCAAGTAAATTCAGTGTTTCACATGGTCATCATTTGGAGTCTTGCTCTAATGGTCTCTAATGGTCCCTTAAGTATAACCTTGGTCTGGGCCTAGAACTCATTTATTTGTGTCTTTGTCTGAGTTTTCTTTATATTTTATGAAGAATTTCATTAAAAATTGACCCCCCCAAAAAATTGATTTGGGAGTCTTCAATTGGATTTAGACCTTGAGAGGATTAGGTCTGGGCCTTGGGCTCCTGTCGCTCTAGATCTGGTATTGGTCTTTGCCTGACTCAGTATAGCCACAAGAGGTCACTAGTGTACTTGCCTGAAGGTATCTGGTGAGATATTGGTGGCTCTATCTTTCCCTCTCTCTCTTTTACAAAGTAATGGAAGTGTCTTGACTTCTAGCTTAAATCAAACCAAACGTCTAAAGTGCTGAAACTGCATGGAGGGAAAACAGATTATAATGTTTGGGTTTTCAGAGCAGTTTACTGAAAAAGGTTACTTCATTCACAGAGTTCACAAGCTATTAAAGTTTTTTTTCATCACTTTAATTTAGCAATTCTAAAAACTTAAAACACTTTTAAAAAGCAAAATTGCATTCTGGTTAGGGTCTGCACACACCACACAGTGCACCATAATGGACACTGATAGGGTTTTGTGCCTTGAAGCTTTCTATCCTTTTTTCTTGTCACTATCGGTTCTTCAGAATTCCACTCACTGCTCTTTAAATGGAGTTTTAAATGAATCTGAAGCTGAATCACAGCAGTTAATGGCAGTTGGCTCTTTCCCTGTTGTGGTATGAATGGTGATGGAGGCCAGAAGCAGTCTTTTGAAATGATAAGTGAAATAATTACGGTGAGTGAGTAGAAATGCCCGCAAAAGGGCCATGGGGTTGGGGTGTTGTGTTTGGTGTGATAAATTAAATCGTCAGGCCTTTTGTCCAGCCTTTCAACTGAGGGACATGAATCATACCCCTGTTGAGTCCACGAAAACAGTCTCTAGGAACGACTGGAATACTAACTTACTGCCTGCAACACAGTATATAAGCTTTGTTCCAAAAACGTCTAAGCTTCCTAGCTAGACAGTATTTTAAGGGCTCATAAGCAAAGGAGGATCTTCTAAACTGTTAAGATAACTAAAAGCCTAAAACTCTAACGCAGGATCATCCTTTACAGGCTCAGTGAAAAAATAGGTTGAAAGCTGAGAGAAATGCAGATTATAAATATATTTGAATCACTACTTAACAATAAAATTACTATTTTAGCCAATATTTCATTTGCTGGATATTTGTATATATAAAATATTGTATTGAAAATATACAAAATAATATAGGCTTTTGTCTTAATATATTACAATATATTGAATAATAGGATACATAAGGAAATTTTTTCAGTATTAGTTTTAGTAATTTTAGTACTTTATTTTAGTTAGACGCCAAGGCGACATTTATAATTTTCATCTAATATTGATATTTTATTTTATTTTAGCTATATTTTAGATTTAGTTAACAATAAAACACTGATTCTACTCTATATTTTTATATGCCAGAAATAGTTAAAGGATTAGTTCACTTTCAAATGAAAATTACCCCAAGCTTTACTCACCCTCAAGCCATCCTAGGTGTATATGACTTTCTTCTTTCTGATGAACACAATCGGAGAAATATTAATAAATATCCTGACGCATCTGAACTTTATAATGGCAGTAAGCGTTACCAAACGAGTATGAAGAAAGTGTCTCCATCCACATCCATTCATCATAAACATATTCCACACGGCTCCGGGGTTAATAAAGGCCTTCTGAAGCGAAGCGATGCGTTTGTGTAAAAAGAAATATCCATATTTAACAAGTAATAAAGTAAAATATCTAGCTTCCACCAGATCGCCTTCCGTATTTAAATTATGAAAAAAATTTAAATACAGAAGGCATAGGATGTACAAGTTGAATAGGGAAGGCATAGGACGTAGCATAAGCTTTTTGAACTGCTAGAGTTTTACACTTACTTCATAAGTTGAATACGGAAGGCAGTCTGGCGGAAGCTAGATATTTTACTTCATAACTTGTTAAATATGGATTTTTTTTTTTTTTTTTTACACAAATGCATTGTTTCGCTTCAGAAGGCCTTTATTAAGCCCCCGAAGCCGTGTGGAGTACGTTTATGATGAATGGATGTGGATGGAGACACTTTCTTCAGCTCATACTCGTTTGGTAATGCTTACTGCCATTATAAAGTTCGGATGCGTCATGAATATTTATTAATATATCTCCGATTGTGTTCATCAGAAAGAAGAAAGTCATATAGGATGGCTTGAGGGTGAGTAAAGCTTGGGGTAATGTTCATTTGAAAGTGAACTAATCCTTTAAGAGTAATGCTAGTATGTCATTCTGAATTTAGCCAGTGTACTGTTACTGCATATTTTGTAGTAGTATATTCCATGCATAGTAGAATATTCCATGCATACAGAAAATGTATGGTACAGTATATATACTGCCAAGTACACGCAGTAATATGGAATTCATATGGTAATACGCCACTATAGCCACAGTGTAATGGATAGGAGTGCATGGAGAGAGAATATACTTTACATCTATGACGTGAGCTGAAAACAACATTGCAAAAACTTTTGACCTTATGATACCAAAGTACACAATAAGAAGTAAGACTTATATATCATTCTCAGGTGTGTTTACACATTTACAGTGAGGGAATATGATAGCAAGGCATGTGACCTTATCAGTATTCAGTGGTCTTCTACTTTGCACTGACATTTACAGGAAGTAATTGGCTGTGGAGTGCACAGAGACCTTGTTGACCTAAGGAATCCTTCGCTTTTGTGGACATACTCAATCCTTGGGGAGACCAGCGAGAACAGGAACCTATAACAAGGGACTTCTGCTCTGTAAATATGTGAAGAGTTCCAGAGAAACCCCACCGGTTACGGCTCACCACAGGTCTCTAACGGGGGATTTTGTTCAGTTAATTTCATCAAGACACCTCTTCCCGTAAACTAGCTTTACTTATTTATGAGGACTCCTTTAATAGATTCATCACACATGGACAGTTGCATCGAAGATGTGAAAACTTGCATTATTGCTAATGGATATGCACTATCACAGCTCGGTCTGACTTGCTGCCAAAACCAACAGTATTACACACTCTATTTGCTTGCAGATGGAATCTGCAGACATTTTTTTTCTTCCAAAACCTGCAGAATAAGTTACTATTATTGGAAGCTAAAAGCTATCACTTTGTTAAAGTAGGCATGAAACGGAAGTTGCAATAGTCTTTTCTTCCATTTTGTGACATATATCCAAGTGAAAAGGCTTCTTGAGCAAGAAAAAATGTAGGGCAGGGCTTGATTTTGTCCATGGGGAATTGACTGGATGATTAGATGGTTGTGGTTTGCTATTGGTCAATCTCATGTAAGTGACAGGTTGTCCCGCCCACACAGCAGTAAACTAGTGTTGTCAAAAGTACCAACTTCGGTTCCAAGTCGGTACTGAAATTCTAAAAATGTGACGATACCAGCATTTCCACCTAGCATTTTGAGTGCTGTTGAGCTGATTCTTAAACACCTCTGATTGGCCATTGTGTTCATGTGTTCAACAGATATGTTTGTGACTGGCTACAATGATCAACGCTTCAAAAACATGTTGTAAATAGACATCTTTGACACTCTTCACTGAGCGCTTACTCAGATACACACGGGAGCATTTGAAAGCATGCGTTTATCAGCGGATAAATTAGGGATCCGCTGATAGACGCCTGCTTTCAAACGCTCCCATGGGTATCTGTGTAAGCAATCTGTGCTGAAGTTGGTACTTTTGACAACACAACAGTAAACACGTCATCAGAGAAGAGAAGAGATGTCCCTGCAAGAGGGAGGGGAAGATATTTTGATTAAAGATTACGAGGACACGAGAATTTAAAAAAATATATTAGACAGTATGCATGGCCACAGATAAATCCTTTATCATAAATACTGCAAAATAGAATGGTCCATTTTGTTTTCATGGTGACTTTAAAGATGGCATAGCTTTCTACTAAGTCCTGTGCCAGCAGATTATGTGTGTGCCTGCTTTCATGGACAGTTTTGTGGACAATGTTGGTCTGAAGAACTATGGACTTGTATTTTCTACATAGTGTTTATGGATGAGCCACTCTTATTCCATCCAGCAGACTCTTAACAAACGATCCAAATATACCAGACTGATAAATAATTGAGCGTGAGCTTTGAATAATTCAGCGCACATGTTAAAGTCTGGTCGCTGGGATGGTTTTGGTGAGTGGATGTAAAAGAGATAAATGTTTAGAAAGAGAAAAAGAGGGCTTGGGTTATAGAACCACAGAGAATTTTGGTACAACACCTTTTGTCCTTCCACTCAGCAACAGATTTCATTTGTATATGTTAAAACAAGAGTAAATGCATGAAGTAGCAACATCAAACCCTTTGCAAGTAGCCACAACCTCTTTGACTGATAATAATCAGCTTTTCTCCTCCGACATTTGATGTTCTTTGTTCTTCCTCAAACTATTGTTGAGGATGTGCTGTCTGAATGTTGTCTTAACTTACTGCGTAGAGGTCAGAAATGAACTTGTCGTGAGCCTCTGGGGGGGTTGAGGAAGTCGTCTTGACGTTAGCCTAGTTTTCAGCCCAGTTAGAATAACACAGTGGTCATCACTCAGTCTGCTAAGAATAGCGACAGATGACAGAGGCTCAATGGAGCTGGAGTTACAGGTCAGCTTTGAGAGACATGCAGATCCACTGTCCATGAAAAAAAACAAAAAAACATTTTGTATTTCTTTCCATAGAGTTTGAGTGGTCTGAAACACACAATAACCTTCAAATGATTGGATTGTCTAATAAAATAAAAATCAAAGTATTAAAGGGATAGTTCACCCCAAAAATTATTTACTCACCCTCAAGTTGTTCCAAACCTCTATGAGTTTCTTTCTTCTGCTGAACACAAAAGAAGATATTGTGAAGAATATGGGTAACCAAACAGTTGACGGACCCCATTGACTTCCATAGTATATGGGGAAAAAATACTATGGAAGTCAATGGGGCTCCTCAACTGTTCAGTTACTGACATTCTTCAAAATATCTTCTTTTGTGTTCAGCAGAAGAAATAAATTCATACAGGTTTGGAACAACTTGAGGGTGAGTAAACAGAATTTTAATTTTTGGGTGAACTATCCCTTTAAGGTGTGGACACATTTACTGTTGCTTGGCGAATTTTCCCAGGAATCCATACGGTAGTGAATTTCGAGTGAGGGTAAAAATTTCGCACTTTTAGTATTCCAAAACAAATACAAAATACGCATTTTTGTCACATAACATCTTATCAGCACGTCTTTATGTTATGTGTCAGAATAGTCCTTGTAGATTTGATATGAGTTGGTAGATAGTTTTGTTTCATTTCCTCTACTGTAATCATGGTCGCACCCTACGGCCCCAACTGCTTAAATAGGCAATTTGGGAAAATTAATTCAGCATGACTTCTCTCTCTTTATCACTGATGCTGCTTTGTAAGTCTCTGACGGAAATACAGCAATTATAATTACTTTCATCAGTGATAAATAATAAATTAAGGAACCAGAATGTTTCTTTAAACGTGACTCCACAGTCAGTATGTCTGATTTTTGCTAAATCTATTCTGAAATTTCAGTTTTAAGCTTCATTAAATGGATAATAAAGAATTGAATTTATTAAAGATATTACTAATATGTTAAAGACAAGCTGCAAATTAAGCACATTTTTGTTCACATAACTTATAACCTGTTAGCGTTCCACTGTACCGCTCGTGGTACACGTATCTTTCAAAAGAGACCTTAGGAATGCTAAGGGAAAAAATTCTTGAAATATATTTTTATCTTGCAGACTATCGAATTGGAAGAAATGAGATATAGAAGAAACAAAGGTTTATTTAAGGGCTTTTTTACTTAATTTAAGAGTGCAGGGAGCAGAGGATCATGGGATGGGCTTAAACTTGCATTCCCATAAGGCACTGTGCCATTGCTCAAACTGTATTTTTGTTTTAGAGAAGAGGTTGTGTTAAAAACAAAACAAAACAGTGATTTATGCTAAAAACGAGCTTGGATTTGAGGTTTAAACAATTCTTTTGTTGTTTTAAAGTTCTGTTTCTTGTCAGACTTTGTTCTTGTTCTGCCAGTCTGGATGTGAGTTGAATGGAACAGCTTAATAGCCTGAGAGGAGAAATTTGACTGCAGATCAATATAAAGCAATTATGACAAATGTCGGAGGTCTTTGTGAGGCATCAGCACTCACAATGACTGATCATAGTGCTGTCATCGACTTGCAGTTTTAATGCTGTCTTTTTCTTTAGACTTCTTTCTTTTCAATAAAAAGAATCCATTGGTAAAAAGGTACACAATATGAATGCCACAATAGTTAGATGGGAGCTGTAGGTAAATCATAGAACAATTTCATACCCATATTTAATATCTAACTGAGAATAAAATACATAAGCAATATATGATTGTAGGATTGCTATTTTGATATTATACAACAGTTCAATACTCAAATTACTCATTCAAAGACAGTGGCTGTGTTCGAAATTGCCCCCTATACCCTCATTCACTATTCCCTACATTACTAATGTACTAATGTCCACTAATATAGTTCACATGAAAGTGAGAGTGAGCGAATTTGGACACTGAGTGCTCCGGAAGGGCTGACGCTTTTGTATAGTTTGTGCTTGCTGTTTAATAATCATTTGGAACTTAACAAACTGGCAGCTCCAGTAGTAATGAAAAGATTTATCTTGAACTCTGTCATGGAAACTATTCATAAACCTTAATTAAACTATTTAACAATCAATTAAAAAAAGGCATTTAAACCTGTATGATATCACACTGTAGCCACATTGGAACAGCAGTTTGGAAAATGGATAGATGATTCAGCTGCGGGTCCCATCTTCTGGCGAGACGCAGGAATTCATTCGGCACACAATTCTCACAGTGCATTATGGGTATTCTCTAGCTGTTGAGTGTACATCAAAGCCACTTGAAGACAAACTTGAAACCTTAGCTGAAAAGAAAAAAAAAAAAAAACCCACCAGAGGCCGTTTTTTTATAATGGATGTCAATAGGAGACGGTTCACTACGCTGAATAAACCGCTTTTGTGAGGAAATAGCTTATCATTCAATGAATCGACAGCCCATTGGCTAATCTTCAACATGTTTGCTCTTAAGCATTCATTTCGGATTGATCTATTTTTAGAGTTTACACCAAAAAAACTGCTGTTTTATAAGAGAATTTACAGACAATTGTGCGACATGTATGATTCAGTTTATGGCACTTCTTACTCAGTTCTATGGTATCTGCAACTGCCGACTGACGCACAACTCTGAAAGAAAATCAATGATGTCAAAGATCAAATGGAATTTGTTATCAAGGCACACATGATCCAAAGTTAGCTGTTGCGCTTTTTCCAATGGTAAAGCCACGGACCCTCATATCTCCCAATAGTAAGATCATTGATGCGCCCGAAAACAAGTACTGAGTAGATTTGAATTTGAACTTACTTTCGCGACCGTTAAAAAAGTATGTTCTATATAATATGAATGTGTGTAGTATGAATGTAATCTCGACGTACTATATCTGCCATGCTGTCAACCAGCATCAGTTGCATTAATAATTCCCCTCCTGTGGCATCATGGGATAGTAAAGTGTCCATAGAATGTGCACTGCAGAATCTTGTCTGAAGTTGTAGGTCATCCGGGGACTTTTCACCTACTCTTTTTTGAATATTATGTATTCGGTCATACTACTCTGTTGGCATACTCTTTCTCACATGATATGGGAAGTATTTGATTTTGGACACAGCACATCTATCAAAAACAAAACAAGTAAACTTTTAGATTGAGGGGAATTATCTGAATTGATGAAGCAGGGTCTTATTACTTTAATTCCTAAACCAAATAAAGATAAAAATGTTTTAGATAATTGGCGCCCTATAACATTGCTTAATTCTGATTACAAAATATTAGCTGCAGTATATGCTAGGAGACTAAAACCCTGCTTAGAAGAAGTTATCTCACCCACACAATCTGGCTTCATGAAGGGTCGACACATTTCAAATAATATTCGTTGTAACGACTGAGACAAATCAGACACAATTATTTGTTATAGTTAAGCAATAATTGTTTAAAGCTCACTCTGGGGTTTGTCCCTCATTTCCCAAGAAGTTCTCAGTTACAAGTTTTATTGTGCTAAAGAATGTCGGTTGCCACATGGAAGAGCAGAGAAGAGCAGAGACAAAGAGACACACAGAAAACCTGGATCTTTCCCACAGAAAACAGACTTTCCTGCATTAATTTATAGACAGACTGTTCTATAAATTAACATGCATATCCCCAGGAAATGGTATCCATTATTACTGTTTGTTGTATTGTACTCAGTATTGTATTCACATGTTGTATGATACATTTAAGGTAACTTCAATTATGCCATGTTTAGTGTCTATGGGTTTGTATTGAGAAGATTTAAATGCTTGTGTATGCGATATGTCGATGCCTGTGCAACACATCAGTATTGCAAGAATCTTTAATAGTTCTTCTTCAAAAACTCAGCCAGAACTACAACATCTTCATTGGTCAGGTCAACCCTAAGAGGTGTGACTTTGACCAGAGGTTAAAAGCCAGTGCGCAACGCCCCTCCCTCTCTTTTTCTTTTTCTTGCTTCATGGACGACTGAAGAGACCCCCTTTTGCTGCAGGCCTCTTCAGGCCAAGGCCTGTAAGCCTAGGCCTGCAATCCAGCCATGTGCTCATCTATGAGAGAGAGAAAGAACTTTTTCCCCACTAAGAGTCAAAATTAACAGCTTAAAGTTGTTTCATATTACTTCATCCAACGCAGAAGATACTGGCTACAACTTCGGACCGAATCATCAAGATCAGCCTGCAGATCCGATGCTCCTCAGCCTAAAGGTATCTTGCAAGTATCGTACATTTGAACACTAAACAGCGATTTAGTATTAATTTGTAAACCACCTGTGTCAGCAAAGGTGTTTTATTACTGAGGAAACTGATGATTCTTTTCCAGATTGTCTTTGACTTTTTCCCATAGCTCCATTTACGGTCCCACTTCCGGTTCAACTCTATCATTGCTCATTTTTACCTACGTATGTGTGTGACCTGCGTGTATGTTATGTGTTTGTTAGTTTAGTTATGTGTTTGTGAGTTAGTTAATAAAGATTGTGCACAATACATGTTTGGTTCTGACTCCGTCTGCTAATAAATTGCCTCTTAAATGATTTAGATCTTGACTACATGCTGTACAGTAAGAATGTTGTTTTTCCATAAACTGGAAATGAACATTTCTTAGAATTAATAAACAATTAACACTGAGTGTTCACTGGACGAACAGGTTGATTGATTGTAATATTAATTTTAATGTAGCTACATCAAGTTAATCTGATTAACTGATTCATATATTCATAATTAAACATAATTAATAATAATTATTAATATTTCCCCTTTGAGGTAATTCGCTACATCGTCTTGTTTTAGATCTTTTAGATTACTTGGAGTTGGTCACTGATGATGCACTTATTTTGTTTTTAGATTTTTACAAGGCATTTGATACAGTTGAGCATGCCTTTATGTATGATGCTTTAAGACGATTTGGCTTTGGTCCAAAATTTTTGAAAACTGTACAGACCCTGTATAAAGACATCAATAGTAATGTATCCTTGTCTAATGGAACTTCTCCACGTTTTGTCATTGAGAGAGGCATCAGGCAAGGATGCCCTATTTCTCCTTTTTTGTTTTTGTTAGTTGCAGAGCTTCTTAACCTTTATATAGTGCACTGTTCGAATATTGAGGGCATCCAAATAACAGACCGCACTATTTTAATCAGTCAGCTGGCAGATGATACATGTCTCTTCCTGGAGGATAAAAGACAAGTCCCTATTATACTAGAGACATTAAAACTTTTTTCGGATGCTTCTGGCCTCTGTTAATCAGAGTAAATCAGAGATTATGACAATTCATCGTTCTAATATTCCAGATGTATGTGGAATTAAGGTAAAACAAACAGTTATATATCTTGGTATTATAATAAATAAAAGTTTATATGGAAGAGTTGAAAATAATTTTTCTACGTGTTTACATAAAGCAAAAACAGTTTTTAATTGCTGGTCTCAGAGGAACTTGTCTATCCATGGCTAAGTTCTGCTTTCCAAGGCGGAAGGAATCTCGAGGCTGGTATATCCTGCTCTATCTTTGTATGTTAATCCCAAAATGTGCTCAGATATTGATAGGGCCTTATTTAAATTCATTTGGAGAAATAGAACTGAATGTGTAAAGAGAAAAACGATTATTAGAAAATATTCAGAGGGTGGACTTAACGTTCTTGATTTCAGCACAGGATAAAACAATGCTTAGCCCAGAATAATTCTATATGGTTTTATATCCCCAATCTGCTCTTTGAAAAATGTTTTACTATCGTGTGACTTCAAATGTAGTAAACTTCCCATCAAATTATCTAATTTTCACAAGCAATCTCTAGATGCATGGAAAATTGCCTTTAAACATAATTTCTCTCCACACTCATGCATATTATGGAATAACCAATATGTGTTATCTAAAAGGAAAAGCATATTTAAAAAGAATGGTTTGATAAGGGAATTATATTTATTTCAGACTTATTAAATGATGTTGGTGAGATTTATACTTATCAGGAATTTCTTTCACTCTCAGGGCTTGAATCTTCATATAGAGATTTCCATATGGTTGTGAAAAGCATAACTTGTTATTGGAGGTGTAAATATCTTGGATATTATGTGTAATAACTCTTACATTAGGAACTTTCTTACAGTTGTTATCCAACAGAACTTTTAAAATGGAAACAGTCTTTCTCTATACTCTCAACTGAGAAAATTTGGTCAGTAAGTAATAAGTTTTTACTGCCAAATAAGGTAAAGGAAATACATTTTAAAATACTACACAGGTATTATCAATGTAAAGCTTTTCTGAACAAGTTTAAAAAAGACATCTCACCACAATGTTCTTTTTGTAATCTTGAACTTGAAACTCTCACACATTTATTTTGCAATTGTAAATATTCAGAAGACTTTTGAAAGCAGGTTTCTATGATGGTTTTTGATACATTCTATAAAATAATTAAAATAGATGAACCTATGATCCTCTTCTTAGACTGTAAGTGATTGATAACACATTAAAATTGATTATTCTTCTTGGGAAGTTTTTCATATACATAAAGCTAAAGTAATGTCTATTACACCCTCATTTAATTTTTTCTGTAAAGACCTTAAAATATTTTATGACTCATTGAACTCAATTAATAGAAATAAGAAGTGTTTAAAAACATCTCTCATACTCGAAAAAGTAATTTGCAGAATTTAATGCTCTACCATGTATCTGATATGTGTATCCCCAATTTTTGTTTGGTTGGTTGTTTGTGTTTATGTTAAATGTCATTGTATGTTTTTCGGAAGTTGAATAAAAAAATAAAAAAAAGACTAGTAAACTCAGAAGCATGCTTTCTCCATTGTTTTTGATTCCTGTTCTCTAGGTGTATCTTCTGAACTATGTTGCAATGGTGGATGCACAATTTTTCTTCTCCGATCCTGCCCAGCGAATGTCTGGTTGATGACACGATGTGTGGTAAAAGTATAGAAAAAACTGTACTGCGTATGTGTCGAACTCGGTCATCCGCGCGCATCCGTGGTTTAGTATACTTTGAAAGATGCGCGAGACGCGTCCGGGCGTAGAAAGTGAAGTATACCTGGGGCTTGAATCACCTGAGAGCGCAGTGAAGCGTGTTTAAAATACATAAAAGCATATAAAAGAATGAATTGCTACATAGATTTGATATTATACATATTAGAGAATGTTCTGTCTTATATGGCACTTTTATTATATTAGGTTTTACCGCAGATATGTTGTTTTTTAAAAATTTGCTATATTAAACGTGTAATGTTAGTTAATTCATATCAGATACTACCAGGAAACTAAGTCAATTTTAAGACAATTTTATGTTAATTATTGCTTATGTAACCATCTGTGAGTGAACACAAGCCGAGTAATTGCCAGAAGTGGCCAGATCTCTATAGCCAGAGTTGGGCCAGTTACTGTGAACAGGAATCGGCCGAGTGCTTTACAGCCATAACAAATATACAGAGCGAGCTGTGGGCCACAATCGGTTAACACGCGCCGATGGCGAGTCTGAGCCGCAGGCGCCGCGGGGCAGCCGAGCTCGGGCCGATTACTACATGCTATCTGGGTCTGTTGCACGCTCATAATTGTGGTGCATTGTGAGATTGAATGAGTGCACTCGATAACGTCCACTATGGTTTTGGACACCACTACAAATGGCTGTCCCCTCAAATAGTGCCCTATTTAAGGGTATATGGAGTGATTTCGGACACAGCACCTGCAGTCACTGAAAAATCCCCACCGCTAATGGCCCATTTACACCAAGAACAACTATAATGACAACAACTATAATGATAACTATATTAGCGTCCGTCCACACCAACGCACAATTTAAGTACTTAATTTAGTTCTGTCATCTGCCTTTAAATGCTCAAGTCTGATGGATTCTAATCGTTAATCAGCTGGAAAATCGTTTTGAAAGTGATTCCATCTGTGGTATGGACTTCTATCGTGTCAATGGGCAAAATGACATTCATTTACCGAATTCAAGGACCGGAACTATAATATGAATAATTCTAATTTATTTAGTTTTTAAATCAGATTCTTGAAAATGACCCATAAAAAGACCAATTTAGCAACTTAGTTTAACTATACTTAATCTTAAGCTTGAATGTAACTGAAATTCTGCAAATTGTCCAGCACTCATTTTAGATACATTTCTCATTTCGAGTCCTGTCAGAGGGTGTCTTGCTGCTCAACGCTCCTCTGAACAGCCATTCAGAGAGACATTTCCTCCCCAGTGAGACCCTTCTGATTCACCTCATTGCGTTACTGATGTGAAAAAGTGAAAGTGAAGCATAGACTGAAGCACTGAGACAAAGCCTTCTTCAGAAATGAAACACCCTCTGCTGGATGATTTCTCAGGTACATTTCCATCCATCTCAGCAAGTTGGTGGTAATGATGGCCCCTGAAGAGGCCCTTATCCGTCTGCTTATTTCTTCCACTTAGAGCTGTTCTTTTCTGTAGTTACTCCATCTACTGCTACAGCAGCCACATAAGTGACATTCTCACTGGCTCTCTTTTGTCAGTGCAAACAATGGCTAAAGTTCCCACTGCAATTTTGATTTAATAACAGCCAGAGATGGAATCTCTCAAAAGTCACAAAAAATTTACTAGGCCATTGACTTAATTATTTTCTCTTAATATCACAAAGCTGTGTAGATCCAAGGGAACTACTCTTTTTTCCCTTTGAAAATATTAAAGATGCACAATATTAGCACCATTTTGGTTATCAGTCAAAATCGTTTATTAAATTATGTTTTTTGTTTTGTAATTTTCATTAATGTCTGTTAATGCATAGATATTTAATAATTTCTGCCTATTTCAAGATTTAAATCATGTTGTCTAAAGGCACGTTCACACCTAATGCGATAAGTATAATAATTTTTAATAATCATTCCAATTATATGAGAATAGAGTGCAACAGTGCCCACGCACTTTTCAGTGGCCTTGGTTCTGGAAGTATTTTTCCCATTCATTTTGCCCATACGGATTCTTAAAAAGTCTTTGTTGACACTAAAGAGTTGCCACGATTCACTAGTTTTAATTCTCTGGTGAAGATTTATCTGCAGAATTATAGGTAATATAGTTTTTCAGAAGAATTTTACCACAATTATTTAATAAATAAGTTGGCAGGTTGGTCTTTAAAGTTTAAAGGTATCTTTATCAATCAATTCCCCTATGGAGAAAATTAATGGGATTTTTACTTTCAGAACCGGACTGTTGCACTCTATAGGAAATATTGCTGGAACGATATTGCTGGAATCACACTTCCAGATCGATTTTTTTCCCCAGGGTAATAAAGCTTGAGCATTTAAAGCAGCAGATGACAAAACTGAAGCATGTGTGTATAATAAACAGAACATTATCGCCTGTTGGTGTAAATGATTATATAGATATCGTTATTGTTATCATTCTTGTTAACGGGTCTTAACACTAATTGAAAAAGATAGCGATAGATTATAGCAAAGATTTCACCATTTATTAACACTTTAAGAACCCCAGTCTGATCTTCAACATGTTTGCGTGACATATTCCTTGCCCGTTACTTCTTTGCCACAAAATTCTGTCACTCCAAGCAGTTAATTTTAGAAGAGCTTGTTTTCGTATTCTCCAGGCCACATGAGCCTATTCTACTTTTCTCACTATTGATCGCCAGTCCAAAAAATGCCTCTGGGGCAGCACGATCTGTGTGAAGACAGGAGATAATAAATTTCACCACAACAAATGAGCTAACAGAACATTCAGTGTCCTGACTGCATAGCACGGTCTGGCAGAACTACTCGTCTTACTGTGATGAAGCTAATGTTTAGGTTGGTGATTCCCCACGGGCAGCAGATAAAGAGGGATATGGATGTGTTTGATAACACTCCACTTAATGTCATTTCACTATGTTCCAATAACCACAGAGATGATTGAGCTCAGCATATATCATTTATCCATCCATCCTCCTTCCTATCATTCTTCCTATCTTTCTTTCTTTCTTTCTTTCTTTCTTTCTTTCTTTCTTTTGTTCATTCTATCTATCCATCCATCCATCCATCCAGTCACATCTGTTTCCTTCCATCCTTCTCCATTCCTTCCTTCCTTCCTTCCTTCCTTCTGTTGTGAGTTAGCTCAAAGGGGGGATATTAATAATAATTTATAACTGATTATGATTAATTATGAATATTTGAATCAGTTATTCAGGTTAACTTGATGCACCTACATTAACATTACAATCAATCAATCAATCAATCAATCAATCAGTTCATCCTGTGAACACTCAGTATTGATTATTAATTCAACTAGTTCGTTTGCCCATATAATCTTTAGGGTATTAGGTTAGCTAATTTGGCTTGCTTTCCACTGAGGAGGGGCTTGATGAAGCAGCTTCAACTTGAGCTCTGATTATACCCCCCAAAAAGTGCAGAATAAATTTGGGACAGCAAGTTGGATTTAGCATGGTCGAAAATGCTTGAGGACTTTAAGTATACAGGATACCCAGATGCTTAATGCTTGATACCCCCCAAAAGGAGTGAAAGATTGAAGCGATATGAAGAATAGAGGTGAGAGGTTTAATCGGCCTGGAGTCATGAACAAACACTGCTGCGGCAGTGATATTTAATGAGGCTCCTGCGGGAGTTGGGCTGGAACGCTTCGCCCTACTATGTCCACTATGTGGAGCTATGAGCGGGCTTCTGCTGCGGCAGTTTTAGTATTTAAAGAACTCCGTCGGGAGCTTGCGTTTGTTGCTGCTGTGTGAACAGCATGGGGCTTGTAGAAGTTTGACTAGGATGCATCTTGCCGCTGCACTGCTATGACAGTGGAGGTTTGAGTACGTGGTTGGAGTACACCCCGCCGCAACGTCCGCAACATGGGGGACCATGAAGTCAAAAGTACATGGGGCCCCCGGATGACAACAGATGGGGAAGGAGGTCCTCGTCCCTAAAGGAAAACGGGCCACTGATATCCAGAGCAAAGCTGCCTGCCACAGAAAAAGGGAGCCTACGGTATATAGATAAAATGCAGAGCTACCGTCCTTCCAAGGTGGTTTGGATCACATAAGGACATGAGGGCCCGCTGTGATCCTTATGGGACATACGATCCTTGGTACATCCAGTCCGCTTGTTCAGATAGGAGGGCCCACATTCTGATCCAAACAGGAGAGCCTCAATGATTAAGAACATGCAGAATCAGGAGGGTTTTTTTGTCGATAAAAAGAGTCAGGAAGAGGTGATTTGGGATTTCTATGGACTGGTTTAGTTAAATGGGGTTGGCAAAATGAAAATCGAATGATCGTGTTTCAACTGATGAGATTTGCTTTGTTTGATGTTGAAACGTATGGTGTCATGGTTTATTACTTGAAGGTCAGTGAATGTGGGATAGATAGCTGGATTGAAGTTTGAGTTGGTGGTGAGTTCTGAGACTGAGGAAGAAATTTAACAAGGCATCTGGAGTTCTTGTTTAGTTGGGGGGAAATAAACATGAGCGGTCAGTAGTTAGGCAGATGTTAAGAATGTGGATGGTTAAAGGTTGTCTGGTTTTTGGCTGAGGGGGATTGGTTTTTGTAAACCTTTGATGAGGAGGGATATCTGGGGATTTGAAAAGTCGGGGCAATGTTGGCCATGGGTGAGCTTGGAAAGCAATGTATGCCATGTTGTGAGCTCTGTGGAAGTTTTTTGAAGGATCTCCAACCTGTCCGGTAGGTTTGGAGTGTTCTGGGAGAAACGGCTTGCAGTATGGTATTTGTGGATGTGGTATGAAGATGTCTTGAGGGAATGGACCAGACGAATATGAGTTCTGAATCAGGAGGAACTGGAGTTGTATTGGAGTCTGCTTCCAGAGCCAATGTTCTAAATTTGAAAAACAAGATAAAGCATCTGTGATTTTATTTTGGTGACCTGGGATATGTTCATCTATGACGAACTGGTGACAGGCGGAAATTCTAAGGGGCATTTAACATTTTGGAACCACATAGATAGGCTGCTACTACTATGGGATACAGGTCAAACGGGGTGGTTTATGAGAATGATTGCTTGGTCTATGTTGTGGTGGTGGAGAACTCATCTAATTTGGCTACTCCAATTGGGCTTATGCAGAATAATTAGAAAGGTGGAGGATCAAAAGAGGCCGATCATAAATCCAGAATCTAATTCTTTTTGATGAGGGCTTCCACTATATCAGGGTCCAGCTGTTGCGGATTATAAGTTATTGTAGATCAAGCTGGAGTCAGATATACTTTCCGGACTGCAGCTGAAATTTTCTGTCAGACCTAAAAGAAAGAACTGATTGGAAATTTTTGTCTGGATGGTGTCCATTTCACTAGCTAACAGGGAAATAATGATTGGAGAAGAGAGAGGCTGCACACTTAGTAGCAAAAAGCTTGAGGTAGATATAAAAATGACTGCTCCGAAGGAGGAAGATCAATGTCTGCACCTGATAGAATTAGGGAACGGTTATGGGTTAAGAATGGAGGTTGTTCCACGGTGACTGCGTTGGGAGGAGCTGGAAGAGGGACTGCTGTGGCGAGAGAATGATCTGGCAAGCGGATTGGACCTGAAGAATTGTTTAGTTTTGGAAAAAGATGGATGCTGGGCGGAGGGCTCCATTACTGACTGGCGTCCAAGATGGCTGGAGCGAGAGAAAGGGGAGGGTTGGTGGGCAAAAGGAGTGTTGAGATCATTTGCAGAGGCAACCTCACGCTAGGATCTGTGCCGAGAAGAATGTTAGAAGAAATTGGGGAACAGAAGGGAGGAGAGGAATGAGGTAAATTGGAGTAGAAAGATAGAGGGAGGGAGGGTGAAGGACCACTAGCAGAGGCAACTTCACGCTGGGATCTGCTTTCTGAGTAGGTTAGTTTGGGGGTGAGATAAAAGTAACCATCTGCGAGGGCATCCTGGCGCATGGGTTATCATGAAAAAGATTGAAAAGAACTGAAAAAGTAGAAGAAATTAGTGATGTTACATATGAAGTGATAAATGAAAAACGAAGTCTCAACTTTCATTTACAGTCACATGAATGCTGTGTGTTTCAGAATGTTTGAACCCAGACCACTACTCTACAGGTTTATGGAATTTAAAGTCCATTTACTAACATTTTATATATATAAAAGCCTATAGCCTATATTACGTGATCGTTTATTCTGCCATATAAACAGTAAAAAAAGCATAAAATAATTAGAGCGCGATTTACTTGCATCAAACAACTCTGTAAGTATTATTTTAATTGTTATATTTAATTTATTGCGACACATTAGTATGGAAATTATATTATCAGAAAACTACACATTTAACATTGTCAGGCTTTTATTTGCTTAAAGGAATGACTGATCTGTACATCTATATTCTCTGGCTGCACTCTCTGGTTTATGGCTGCTGTAAAAAAATTATTATAATTTTTTTTTACCTGCCACGAGATGGCAATGTTTTCAACACTCCTGATGCTTCAAATCTTTTCCCGAAACAATAAGAGAAAAGCTTCAAGATTCAAGAGGCTTCATTTCACCATCCATAAAAAGAAGGAAGTACAGTACGGGAGATAGGAGTAAGTTTGGATAGTTGGTTCTTGCCTGGGAAGTGGAACTGCATATGATAAGAGCGGGAAAAACAGCAGGACTGTTTTTGCGGCTGCTGCTGTTGGCTGGGCGGAAAAACGGCGAACGAGGAAGTGCGTGCAGCGGTCTGTGGATTAGCGTGCTGCAAATGTTTATGTTCAGGACATCGGGTCGGAAGAGAAACTTCTGAGTCTTGCTTTTATGAGGTGTTGAAGTGTTTGTTGGCATGCTGGAACTGTTGTTAGAACTAATGAAGATTGTAGAGTTGAGCTTTTCATGATCTGCTGGAGAAATTAATTCCAGAGCTGGAGAGGACTTGACGTAGGCTGTTGACGGACCATTTGAAATGGGTAGAATCAGGGGATTAGCGGCGGTAGAATGAAGAGATGAAGTCTGTGAAGAAGATTGATGAGATGCAGTTAAACGGGCGATCTTGAGGGTAGAGGAGAGAGTGGTCATCCGGAGCGTGGTCTGTATGAGTGCTCAGAAAGAGCATCCGTGTTTGGATCTGTGAGATCCGATCTTACGCGAGATGTGACTGTTGGTGTCTCGGGGGAAGTTCGTCGTCTGAAGGAATACTGTGGAATTTCCATGGTGTTGGACGTTGTTCAGTACGGCACTACCGTACTGGAATGATGCTGGAACAGCTGAGACTGAAGAGAGGTGAGCAGCTGCTAGATGGGCTTGCTCCTCCCTAAATTACATTTAGGAACTTCACTAATACTAAGAGAAGGGTATTTTTCATGGCCACAAATAATTCTTTCTTATAACGGTAACTGAGGCCCTTGGTCCTTTGGGGGATGATTCCGCAGACCCCAGAGTGAGTTTTAAAGATTATTTGTTAAATTTGACAAATAATTGTGTCTGATTTGTCTCAGTCGTTACACTTCCATCCATCCAGTCATGTCTGTTTCCTTTGTTCCTTCCTTCCTTCCTTCCTTCCTTCCTTCCATGCTTTCATCCATTCATCTGTCCTTCCATCCAGTTACATATCTCTTTCTTTCTTTCTTTCTTTCTTTCTTTCTTTCTTTCTTTCTTTCCAGTCACATGTCTATTTCTTTCCTTCCTTCCTTCCTTGCTTTAATCCATCCATCCATCCATCCATCCATCCATCCATCCATCCATCCATCCATCCATTCAACCATCCATCCAACCATCCATCCATCCATCCATCCATCCATCCAATCACATGTCTGTTTCCTTCCTTCCTTCCTTCATTCCTTCCACACTATACATACTTCCTTCCTTGCTTTATCGATCCCTCTGTCCATCCTTCCTTCCATCCTTCCTTCTTTCCATCCTTCCATCCTTCCTTCCATACTGTATATACTTCCTTCATCGATCTGTCTGTCCATCCTTTCTTCCTTCCATCTTTCTTCCTTCCTTCCTTCCTGTCATCTATTCAGTGTTGCCAACTATTTGCAATGCAAAGTAGCTAAAGCCTGCTCAAAAAGTAGCTAAACTTCGCTAGATGATATAATGCACCAACTGTTGATACTTTGCTTCTGTTTTCTCTCCTAATCTATGCTTACACTGTATATCGCCAAATGTCTAATAAAGCTGTTCTCATTTACATATTTTCTGTCAGACAATGGAATGTGTAACGGCTGAGACAAATCAGACATAATTATTTGTCATATTTAACAAATAAACTTTAAAACTCACTCTGAGGCCTGCAGGACCCTCCTCCACGGACCAGCTTGTGCAAGGGCCTCAGTTACCATGGCCCATCAGATAAGGCTTAGTTTATTGCCCCCAAGTATTTGGCCACATGGAAAAGCAGAGGCAAAGAGACCCATAACCCTCAAAACAGACATTTCTTGCATTCATTTTAAGATGAACTGATCTATAAATGAACATGCATCCCAGAACATTGTGTTTAGGACTGGCTGTGGGCCTGCAAGGCCTGTAGGCCTCGAAGGGTATTTTTCATGGCCACAGAAAAATAATTCTTTCTTAGTATTTACAGCACTTAGAGCGTGTAACAAGATCGATCATTTAAGTAACAATTTATTTGCAGGCAGGGAGTCAGAACCAAACATGTATTGTGCACAAGCTTTATTTTAACTAAATCACAAACACATAACTAAACTAACAAACACATCAGCTGTTTGAAGAGCGTCCGAATATACTGTTGCAGTAGAAAGTCCTGAGAGTTCGGTCCAGTGGTGCTGAAGTTGCAATCAATTTCTCCGGCGTGTAATGAAAAAACGATGACAAACTTGCGTGGTTAGTTTGACTCTTAGTGGGGAAAGAGTCCTGTCTCTCTCTTCTAGGTAAGCACATGCTTGAGTGCAGGTTTAGGCCTATAGGCCTTGGTCTGAGAGGCCACCCAGCAGGAGATGTCTTGAGTCAGTCAAAAAAGCAAGAGTGTGCAGTCACACTGACAGTGCCTTTTTAAAGTCTGGGAGAAGTCACACCTCTTAGGGTTGACCTGACCAATGAGAAAGGTGGAATTTCTGAGCGGCAAATTGTTCTGTGCGGGATTTTATGGCTCATTGTGTTTCTAGCAGGGCGTTTGCCTATGTAACTGGCTGGGTTGTTAAAGAAGAAACTATTAAAGATTCTTGTCATCCTAATATGTTGCATAGGTATCAACATTTGTGAACCACCTTTGTTAGCAAAGGTGCTTTATTACTGAGAACACTGATGGTCCTTCCAACTTGTTTAATTGACTTCTCCATAGCTCCATTTCCTGTTCCCACTTCGGTTTTACTCTATGAACTTTATCATTTTACCCATGTACGTGTGTGTGTGTGTGTGTGTGTGTGTGTGTGTGTGTGTATGTGTTTGTTAGTTTAGTTATGTGTTCGTGATTCAGTTAATAAAACTTGTGCACAATACATATTTGGTTCTGACTCACTGTTTGCAATAAATTGCCTCTTAAATGATTTAGATTTTGCTACCAGCTCTAAGTGCTGTAAATGCTAAGAAAGAATTATTTTTCTATGGCCATGAAAAATACCCTTCTCTTAGAATTAATTAATAATCAATACTGAGTGTTCACAGAATGAAACTGATTGATTGATTGTAATTTTAATGTAGCTACATCAAGTTAATCTAATTAACTGATTAAAATATTCATAATTAATCATCATAATAAGTTATGAATAATTATTAATATTTCCCATTTGAGCTAATTTGCTACAAATTAGTATGATATAGTGACTGACTACATGTTATACAACAGTCCAAAAAGTTGCTAGATTTGTTGCCAGTCGCTTTTTTGAAGGGGTCTGAAAAGTTGTTAATCTAGTGACAAAATCTGTCTGTCTGTACGTCCTTCCTTCTTTCTTGCCTTCCATTCATCCTTCCTTCCTTCCATCAATCCATCCATCCATCCATCCATCCTGTTTCTCTTTTCTTTTCTTTTCTTTTCCTTTCTTTTCTTTTCTTTTCTTTTCTCTTTCCTTTACTTTTCTTTTCTTTTCTTCCATCTGTTGGAAGATCAGTTTTCTTTAAGGCATATAGGGGTTTTAATAGCAAACAGAGGAGCTATTGTGTAGGTAAGGTAATACTGGTCACTGCATCATTTAGTTTCTAAGTAACAGTGACGGCTGGAAAATGATGGTCCAATCCACTGGTCAAAGATCAGCGTATAGCAAGAGCTGAAGTCACTGCAGCCATTTGATTCATAACTTTTCATCTCACGTACTTTGGCCAGGCATTAAAGGACAGGCCCACTGATTTAGTTCAGGCTGCTGAATGCCATCATATCTCGAAGGATTAAATGTACCTTACTTTCATTATATTTCTATTCAGGACTTGATGGGCCAAATGATAAAAGTAATTTTAAAGCAATTACCCAGTGCTTTATAATATACTATACTCATATTTGATTTATTAACATTCGGCTTAGGAATTCATATGCATTTTGGTGCAGAAAGTTTTCATCAAGTGTATTTAAAGGACATTTCTTTAGCCCAGATGTCCTGACACATGTTTCTAAACAAGAAATGTAAGATAAAACAGAGGCGCTTAATGCTGAGAAATGATCCACATGGTGTGAAAGGTAAGGAGGTTAGAGAGAAAGGAAGATGAAATGTAAAGATCCTAATCACACAGAGAAGCTGTCAGGATGTGTGAGATTACAATGAAGAAGGCAAGGCAGGCACTTCTGGTGTCGGATAAGAGTCATTGGTATTGTTCAGATATTTCACAACAAGAATACAATAACAATATCCTCTCAAATGTGTCACTCTTAAAGCTTTCTGACAATAGCTGCTCCATTTGTCTGAAAGGCCTGGCTGATCCTATTAATCTACTAATCCCCTCACATCCAGAGTGACATCTTGAGAGATTTTTTAGTACAAATGTCTAATTGCACCCAGAAAGAAACATGCAACTCTTCTTATCGGTAGGTGTTACGTTCGCTGGTCAGCACGCATGAAGACAAAGGAGATTCAATCAGACA
Source organism: Ctenopharyngodon idella (assembly GCF_019924925.1). Lineage (NCBI taxonomy): Eukaryota > Metazoa > Chordata > Actinopteri > Cypriniformes > Xenocyprididae > Ctenopharyngodon > Ctenopharyngodon idella. The sequence goes on from NC_067241.1 coordinate 26,507,647, forward strand.
GTCTTTATTAACAATCCAAAATACTCAAGAGATCACAGGATATAGGAGATACACATAGGATAAATGCAAGCCAAACAATACATCAACGAGAACTGACCAGGAGGAACTGAAACACAGGGAGTATTTATACAAGGTACAAACAAAGGAAACTAGACTAGAAACAGGTGAAGAATCAAATAACCAATGAGTAACCATAGAGACATACTAGGGAGTAATGAGTAAGCAAGGAAACTAAACAGAGCGGGGAAACAAGAACAAAAGGAAACTGAGCAGGGGTGCGGTTCCCGAAAGCCAACTATGGCAAGTTCGCAAGTTCCATGGTTATCAGCATAGTTCAACGAGTCGGTGTTTCCCGAAGCCATAGTTACAATGAACATTCACAAACAGCATTGAAAAGTTGTGTGGTTGGAGAGACAGCTCTTGAACTGGTTAAAAGCATAGTTTCTTGTTTGCATGACATGAGGACTTAATAAATCCTTATCTTGAACACAATTAGCAAGCTGACATTCCGTACAATCTATATCTTTTATTTCAAATATATACAAATGTCATTCACGTCTTTTAGTTTGTCAAGAGATTTAAAGCACCGTTTTTGAAGAGTGCTTATGTGCGTACGTGCTCTAGTACGTAAGAACGAGCCTATGATTGAACAAATTAGTCTTCAGATGCAATGTCTGTAATTTATAGCAAAAAATCTAGCATTAATTCCATCTCAAATGGTTTCATTAAAATAAGTTATTACTCCACCACATGCATGACATCATTAACTAACGTAGTTGAACGTCAACTTTTTTTTTTTACCGACTGCAGTTTTGGGAAACACTCGTGACTAGTTAGTTGATTTCTTCAACGATGCATCATACTATGGTAGTTAAGCAGCGAGTTATGTTGTTGTACATGAAATGCACCCCAGAATGTCAAAAAAGACAACTAAACCAAACATAACCATTACAGTTGGTGAGTTTGCAAGAAAAAACATGATTCAACATGATTTTTCTCTTGTATTTTGCTCTCACCCCCTTCGAATTCATGCCACACAATGGCATAATTTATTGCCTAATACTGTATATTAAAATATGCCATTTATTGGTTGATGTAAACACTGGTTGTGGCACATAAATAATACTTCTTACTTAAAAAAAAAAACAGACAGAAATTGGTTAGAAAACTGGAAAATGACTGTTTTTGAAGCCACAATGAAGTTCCATGGGTATTTTATTAACACTGAGTGCTCTGCGCTACATTACGTTTGTGGTTATCATTGAACTGAAGCTTATTACAGGTCATCAAATCAAAGAGAGTAAGAGATAAGAGGTGTTTCTGGTGTCTTGAATTCATTATAACCTGTCTCGATGACCTTATGTGGGAAAATTACTTTCCATTGTGTTATAATGGCAGTCATCAAAGAAACTCCATTGTTAGAAATGAGCCTCTATTAAGAGCCTAATACTCAAAACATCTGCTGTTATTTTGGCACATACAGAAAATGGCACAATGTTGAAACTCATACATTCAGGGCACTGTGTCAGGTTCCTAAAATTCTTCCCAAGTGTCACATCAAAAAAGTGCTGTAAAAGGTCAGCTTTTAGTTGGACCTTTGTGCTCTAATTTCCTGACATTAATCAGGCCATTTCATGCTGGAGAAATTACTGCATGTGATGGATGGAAATGATCCTGAATGTACAATGGCACATTTTACACTGAAATACCCCTGATATGGATTTCTGGGGTCTTTCCCTCTCTCTTCCACCCCTAATGTCACTCTTGGCAGAAAATTGCTCTTTATACATCATTCCTTCAGTACAGTTGCATCTCCATCTCCGGGCATTTCAGTAAAACTATAGATCCATCACCATCACTTCATTTATAATACAAGTGTCACTAGTTTTTACAGTTTGCTTGGATCACAAGCATTTCAAGGACACGTAGAGTGTTATCAGCCCCAACGGATAGGGAAAGAAATGTTCTCCAAAACCATATTTCTCAGACTTCCTCTTGAATAGACTTTCCTGACTGATATTTTTTAGTAGAAATATTGCGCATATGAAATGTACATCCATTCACATTGATACAGAATGAATATGACTTGAAGTAACCCTTCCAGAACATATACTGTAGATCTGCAGACTTTTGTAGATTGAAACATTGATTGAATTTGGTTTCATAATATTATGTAATGAGACTATTGACAAAGATAATTCAATGATAAGATAAGATTAGGTGTTCTCAGCATAAATAATTGCAATGAAAGCAAGATGATATGAAATATGATTCAGTTCAGAACTCAAATAAGCAGAAAGGGCGAGAAATCTGATTTGTACACTCCATTATTACATTTATATTGAATGTTTTTAAGACACACAGTGTTATTTATTTCAGTCATTGTTCGATAAAGATCTGAAACATTGTGTATTTGGCCTTTTTTTACTTGGAAAACACAATACACCAAATTTCTCATCCACAGCTTTTAAAGTGTTTTCTACTCCATGAAGCAAGAAATATGCTACAAGTCTCCCAAACTTCTTTAATTTTTGCAATTCTCTCACTTCTTGCTCAAAACATGCAAAATTACTTTAAAATACATTAACCTTGAATATTATCAAACTTAGTTGTTTGTTTATGTATTTAAAGCTGCCTGAACGAAGACGTGTGTATGTGCTAGGCTGATGGATCACCTTTGAGAAATGGAGGAATAAAGTGAATGTGTGTTTGCTCAGATGTGAAAGTCATGGAGACAGTAATGTGTGTGTGGTGGGGGGTGGGGGGGGGATGTCTGGGTGTTTAACTGTCAGACTCAGAGCACAGGAAACATGAGGTTGGGAGTGATGTGGGTATAATTACAGTAACAATGAAAACGGTGGATATCCAGGCTGCTGTGTTATACACACACACACACACACCACAAGGCTGATAATTACCGTCACACCTGTCTGAGCGCTGCGGTTCTCCTCCTGGGCTGTCTGAGGTAAAACATGTGAGACAGCTGCTCTTGCAGTGAGGGAGTGGATGTACACCTGCCCTGCTGAGATCCCCTTCATACTGTGTCTGTCTGGTTGCCTGTGCAGTTTATCTGTACAGATGCCTGTAAGTATGCTGAAGTCTCTGTTTATGTGTGCATGTTTGGAGAGTCACAATGAAGTATGCTTTTTTGTAGTTACCATGAAATCAAAATTGACGCTTCTTGTTTATGAAATATTGCAGTATTTATTATAAATGATTTATCCATGCAATTTTTTTTTTTTTTTTAAATTCACACATACCCTCGTAATCTTTAATCAAAATAACTTACCCTGCTTGTTGCAGTGACATCTCTTCTCATCTCTGATGACGTGTTTACTGGCAAGGGTGGGGCAACCTGTCACTCATATGAGATCCAACAATAGCAAACCACAACCAACCAATCAATTCTCCATGGACAAAATCAAGTCCCGCCCCACATTTTTTCTTGTTTGAGAAGCTGTTTCACTTGGATATATGCCACAATAGGGAAGAAAAGACTATCACAACTTCAGTTTCATGCTGACTAAACTGTGTAGCAGAACACTTTCTGTGATACAAAGCATTATATTTTTAATTCATTTTAGAGATCCACACAGGTTTCTTTATCTGTGGTCTTTTTTTCTTTTCTTTTTTTTTTTTTTTTTACAGTTGCGCTACCTAATTAAGTCTTTATAAGATTGTTATATCGCCCAAAAATGTAAACTACATTATCGCCCAGTGATATGTTAAAGGTTGGATATATAGTGCATCATCTTCTCTTAGAAAGTGGATTTTTTTGTCTAGTATTGTTCATATATCTTATATATTGTTGTCAAATAATTTGGGTTCAACTCTTAATTGCTAAAGTTTCATCATGCTTAGAAGGTCATAGAGAACATCAAGAACAAGCAAACACTGTGAAGCCAAATGAATATTTATCACCACCTGAACAAGTAGTGTTCTGAGTGGCCAGGGGACCAGAGTGAAATGTTTATTCATAAAGGGATTATGTAAAATAGCCAGAGAGGCGTGTTAGTACATTCAGACAGGGCCTAATGGTCAGTAATTAAAACTCAAAGCTAGTGTTGAAAGGAGGAGAGAGCACTTATTGTTTTGGGTGTTCAAGAGAAAGACTGGTTTTCCCTTAAGAGACCTGCATTAGTCCCACAGCATCCGGGGTATATATGCAGAATACATTGATTATTGTGTGTGTGTGTGTGTGTGTGTGTGTGTGTGTGTGTGTGTGTGTGTGTGAGAGTGACAGATGGGGGCACATCACATGCCTGTCGCTAACCAAACACTAGCACATGTTCTCTGACTGGCCGTCTGCTCGTCCTTGTCTTTTCACCTTTTTGACTCACTTTGTCCTGTCTTCTGTGACGTGCATGTCTTATGCTTTACTGCTTTGTGGGTGCTTTGAGGGTTTTAAATTGTCAATTTCTGCAAAGTTGAAGGTGTTAGAATTCAATATGTTCTATTATATGTTTAAAAAAATAAAGTGTGGTATAAAAAAAATATATTATTTATAAAAAATGTTTTAATTAATTTTGTTAAAAACAGAGCTTTTATTTACTTTATGGTGTATTTCAATACCAGGATCAGCTTTTAGGAATTTCCCCAGCATGTTTTCAAATGTGTGTTGACACAGATTTGAGTTTCTGGGTGTTTTTTTAATTATATGCTTTGGTGTGAAGTTGGTGTCTAAGTCAAGCCATGCCAAGGTAAGGAATTTTGATGACGTATGTAAGTTCAAACTCAGTTTTATAAACACTTATTATACAGCACTCTGGAATACTTGATTCTTATGGGTTAATCGAGTCATCCTGTGGTCTGATATTTCCTAATATTCCTAATATCTATTCCAATGCTATATATTAAAAGCACAGTCATGTTAGCGAAACTCCGATGCAAATAGGTCTATTGCCCTTCGTCAATAGTAGCCTAAGCGATGTATGTCACTTCCAAACCAAGCAGTTTATATATTGCTAAATGCGGCTAATTTGTGTGTTAAAAGTTCAACAAACTTGAATCCGATGTGAAATCTACAAGGAAAAATTTGTCACCTCACGTGTCCCTTAAGCTAAATTTGTAATCACTTGGATTCCTATCGAGAGGACTGCATTTCACCAGCGGATTTTAGCTGTATGAAGGCGAATTAGCTAAATTTCGAATGCAGAAAGGTCAGTTGTCAATTGTGTAGTGATGTATGAAGCAGAGCTCACACAGAAGTCACTTTCAAACCAAGTAGCTGTCTGCTGGTCAATGAGGCAAATATGCATGATCAACTGAACCTGATATGAAATCTGTTTGGGGAAATTGCTAAAAGCTAAAAAACGCTTATTTTCCAATCATGCAAATTTTATATTGAAATGGCTGGATTTTGCCCATGAAAATTCGTTGAGCAATGGCAAATGTGTTCTTCAGTTCGCTCATTAGTATAATGAAAAAGGTGGTACTTTAATGTCTCCCATATCACACCACGGTCTCTCTCTCGCTCTCGCTCTCTCTCTCTCTCTCTCTTTTTTTTTTTTTTTTTTTTTTAACAAACACAACTAGTGCTACAGTTAAACACGCCAGGCATGCCAGACCCTCCCTCTGACTGCCTGGTTCGTTTTGGTCTGTGTTGGATTTTTTTCTAATTTTGGACTTAGTCAATTTTCGAGGAGGAAATTCCTCCAGGGGTGCCTTCTGCCCCTAGGGTGCCTAAGATGGCGCACTCTTTTTGGCCCGAGGCACGCTGGAGCAGCCCCAGGTCCGGAGACCAGTAACCATCCTTCGATGCCTTGTTGCGACTTTTGAGAGCGGCCGAGACGGCGCGCTTTCTCCGGGCCAAGGCATGCCAGACCCTCCCTCTGACTGCCCCGGATCTCAGGTCCATGTTGGATTTTTTTTAAGTCCGCTTTTGCCTCCTCCTTCCCAACACAGTGATGGCCTGATTTCAATGGTTCTGCACTCTCACCCTTCATTCATAAGGCGCAGGGATCTGACTTTGCCCGGGAACGGGCCATCCTCCCCGGGCTGGGGGAAGGGGTCGGGGGAGCACGGACCTCTCTCTGACACCTCACGCTCTTGGACTTTGTCGTTTTTCTCTGTTATGAAAATAATATCAGAGGACAATAGCATTAGTTGAACTCAAATCAATATTTCATGTCCATGCATTTATTTGTTTATTTTATTTGAGAAGTAGACATGTGGGCATCTTTATATTATTTTTTATTTTGTGATAATAACTGTCTGACTCTACATAGGCTACTTATACATTGTACACATTGTCTCAGTCTCTCTGTCTCATAAACTTAATAATTCACATCAAAAGCCACATACTCACACATGCTCCATTACCACCAATTGATCTGTTCTGAATGGCCTTTCAAGCATGTGCCATGAGACAGGAGCAGGTGAAATTACACCATTACTGTGTGTTTGGATTCAGGGATGCATGTTGGCATCATGTTGCATTATCACACTAAAGACATTTGTTCTGTGCGAAAACATGCCAGACTCTTCATGTTTAATCTATCTCTCCATCTTTCTGGTACTGCAATCAGTTATTGATGTGAATATAGAGGAGGCTGTAAGCTTAACAAGCCAGCATGTGCCAGTCTGCCCTATGAAGCCAACTTAAACATAGACTCCAGTCTGACTTATACAGCAATGCAACTGTTTGCTTTCTAAAATGTAATTTGACTGAAGTGCTGGAAAACTTTCCACTTTTTTTTTTTACAGTATTTTGACTGTGAAAAAGTGGTTTAAGCTCATGTAGGCAATGAAGCTATGTAAATGCTGACTTGTGCTCTTCCTCAGACATGGAAATGTACTAGAGACAGGCAGACAATGCTTTCTTGGTGTTGTAAATGTTGAAGTCAAGCTTGTTTTAGACAGATCTTTATAGTGAGTTCTGTTTTTATGAGCTATTTATGGCAGAGTTTATTGTTTGGGTTACATTTTATTTTGATAGTCCACTTACTAACTATAAGTAACATTGCAACTACATGTCAACTAATTCTCATTAGAGTATTATTAAACTGTTAGGTTTGGGTTAGGTTAGGGTTTGTATAATAAGTTGATGTGTACTTGCAAGTTACTTATAGTTAGTAGAATGTCTGTTGGGGGAACCAAAATAAAGTGTTGACATATATTATGCAAAGAGTGAGTCTACTAATAATCTAATGACTGGTAGTTGACATGTAGTTGCAAAGGTATTTAAAGTTAATAGAATGTCTAAATTGGGCAATTAAAAAAAAAAAAAAAAAGTGTAACCATTGTTTGAAACAATACCATAGTATTACAGTATATCTTTCACAGTAGGTTGCAGCAAGAAGAGGTGAAGCTGGATTTGAAGCAGTCACATTTATTTAACAATTCAAACAAAACAACAAATATGCAGGATCACTGGAATAACAGGAAATGTTGGAGAAAGCAAATCAAACTATGCAGCAATGAAAAAGGACAAAAACCAACTGAAAATGAGGGCTGTATATACACACAGGTAAACTGAGGAGAAGAACAAGGCACTGGTGGGGACTAATCAGTCAACAAATGAATCATTATGACAACAAATGCAAACAAGGAAACACAAAGGAAAAACAGGAAACAATAAGAACCAAACTAAAAGTCCATGAAACACTAAACTGAAACAATACTGCACATTACATTATTCCCCCCTCCCAAAAAGCACCATAACAATCCATGGGGGTGTGGCGGGAGTAGCCAAGGAGGAGACAATGGAGTGAGGAACCTGGGAGGAGACAAAGCCTGGGAGTGACCCAAAGCAGTGCCATGATGAAGGCCCATGGCGGAACCGATGGAAAGAAGAGCCAGGGTGGGGCCAGGAGCCTGAACGACTGAGGTGGAGCCAGAAGAGGAGGAGACCCAGGTGGAGCTGATACTAAGACCGAGGGTGACACCAATGGACTGGAGGGCCGAGGCAGAACTGCAGGTTTGTGGGACTGAGGTGGAGAAGGGGGTTCAGCAGACTGGGGTGTAGCCAGTGGGAGTGAGGACAACTGTGGAGTCGGAGGGAAGGAAGAGCCCAGTGGAGCCAAAGGGGTGGAGGGACAAGGTGTAGCCAGAGGACCGAAGATCTGTGGCGCAACCTGGGTGATGACTGACGAAGGCGGAACCAGAGGGATGAGGGAGCCTGGTGGAGCCAGAGGAATGACAGACTACGGTGGAGCCGAGGGAGCGTGGAGCCAAGGTCGAGCTGATGGGTCGACAGGACGAGGTGGAGTCCGGAGGCTTGAGGTGGAGCTAGGGGGTCGAAACACCAGGGCAGAGCAGGAGGCCTAAACGCCCAAGGTGGATCTGAGCTGCTAGGGGGAGCCAGCAAAGTGTCTGCAGTGGGTTCTGGTTCTGTGGTGGGTATTGGCTATGTGTAGAAGATCATGAGGGTGAGAGTGGACTGGGAGGGCTATAGTGGCAATGTCGTCCTTCACCTCACTGATGGTAAATGGTAAGCCACACAGCTACAGCACAATGTCCAAATACTGTGCCAGGGTCCAGCTAGAATCTCCCCCTGGCATCAGTAGGCTGTTGTTCTCGTCCAGTCCACTCCAAATACAATCCATCAAGGTGTGATCATACCAAGATGTAAAGTGGCAATAGCCCAGATCCTCCACATATTCCTCTATATCCCGGCCATTCTAGAAAATGAAGCACAATAAGTCCTCTGGCCCGAGAGAAACCGCTGCTCCATTATTTAGGGTCCGTTCTTCTGTCACAGTAGGTTGCAGCAAGAAGAATTGAAGCTGGATAAATTCGCAGCAGTCACATTTATTTAACAATTCAAACAAAACAACAAACATGCAGGAGCACAAGAATGACAGGAAACACTGGAGAAAGCAAATTAAACTATACAGCAACAAGAATGGACAAAAACCAACTGAAAATGAGGGCTATATATACACACAGGTTAACTGAGGAAAACAAGGAACAGGTGGGGACTAATCAATCAACTAATGAATCACTATGACAACGAATGCAAACAAGGAAACACAAAGGAAAACAGGAAACAATGAGAACCAAACTAAAAGTCCATGAAACACTAAACTGAAACAAGACAGCACATTACAATATCACAATAATAGATGGTTGTGTAAAAAATTAATTAATGTCGGCAGTCCCTTTTAATAGTTAGTTAGTTCATAGTGAAATTGTGTGTAAACTCTGTGATTTGTCTGCCAAATGTAACATTCAGACTATTTCACAGACAAAACAAAACATAATATACAGTTATACAATATACAGCTGCTTATGGACATTTTGCTACTAACTGCCTCAAATAAATTTGTCACTCACCTTGCAAACATTGGCAAACCCAGTCAATATTCCATCCTCAAAAGTGTTTGTAGTGTCAACCTGGTATTTTGGTTCCAGATGGACTGATAAAAGTACAGTTGCATAAAGTCAGTCAATCGGAATGGAGCTTGCCAAATCAAGAAAGTTTAGAGTTGTTTGTGAAATATGCATCAGAGAACCAATAGACTGTGGGTGGTCTAAGAATGGGCTTTTTGATAAGCAAACATGCATATCTATATTTAATGATGAATTCTCCTAGGTGGATATTAAGTTGGAGAGTGGGAGGTAAAAGAAAGTAGAATGAGGAATGACTGATATGAGTAATTGGCTCTGTACTGATTTTAACTGGCCATCTGCTAAAACATCTCTTTTTCCCTCTCTTTGACATTTCATCTGGTCAAAATCCCATACGATAGTTATCACATTGATGAAGACTGATATACCTTTAAAGTCCTTCATCTTCTTCTTTTTTTTTTTTTTGGGTTGCACTCTGAAGTGTTCTTTCTTTACATAAAAGAGAGAAACAGACTGGAAGATCATATTGATCTTGTTAGCGATATGGACTCGCATATGCATACCGAATGATTTTGCACCTGGCCTTCATTGGCCGTCAGTAGATTTGATTTTTGTTCCCTCTACATTTTTTTCCTTCACTTGCCTGAAAGAGGTTATTTACTGAGTTCATTTTCCCTTTATTTTTCATTGCTGACCATATACCACATTTTTCACACAAATGCGACCTCTAATAAATAACTCACTCTTCCCCATGTCATTCCAAACTCATTTAAGTTTCTTTCTTCTGTGGAACAAAAAAGTAAGCTCTCTTTGCTCTTTTTCATACAACGAAATAAAAGTTTTGGACACTACAAAAATGTGTCCAAAGTTTCCAAAAATTACATAAAAACATTTAAAAGTGGTCCATGCATCTGAAGCCATAGGAAAACTTATGAGCCATAGGAAAAAGCCATTGGAAAAAGCTCTTAAAGAGCTATTTCTATCTGATTTAACTCATATAGGCCCAAATGTGTTTTGTTGGTATATATTAATGTATTTGTTTCAGTGATGTTAAATAATATTTTTGATTTGAATAAAACCATTTAATTTAGATGTTAACATTTTAAGGCTACCATTTTTTTCAGTGAAGGAAAACTTTATGAAAACAGATATTATAATATTATAATAATGGTTACCAACATAAAAACTTAATTTTTGAATTTCATAATAATAATAGTAATATATTCAACATCAACAAAAAATACTTTAATGTAAATACAGGTTACAAAGTATCTGATTAGGTATGTATGCATGTATGTACATATTTAATTTAAAAAAAAAAAAAAAAAAATCTTAGATGGGCTTTGTCAGACATGGGATGAAAATGCTGCCAAATGTCTCATGTCACCAAAGCCTTGCAATTCTTTATCGTTCAATTTTACAAAAATGACGTGGAAAACTTTCCAACTCTACTTGTTGGGGAGTATTCTGAAAAAGAGTGTGTTAGTCCTTGCAAATGTGATATTTATTCAGAAAGGACCAAGATTTAAAAATGGATGAGGTGGACTCCATGAAAGAATAAGGAGTATAAGGAGTAACGTTAAAAGGCTAATACAAGGTATGAGTATCAGTACTAGCAGAGAGGTTTGCAGGCAGATCATTACTCACTTTCTGAAGGCAAGATGTATTTCTCACTGTGTATCCATAATTTAAAGTGAATATGGAAATGGAAGTATCTGCTTCAACAAAGGCAGCAATTGTTCTCTTGACAGAACAGCACAGTTACAACAACTGCAAAGCTTACAGTTTTAGTGCTTCTATCTATCTATCTATCTATCTATCTATCTATCTATCTATCTATCTGTCTGTCTGTCTGTCTTTCTGTCCATCTGTCCACATATAAAAAGTTTCTGTATATCTATAATTCTCCATCAGTTCAGTGCTTCTATCTGCCTATCTATCCGTCCGTCCATCCATCCGTCTGCATATAAAAAGTTTCTGTATATTTATAATTCTCCATCAGTTCATCTTCTTGCTTGGGCCATACTTTGCCAGCTATTGGCAAGCTCAGCTCATTAAAGGAATTAATGATTGAAATGTTCTCTGTGTGTGTTAGACTATGTATTTGTCTATACTTTATCCAGTGCTGCATTCACTAACCTTCAAACTGACAGGTTCTGCAGAAATCAAGAGAAAGAGTATGGCCCGGAACCATGCACATAAAAAACTAGAGGCAAACTAATTACAGTCGGTATAATTAGTAGGCATGTGGCTGTCCGCCAGCTCACTCAACTTGCTTTAAAGAGAAACTCTGCCTCTGTTAAAGACTTAAAGGGGAAAAGTCCATATTGTATTTACAATCATGGGAACTGCTGCTAGCCTTGAATCAGTTGGACCTGGCTGGACATTTATTATTCTTTGGGTCCAAATCTCACACACTGTGCTGTGTGTGTGTGTGTGTGTGTGTGTGTGTGTGTGTGTGTGTGTGTGTGTGTGTGTGTGTGTGTGTGTGCGTGTGCGTGTGCGAGAGAGTGCGAGTTTGCACGTGCAATGTGTGCTAGACACAATTTAATTAATTAGAAGTACAATCAATAAAGGCAACTTCATGATTTGTCGATTTAGAAATTCCTCTCGGCCTTATCAGCAGGTTCAGGTTTATTGGGATTTCATCCACAGAATATTAATGAACTAGCTGCCTATTAGAAAGATCTATATGAAAGTAAGTTTAAAACATGGCAGATTTTTTTTTCAATTTCCCTCCCATTTCAAAATCTGCTAATGTATGAAGCTAATTATTTAACAATGTCTAATGTGTTTTATGTCAATTATTAAATATAATCAATAAATTTAATTCAAGGCACTAGGTGTCATGGAATCAACAACACCATCATTCAACCCATCAACACCAGTTCACCACATTCCGTCCAATCATTCTCAATCGCCTGAGTTCTGATTCCCGGCACCTGCATGTCCTTATCAACACACCCTATATCTCCCGTCATTCCCTGCACATCATTGTCTGGTCTCGTCCTTGATACAAACACGTACAGACTCCTTACCTGCCTACTCACCTGAGTACCTTACCTGCGATTCCTGTGTATCCCGACTTCTGTCATCCGTCATCTGTCTTCTGCCCTTCATCATCTGTCAGCCTGCTCACCAGCTCCCGTATCCTGATCTGCACCTGCAAACAAACACAAGAGTTACCTGCCAGCTAAGTCATCATCAAACTCTCTGCCTATACAGACTCACCTTTGCTGCATTCCCATACTGCTCCATTCTCTGCTTAATAAAACCTGTTGAAACCTACTGTCTATCATCTTCTGTTGTGTGACATTAAGACTGTCAAATTAAATACCAACAAAAGTCCTCTTTGCAGAAGTGGCACAGAAGCTGCATTTAAAGTGACATTTTGGTGTATTTACACTGTTTAATGCAACTCAGAAGTGGAATGAATGCATTTACACTGCAATTACAATTTAATAAATAATGTTATAAGATTAATGTAAAAAAAAAAATAATGTTTTGGATGTAAAAATATGAAAATTAAATGATAAAAAAATACTGATACACTTTGAATGTTAAACTTAAACCCAGTAGGTGGCGGCAAATCACTGTTTTAATGAGTGACTCACTGAATCATTCATCCAACCGATTCATTCAAAAACGCCTATTCATTCAGCAACGAAACAACGTTGTGTTGCTCCAAGACATGAAACTCTCTCCCTCACTTTTCTAAAAAAAAAAATGTCCTGTCTTTTTTCTTGTTGAACCACCTCTTTTTTTCTCTACTTTTCTGCAGTTATTTGTTCTAGCTTTTGGATTATAGTTTACTCTTAAAATTCAGCAACATGGTATATTGCTGGCTCCCATCTGCTAAATTTCTTGAGGTTTTCCTCATTTGCAAGTCACTTTAGTTAAATAACTCTGTTAAGTTTGCCAAGTGATTAAATGTAAATGTAGAAAACGTCTCAGGTTACGACTGTAACCCTGGTTCCCTGAGAACAGGGAATGAGACACTGGATCCTAGAACGCATATGGGGAACGCCCTCACGTGACAGGTGTCTGAAGCGATAGTCAAATCACGCCAATCCTATTGGCCGGCGACAGCCAATGACGTCATACTAGTGCAACCAGACAGTATATAAGGGGCGCCTAGAGAACATGTCATCCGCTATTCGTCTGAAGTGACTGTAGCAGGCAGCCCAGAGGCATGGCAACAAGACGCAGTGCCTTGTTCCCTGTTCTCAGGGAACCAGGGTTACAGTCGTAAACTCGCACTGCGTCCTAGAACGCATATGGGGAATGAAATACCCACGCCGCCATGCTGAGGGGAGTGCATGCCAAAATGGCTGAGAAGAGAGCAAAAACACTCAACCCCTGGTCACAGGCTGTCAGTGACATAACTCCCTACGGCCACTGCACAAGCTAAAAAAGCCTCAAAGCGGCCTGCAAAGGCCGCTCAAAGGCTTGGAACCAACAGCTTCAAAAGAAGGGGTTCCTTTAAGGGAGAATGGCCAGAGGACCGAGAGGACTCTGGCCAGTCACTTACCAGGGGGACAAAAGTCAACCCCAAGGGCCACCAGGGAGGCCGAACCAGCCCAGCCAAGGGCTAGTCAGGCCAACAACCTGTCTGAAAGAACAGAATCTCTGCAAACTTCCTCAGAGAGGAAAATCCTGTGAGAGGGACTGCAAAGAGGCAGTACCGAACTCACCAGACCAGAGATGGGCACCCCTGGGAGTAGAGCTCAGCAAATTGCTTTAGACCCTGAAAGAGGGGAGCAACCTACTCAACCTAGGAACTACAGAGTGAGACTGAAGCACTCTGGAGACTGAGTACTCAACCTAAGCCAGGAGAGGAACAGAGACTGAAATATAGTAGGAGACAGAAAACACTCCTAACATATAGACCGAACTCACCGAGTATAGACCGAGTATCAACAGCCTAATACCGATCCTTCAGGGCGGTCTCAAAAGAGTCCTTCTACCTTCTGACCAGTCTTTGGGAGCAAGTCCTAACAACCCAAAACATAAGGGGAGAACTAAGCTCGAATGGGATGAGCAAAGCCAAACTTTAACAACAAAGAGCTGTGAAACAGCACCAAAAACGATGAGGATTCCCAAAAGAGCCTGGAGAATCTGAACAGCTCGGAGATGGAGGTAAACAGGAAGTGAAACCGGAGGCTCTGAGGAGCCAACTACTTAGATGTGAGAATACATATTGCAATTTCGGAATACTCGTTCGCACAGCAAACACGAGCCGTGTGCTCAGCATATCGTCTATCTACCCTTAAATAACGGGGAGCACAACATAACGCTACCAGAATGGCGAGGAGGCCTCATGAAGGGCCTGCTACTCCCAATAAACACGGCCGCGGGCCCGGGTTGCCAATGCTAGAGCTCTAGGGGAGCAAAATCCAATTACCAATATGAAGGAGAATAACGCATTCGACCCGAGCAGTATAGGTGTAAAGCATGCATGGGGCATAGAGCTTGAACATAAAGAAAGAGAGATCCAGGGGATCCCAGAGAGACTCAAAGGAGCTAGGTCTGGATGAATAGCGGCCTCAACAGGGAGAAACCCAAGGAGGCCGGCCATTTGAACCAAAACTTGAAACAAATCAAGGGGCCACTCACAAAGAGACTACCAAGCTCAGAGAGCGAAGGCTTCAGCAAAGAGCACACTCTCGAAAGCGAGAGGAGGCCTACAATGCTTAAGCGACCACAGGGAGGCTAATAACAAAAGCTCACCGCTTGTCACTATGCTAAATGCTAAACACCACCAGGGAGACACATATTCAAACATTCTAAAATTCAGTAGCAATGGAGTAAAAGAACAACCTGAACAAAGGAGAGGAGGCCGCAGGACCTGCTACTCGCATTCTTAGCCTAATGCAGAAGGCAGGCCCCCGACCAGAAGAAACCCTGACAAGAGAGGAGGCAAACATGAGCTGAGCGACTAGCAAGGGAGGCCTACTGCTGAAATAGTCAGAACAGGTTGACAACGTCTGCCTAGGTCGGGACAGGGGTGGCCCAAGAGGAGGACCGACCCTCTGAACATGACCTCGCTGAGGCTCAGTGGAGGCTAAACCCATATAGCTAAATAAGTAAAAACTGGGCGCCTACCAGGCAAGTTTTTCACTATAATAGAAGCCACAAGCACTCAGCGGGGTAGCGGTTTGAACCTAATGACTCTCATATGAGAGGAGGCTGGCAAAAATAAAAAACCCCAGGTGGCCAAGAGGGCCAACACAAGAAGGAGAAATAGCCCAGAGCTCTAGGGAGCGGAGGCCCTACAAATATAAAAACAACTGCAAGATGCATAAATCTCCCTTAGCGGGGAAGTGACCTGCTATGCTCACCTAAGACCAAAAAGACTAGAGGCTGAATGTAAAAATGGCCTGCCATACTCCAGCAGTCTAAAAACGGCTGTGCTCAATATCAAGCACTAAGCCGGACCCTCAGAAGGAGTTCCAGAATGGGAACAAACTCATCATCGGGCCCAGGTTTCAGGCCTGATGTCAGAGCATGCCCAGAGCAAGGAAGGGTACAGGGGGAAAGAAGAAAAAGAGGAGAGGGAGATGGAAAACCCTCAAAAAAGAGAGGAAACACTCAGCGGCGCTCACTGCACCGGCTTTGTATCACCTCTCTCAAATCCTGCTTTTTCTTTCTAGCGTCGCACCTTCTCTGAGACCTGCTCCTCTACGGAGGAGGGGCCTGAGAGGCGACGCTAGATTTCTGGCCCTGTCTATGATCCTCAGACCATGTCCCCCTGGCTGCCTAGGTGCAGATTCGGACCGGCGAGGTATACAGGATTTAAATGCTGCTGAGCGCGCCCTCACCTCCCTGAACTTCCTAACCACCGCCTCGACGGAAGATAGTTCGCAAACGTCTTGTCGATAGGGGGCATCGCCACATATCCGTGCTCACATATCCCCTCGACATTGGCATAATTTGCATGCCCAGACCGATGAATACGGGCCAAATAAGGGTTTTTCCATGCCTTCTCGATCTCAGAATGGAGATCAGGAAGGAATGGAAGGCTCACGGGAGCTGGAGGAGTATGGCCAGAAAGAAAGCGTTCGTCTAGCCTCCCACGAACCGCTTCTTCCCGAGCGCGCACCCACGGCAGCTTTAATCTGCCTGTAATCAGCTCCATAATGTCCAACAACTCAACATACGTGGGGCAGGATGGTCGCGCGGGCTCAGATGAAATACTCTCACTGCCCTCAACAACCATTGTCTGCTCTTCAGTGTGGCTTAAAGCCAAAAGAGCACTGTCGGCTGAACCAGAGGATGCCAGAGAAATGGCATCCTCGCCGAGCAGATCGCTCTCGTGAGCCACCGAATCGCGAGCAAGAGAAACGCCTTTCTCAAACTTTTCAGCGACCACCACCTGCGAGCCCCACGATTTGAGTCTCCTCTCGGCCTCAGCACGAGAAGGACCCAGGTCGCCAGGTGCAGATGCCTGTCCCTCTTCCCTCGAGAAGATTGACAGGTGAGAGCGGAGCGTCCGCATAGGCAGACGCTCACAATGTACGCAAACAGATCCCTCGAGAACTGAACGCATGTGCTCCTCACCCAGGCAGTGAACACACAAGTCGTGTGTGTCATCCGGTGTCAGATATCTTGGACACGGATCAGCACAACACTTGAAACGCTTCTCAGATATGATCAAAAAGGATCTTACCTTGAAACAATCGCAACAGACAAAACAGTCACTGAAGACGAAAAGAGGATGACATGTTCTCTTGGCGCCCCTTAAATACTGTCTGATCGCACTAGTATGACATCATTGGCTGTCACCAGCCAATAGGATTGGCATGATTCGACTATCGCTTCAAACACCTGTCACGCGAGGGCATTCCCCATATGCGTTCTAGGACGCAGTGCGAGTTCCCTTTCGAAAGGTTTAAAACTCTACTAATAAGCAGCAGTCTTAGGATCTTACAATATCTATATTGAGTCACAGCAGGACACAAACTGTTAAAATGGCATTTAATGTATAGCTTATTTGAACAAAATATAATGTAAGAAATCAATTAAGCAGCTTACAGTACACTTATACCGTCTCCCTGTGGTAACCTTGATGTAAGTGTTTGCTTATAAAGCAAAATAGGCACAATGTACAATACATCATGGTTACTGCATTGGGTTTTATTAAGATCAGTTGTGCAAAGAACCCTAGTATATAATTGATTATAATGTTTAAAGAAGACCTATTATGCTTTTTTACAATTTCAACTTTCTTTAATGTGAAATGTTGCTGTTTGAGCATGAAAAAGGTCTGCAATGTTACAAAGCACCAAAGGGAGTGATTCTCTATATCAGTAAGCACTGAACTCCTTCTTCCAGGTTTCTTCCAGGAACAAACACATCACAATATTCCTCATTTAAATAATTCCCACCCAAAGCATACTCAAAGAAAAAGAAAAAAGCGTGAGGCCTTGTTGAGTAGCGTTAGTAGTGTGTTGAAAGTCATGGTTATGGAAAGGGGCGTGACATTTCCAAAATGCTCTAAGTAGTTGACCAATCACAACACACTGGTCCAGCCAACCAATCAGAGCCCATTGCACTTTTCAGAAGGAGGGGCTTCATAGAGACAGGAATTAAACAGTGTGTTACTGACAGACTGGGAAGAGAGGTGCTGCAACAATAAAAAATATGTGAAAAATACAGCCTGGTCTCATAGTTAATACATAGGTATTAATACATAACATTTACAGGTACAAAACGTACATTTTTGTTTGCTAGGATAGATGCTGCAATGTACAATATGGACGTCTATTGACAACATTTAAACGTAAACATTATTACATATTTACAGCAAAAAAAATACTCAAACTATTTACAAAAGATATTTGTATAATTGCCCTTTTACCATTTTATAGATACATTTTATATTCCTTAATCCTACTACCAAACCCAAACAAAACAATTTTATAGAGAATATATATAATGTAACATAAATGTGTAGGAAAATTACAATTTTACTTATAGCATTAAAAAGATATTTTGAGCAGCTAATCCCACTCCTACCTTTAAACCTATCTTTAACCATTTCTTAAAAATAGCTGCTCTGTAATTGGCCAAAATGTAACGTTCGACTTTACCGAGATCCTCTACTCTTCCCCGTGAAACCCAGAAGTTGGACTTCTGATCTACTTTCAGTATGATCTGAATTTCTGCGCTTTGAATTTTAGAATATTGAATTTGGTGTTTCGAATTTGTTATTCATGTTGAATTTTTAAGAAGTGAATATTTGCAGTCTAAGAATTCAGAACAAAAAATACGCTGTTTGAAAATACATATGTAGAAAATTATGCCATAAAAAAAAATTCAATTTCAAATGTCCAGGATTCAAGTTTAAAAAATTCTAATTCAAATCTATATAAAATGGCACTTAATATCCAATTCTGTTAAATGACACTTGTCAATAATTCGAATTTACACAATTCAAATTCAGATCATTATGTCATATTTCTAGCTCCATATTTCTGGCGGTATATAATTGTTTTGTAGGTACAGAGCAGAATTTAAGTTATTAATCATTGCGAGCATTTCTCATTCAAACACACATCAACCGAAACACAGCATGTCACAATCAGGCAAATTTAATATTCATAAATAAAGATTTGTACACATTTGTATGTCTCGGTTTTTAGTGCTGGCAATACGTCAGTATTGTATGTTTCAGTGTCTATGGAAACATAAGAAAATATATGTATGGTACAACCCGAATTCCGGAAAAGTTGGGACGTTTTTTTAAATTTGAATAAAATGAAAACTAAAAGACTTTCAAATCACATGAGCCAATATTTTATTATATAATAAAACATAGATAACATATTTTACACTTTTATCCACTAAATGAGCTCATTTCAAATTTGATGCCTGCTACAGGTCTCAAAAAAGTTGGCACAGGGGCAACAAATGGCTGAAAAAGCAAGAAATTTTGAAAAGATTCAGCTGGGAGAACATCTAGCAACTAATTAAGTTAATTTATATCAGGTCTGTAACATGATTAGCTATAAAAGGGATGTCTTAGAGAGGCAGAGTCTCTCAGAAGTAAAGATGGGCTCTCCAATCTGTGAAAGAGTGCATAAAAAGATTGTGGAAAACAATGTGTCTGGGGGTGCATAAGTTCATACAGTATGAGCAGCTTGCATGTTTTGGAAGGCACTATGAATGCTGAAAGGTATATAAAGGTTTCCAGACGACGGCTATTTCAGGGAAGGCCTTGTGTATTTCAGCAGGACAATGCAAAACCACATACTGCAGCTATTACAACAGCATGGCTTCATCGTAGAAGAGTCCAGGTGCTGAATTGGCCTGCTTGTAGTCCAGATCTTTCACCTATAGAGAACATTTGGTGCATCATTAAACGAAAAATATGTCAAAGATGACCACGAACTCTTCAGCAGCTGGAAAAATATCAGGCAAGAATGGGACCAAATTCTAACACCAAAACTCCAGAACCTCATAACTTCGATGCCCAGACGTCTTCAAACTGTTTTGAAAAGAAGAGATGCTACACCATGGTAAACATACCCCCGTCTCAACTATTTTGAGACCTGTAGCAGGCATCAAATTTGAAATGAGCTCATTTTGTGCATAAAATTGTAAAATTTCTCAGTTTAAACATTCGTTATGTTACCTATGTTCTATTGTGAATAAAATATTAGTTAATGTGATTTGAAAGTCTTTTAGTTTTCATTTTATTCAATTTTAAAAAAACGTTCCAACTTTTCCGGAATTCGGGTTGTAGAACCACACTTTACATAAAAATACAAATACTCATGAGATCACATTGGAAAAATGTGTTTTTTGAACATTCAAGCATGAAAACCTATTCTAGTAGACCCCAAAAACAAAATCAAGACTTTGTAAAAGGGCACAATATGACCTCTTTAAAAAAAAAAAATTCTATGCAATATCCTAACAACAGGATCTTCAAGATTTCTTGAAGCTATAAGGAGAAGATATAAGGTTCAACCCAAGGAAAATCTTGATGACATATCACCCGTCCTATTTGTCTGTGTAGATACATTTTCTCTCTCTGGGAGAAGGATCGCAGGGTCATTTGAGCCAAACACTCTCAGCTCAGAATAATAAACTGGAGGAAGAGGGCCCTCAGGGTAGCCAAAGAAAACAGCTCTCCGTTATGGATGAGCCATGAATGCATGAAGGAGTGTGCATGACGGATGTTAGGCACAAGAGTGAAAGGGCAAGCAAAGTTCAGCGACTCGAGGTACTGTGAGCTCAAACTTTTTAAGTGTTCATGAATGTATGCGATAATGCCTCTGTGCATAATGTTTTAAAGGAAGAGTTTTGTGTCTGTGTGTATTTGGGGTCCGAAGATGGTTTTTCTTTTGATTCATTGATATGTGTACTTATTTCTCCAACAGGAAATATTGGAATTCTAGTGTCTTACTCTCAACATGACCACAGTTTACACTGGACTGAACACAAACATTCCCCAAAAACAAACAGCAGAGAAAGAGAGAATTAAAGAGATCAGAGCAAATAAGAGATTACAGGAAAATATTTTGTCAATAGCCGACAGGTAAGGTTAAAGTCTTTACTGTATCCAATTTAAGGGCATTACAGAAGCTATTTGGAGAAAACATCTTTGAGTTGCCTAGAAGTGAGTGATTCATTTCAGGAGAGTGACATCTTTTATATTGCATTCTGTCACAGTTTGAGACACTAATAAATCCTGTCAGTCCCTGTAGCGTTCTCCTCACAAACTCATATGCCATAAAAACATACTTGACATGAGTACATAGACACAAATACTTAGCCAGGACATTGCAAATGGACAGTTGTAAGTTATACTTAGCATTTGTTCATGCATAGCTGTGGTTGTAACAAACCTCAAAGGGCAATAGAGTCTTCAAGTGCCTGCACCATGGACCCTTTCCACATTTCTGGGGTTTCTGCTGAGGTCATCATTGTTGGTTACCTCTAAGAAAAAAATAAATAAATAAATAAAATACAAATATATTTTTTTGCGTTTCCATTTGCTCCAATAAAAGAAAAAAAAAATTACAATAATATTTCTATGACTTAAGAGGGAAAAAATATTGAAAATATTGATTACTTTGGTCAGAAAAGAGAAAATGTCAAATTTGCTGTCACTCTGTCAGGGTTATGTTTAGTTTATCTGTGTTTTAGTTTTGGTTTTCCTTGTTTGACCTGCCTGTTTAATTTCCTTGTCTGTTTCCATGGTTTTTCATTAATTGATGTTGCTTGTTTCTTTGATTGGTTTGGTTTTGTATATATTGAGCTTCTTTTCTGTCAGTATTTGTTTCGTTTTTAGTTGGCTGTTCTGTTTTTTTTTTCTTCTAATTTTTTGTTTTTACCATCTGTGAGAGAGGAGGAGTCCTGCACACCTGCAGTGCACAATGCACCCGTTGCATCCACAGCCACCAGGCCAACGGATGTTAAGCCCGAGCCCACCGCAGACACGGAGCCTAAGCCCACCACAATGTCAGCGCCAGAGGTAATACCTGAGTTGAAGATCATCCCAGAGACCGAGCCCGACAATAAGTCTGACCAGGTGCCGGCAACAGTGTCCTTGCCAGTGGATATACTGGTGGAATACGAGGGAATGGAGTGGAGCCCTGTCCCTTCGACTGTGGCTGATGTAAGTGCACTGAACTAAGCACCCCTTAAATTGTTTAAGGACTATGAAGAGAGCACATTGCTTGTTTCTTCGCCCAGCAATATTTTATTGATGTCTTTGATGTTTCCGCCCTGCCTTCCACTCCCACCTCCTCTGCCTGTTCCGAGTTCCTGAGAATTCTGCCTGTTCCGCATTGTCCAAGAGGGCCGTTCCTGAGAAGTCTGTCTGTCCTGTATTGGCCAGCAAGGCTGTTAATTAAACCTCTGTCTCCACTGCCTCTCATCAGCAATTCATTTCCTCCTACGTTGCCTGCTCGGTGCTTCGTGGACCTGCCTCAGGCTGATAGTTTGCCAGCTCGACCATGGACTGTCAACCTGTTTGCTCCACCTAGAACCTCCAAGCCTGTCACTCCACCTCGGGCCGTCGACCTGTCAGCTCCACCATGGCTCCTCGTCCCTCCGGCTTCACCTTGGTCAGTCATCGCTCTGACTCTGCCATGGATTTACGGGCCTTCGCCGTTGACTCATTCCTCTACCCCTTTGGCTCCACCAGGTTTCTCCTTCCCGACGGTTTCACCTCAGTCCTCAGGTGCACCAGCTCTGCCTCAGTCCTCTGGCACCCTGGCTTCACCTCAGCTGCTCATCCCCAGGGCTCTGCCTTGGTCTCCTGGACCTTCTTTTTTGCCTGGTCTTGTTACCTCTTTGCCTGCTCCTGGGTCTCCGTCACCATCAGCCTCATCTCAGTCTGTTGTCCATTGGTCTGCCTGCCAAGTCTCCACCATGGCTCCCCCCTCTATTGACTCTGCCTTGGGCTTTCGTCCTGGGATTCCTGCTGGGGGTTCTGCCCTGGCTCCTCCTACCGTGGACTCCTCCCTGGCTTCTGCCGCCATCGTCTCCTCCCTGGCTCCTCCTGTTATCTTCTCTGCCCTGGTTCCTGTGCTCATCCCTTGTGCCAGCACTGCATCCCCCACCTCAGCCCCCTCCCAACCTCTGTTGGACTCTTTGTAAAGTATGTTTGTTAAAGGATTAGTTCACTTTAAAATGAAAATTACCCCAAGATTTTCTCACCCTCAAGCCATCCTAGGTGTATTTGATTTTCTTCTTTCTGATGAACACAATTGGAGTAATATTATCTGTTGGACTCTTTGTAAAGTATGTTTGTTAATAATTGCTTGTTTCTTTGATTGGTTTGATTTTGTATATATTGAGCTTCTTTTCTGTCAGTCTTTGTTCCATCTCCATTGCATTTTTAGTTGTCTGTTCTTATTTTTGGAAGCCCAGTATCCTGGGAACCTTTGTTTTATGTTAAGTTTGAGAATAAATCATAACTGCTGCAAATAGATCCTGCTCTATCTCGTCTCTGCATCAGCCAACTGTGGCACACTCCCTCTGCCGTTGTAAAAACTCGTGCAACAATGTTAACTAGTTTTCTGTAATTTAATGGCAAGGTAATATACCCCAAAGTATAGAGCCTGAAATGTACATACTTTCTTTTTTTAATGAACATAAAGAAAACATGACTTGCTGGATTTATGATGTCAATAACTGTGGAAATGCATCATCACAGTCTGTGAAAAGGGTCCATTAAAGCAGACTCAGTTTCCTAGCTTTCATCATATAAAATATATATTACTTTCAATACAATGTTTCCATCTCTTGTGTGAGAGCACAAGAAAGAAGTAGATGTACTTACTGTGAAAAAGCAATACTGTGTGTGGTTGGATGTGCTTTCTTCACTGAAGGAAACTTCCTTTCAATGGGCCGTCTCTCCCAATTAACTACAAAAGCCAAAGATAACACTTGAGAGTGCTGCTTTTGGCCTGTCCTCCATCCGTGTACTGAACTGATTTCCACAGGATAAGTCATCAGATATTGTTAAGTGATCTTTAAAATAATAATTGGTTGATCATTGACATATTTTTATGCCCTTAGGATTATATTAAGTCAACTAAACAGAGGACTGCACAAGTTTTCTAAGGAAATACATACCTCCTTTTTACCCAAATATTAGTATTTGATACTAATAAAGTTTACACATACATTTTTGAATGTTTAGATATGCTGCTGTGCACATATTGAAAGCATCTAAAATGTATTTGTTTTTATTATATTTGCATTAAATATATTTGTACAGGTACATGTTTCTATCATATTGATATTATAATGTCAAATTAGGCAAATGTGTTAAATATATATGGTGACACTGAATATACACTACTGTTCAAAAGTTTGGGGTCGGTAAAATGTCTAAAATGTTTTTTAAATGAATGTATTCTCACCAAGCAGCATTTATAAAACAGTAAACAGTAATATTGTGAAATATGTTATTAGAATTTAAATCATAGCATCATTACTTCAGTCTTTAGTGTCACATGATCCTTCAGAAATCATTCTAATAGACTGATGTGATGCTCAAAAAAAAAACATTTCTTAATACTTTCAATGTTGAAAAGAGTTGTTCTGCTTAATATTTTTTGTGGAAACCATGATACTTTTTTCAGGATTCTTTGATTGAATAGAAAGTTCAAAATAACAGTATTTATTTGAAATACAATTCTTTTTTAACGTTATAAATGTGTTCACTGTCAATTTAATGCATCCTTGCTAAATGAAAGTTCAGTAGATGTATTTATTTATTTCAGTCATTTAAACGGTAGTGTATTTAATTGATGTCATTGATTAAATTAAATAAAATCAATCTATTAACTCCATTAATTTAACATTCTATGACTCTAAAAGAATCTGGAAACTTCAGAATACGTAAAGCTGTTCATATGTTAAATGCTTAAGTTTTAGATGATGTCAGTATGTTAATGATGTACGAATCAGTGTCTTGCACTAGAACCACACTTTATATATGAATGTGTGTGACTGAACATTTCTGAATAAAAAAAAAAGTTTATTTCAGAAAGACAAGACAAAAGTATGCCTATAGTACCTGTAACAAAAACAGTAATGGTGTGTCCATCAATTAAATGCCACGTGATGCACATTTTGTGACAGATTTGTTGTAGGCCCCCGCAGGGCCTCTTCTTTTCAAACAGGACATTGGTTGTAATGTTGTGCATCTGTGCATGATCACCCCACCTCACCATCTGAAGTGCTGTGGGAATGATGTATGACTAGGAGTAACACATTACCCAGCTGGGCTGTATTTTTCTGGAAGGTTTGGTGTTGACTCGTTCACTGTTCTGTTCTTTTGATATGTCACATTCTTTGTAAAGCTCAAAGGCTGACCCCCAACCTAGGAGAGCTTTGGGAAAGGTTTGTTTGCGTACTCATACATACTTTTGGAGAACTGGAGAATCTTTTGCATATTCAAAAAAAAAAACAGTGTTGATTTTGGTTGAAGAAGAAGATCTCCCTGATAAATGTATTCCATGGTGATCCATCTTTTCTGTCTGTTTCCATTAATCACTCCCTGTTCTCCTGGTTCTGTAATCAGCTGAGTCTCTACAGTCCAAGTTCTGCTGTTGTCTTCTCGCAAAAGTCTCCTGTCCCCGCAGTTCAAGCTTCAAGTCACGTTTCAGAGTACGAGTAGATGGGAAATTCAAAAGCTAACATTTACACAAAGAATACTGATAGAGGAATAGCAAAGAGAGAAAAAAAGAAAAGAGGTGCAGTTTAATCCAAGTCGGAAAGGACACGGCCCAAAAGGCAGGTTGTGTAAATGGTGTTGTGTTGGTGTTTATAGGTTACTGGCATACTGAAAGGTTACACGCTGCCATTTCCTTCTCCTTCTACAGCTTGACATTTCCTGACACCCTTGACCAACTGTCTATTAATTACGGTGACATTTCAGGCTAAACTGGCCGTCGAAAAATGCCAGAAGAATCTTAAGACATTTTACTGTTAAGGAGGATTTTTAGTTGCAGTGGTAACATCCATCTCCTCTCTGGTCAGGTCAGATGATCAGTGATTAGAGAATGAAGGTCATTATTGATCATCCATATGTAATTGCGGAAGCTTCTTGTATTGATGTAATCAGTGAATCTTGAGGGAATATTCCTGGTTTAGTACAAGTTAAGCTCTATTGACAGCATTTGTGGCATAATGTTTATTACCACAGAACAAAATTTCAACTGGTCCTTCGCTGTTTTTAAGAAAGCAACAATTGCAACACACTTTCATGCTGGAAGTACAGAAGTTAACAAGATTTTGTTAAAACACTTACATGAATTATTCAGTAAAACCCAGTTTATTATTTGATCTGTAAAGTCATCTAAATCATTGTTTTTGTGCTAGGAATACTTGTCTACAGAAGGCGGTCTGGCGGAAGATAGATATTTGACTTCATAACTTGTTTAAATATGGACATTTTTTTTTTATACAAACACATTGCTTTGCTTCAGAAGGCCTTTATTAACCCCCCAGAACCGTGTGGAGTACACATTTATGATGGATGGACGTGGATGGAAGCTTTTTCTTCAGCTCATACTTGTGGGTCCCGTTCACTGCCATTATAAAGCTCAGATGCGTCAGGATATTTATTAATATTTCTTCGATTATGTTCATCAGAAAGAAGAAAGTCATATACACCTAGGATGGCTTAAGGGTGAGTAAAGCTTGGGCTAATTTTCATTTGAAAGTGAACTAATCCTTTAATGTAGATTCAGACATACTACTCTGCTGGCATACTGTTTTTCACATATAGGGAAGTATTCGATTTCTCGAATACTCGGTGACAGTCACTCGCTGTCACTCTGATCACCTGCAGCTAATCACCTTCTTGTTTAGGCATGTATTTAAAGGAACACTCCACTTTTTTTGAAAATAGGCTCATTTTCCAACTCCCCTAGAGTTAAACAGTTGAGTTTTACCGTTTTCGAATCCATTCAGCCGATCTCCGGGTCTGGCGGTACCACTTTTAGCATAGCTTAGCATAGTTCATTGAATCTGATGAGACCGTTAGCATCTCGTTAAAAAATGACCAAAGAGTTTCAATATTTTTCCTATTTAAAACTTGACTCTTCTGTAGTTACATCATTTACTAAGACTGACGGAAAATTAAAAGTTGCGATTTTCTAGGCCAATATGACTAGGAACTATACTCTCATTCCGGCGTAATAATCAAGGAACTTTGCTGCCGTACCATGGGTGCAGCAGGTGCAATGATATTACGCAGCACCTGTGACCCCCTGCTTGCACAGGGAGCTTGCCTTGCAACCATGGAGACATTTGTGAGAGACGCTGCGTAATATCATTGTGCCTGCTGCACCCATGGTACGGCAGCAAAGTTCCTTTGACCCGGAGATTGGCTGAATGGATTCGAAAACTCAACTGTTTAACTTTAGGGGGATTGGAAAATGAGCCTATTCTCAAAAAAAGTGGAGTGTTCCTTTAAACTGTTCACTTGCAACCAGTCATTGTCTGACCTGTTTTCTGTGAATATAGTTTTGTTGACCTGTTTTCATGGAGAACCTGATGTCATAGAGTACATAGTGTACCTTCAAATGAGTGGCTAGTGTTCGTATCAGAAAAACTTTCTTGACGATAGCCAAATGTGGATCACTGAAATTTTGGACCCAGTTTACACCTGTATTTAACATTGTCCACATGTGACTGGATCACCAGAGACAGATGTTAATGGTAGGTGTAAACTGGGTCGAAGAGCTAATGAGGGTGAAGCTCTTTGATCAATAACAACAGCATTGGCTGGAGGACGTGTAGGACTTCAGTCTGTTCCTCCTATTGGTGTGAATTAAAAACATCATTTGCAATGGAAACAGATGTGTTGGAGACTGGTTTCAAAGAGGAAACAAATGCACAAATTTAGGGAATGTGCAAAAATAAATCAGATTTTCTTACTGTCTGTGTAACCCAGACCAGCTGAGGCTCCCCTGATACATCGGCCACGTGTTTGAGTCCTTAATATGGTTACTTTCACACACAGTTCAGTTATTTACGGACACTGTAAGTGATTTTTCAGTTTTATGGACGTTGCCATCTTTGGTCACTGTCGCTATGGTTGGTTACTGGTACGAGAATATGGCTTGACTCCCGTTGCATGTTCATACAGATAGTATTCCAGACACTACTGTGACTTTAAGCCATCTCTGTATTTTCATAAGAATAAAATATATTTATAATGCAATGTTAATCAGCATTAATTACAGTATAATACTACAAAATAATATATTGTCTGCCTCATTCTGTGATAAGCCACTTCAGCTTCCAAATGGAAGTTATTTTAAATGAAGTGAAGTGAGTTTGGAGTAAAAACATGTAATGTTTGGCATGTTTTGCTTTTCAAATGCACATCATAAGCGACTCAAGCGCTTGCAGACATGGAGCAGCATTCACTGAACCGATCGAGCCGTGCTGTTGTTGCCACCAGTTGTAATGGACAGATGAAGTATGAAGAAGATGAAAATAGCTAGCTACAGTCTGGGCCTTTTTTGGGGCAGTAGCTAGCCTAGGATTTGGGCCTGATTAACTCTTACCTGCCATTGACTGAATTTTCTGGCAATCCATGTTTTCACTTTTATACAATAGGGGGCACTATTACGCATCTTCTGAAAGAGTACAGAATCTCTGGATCAAAACACCGGTGAAGAAGAAGCAGAAACAAGCGATAGAAGAATTGCCTACATATGTAAGCTAACGCAATCAGACATTAAACAGCATATAAACAAAGTCCCTTTAAGACAAGTCATTTCATTCGGCGGCCATCTTTGAAATGCCTCTCAGGCATGCAAGTGCAGCTCCGATCTCTTTAAATGGGGAATCAAATTCTCCAAAGCTGTTCACCAAGCTTTCGATTAAATTTCATATTTAAAATCACCAATGAAATCTGACAACAACTGTCTTATAAATTTTGTTTCTAAATGCTCAAATCATGCCAAAAAAATTTATTTTTCAGGCTAGATCAAGCTAATGTGCATGCGCAGTCCGAAGCGTGCGTCTGACTGTTTCTATAGGTACCGGAGCTACTAACGGCTGCTGCAGTGATGTGATGACTTTACCATTCGTGATTGGCTCTTATTTAGAAGGCAGGACTTATTCCGCCATATTGCGCGATTCACTTTCTCCCATTCATAATAATATGAGTACACCATCTTTCTATATATAAAATCTTTGATATAAATCGAAACTGTCTAACATTACTGAATGAAATGTCGACCCAGGAAGAGGTATAGGACTGTGAAGCGGGTGTTGATGGAAACGATTTACTCCATCTATGTTTTGATTATCGTTCTGATGTCGTAGCAAATTTCTCAGCTTTTTGTTCAAAATGTTGCTTTTTTTTAAATAAAACTTACCCACATTGTTGATAAAAAGAGAATGCATGAAGCTAGAATAATTTTTTGTTTGTTTGTTTCTCGTTTAAAAGCAGAGGCTCTGTTCTTTCTTTTGATATATTGTATATTGTGATATATTGTATGCTATACATACAAAAAAAATATATATATATATTTTCTGGGGGCCATGAAATCTTTGTGAAAATTATCAAAAATGCTGCTGCTGGCTGGCAGCTTACAAAAAAAAAAAAAAAATGCTGGCAAGGAAAAATACAGAGGGATGTAAAACTTGACATATACTTAAGCAGAGCCATGCTAACACAGTTAAGGACCTTCAGTTTTATATGAAAATCCATTCAGCTTCATTTACAGTGCAGCTTCTTTGATGTGCATATTGATTTAAGTTTCACAAAAGATAACTTCCCATAGTATTTCACACAAGTGTTGTTTGCACAGGAAAACTAAAGGTCTTCTTGAAGAACATTAAAATAAGGGGTTTGATTGTATTTTCAGCAGCAAACCAGAGAACTGACATTCCTGCTGGGTTGCAAACAACTGTAAAGATAATATACATTAGGAAATATTGATCAAACTTTAGATTAGGGTCCAATTCTTGCTATTAACTAACTATTAACTACAACTTCTGCCTCAAACTCCTAATAACTGCTTATTAATAGTAAGGTAGATGTTAAGTTTAAGTATTAGTTAGGATTAAGGGAAGTAGAATATGGCCATGCAGAATGAGGCATTAATATGCGCTTAATAAGTACTAATAAACAGCCAATATCCTACTAATAAGCATGCTAATAAAAAAAATAGTTAATAGTGAGAATTGGACCCTAAACTAAAGTGTTACTGAAATATTTAGCCATTTATGCACATCATTAACCAACTGCATGAAGTTTATTAGAGCAAACAGTGTGCTAAAATAAGGTAAAGCTGCAGTGCTGATAATCATGTTTACAGTTCATTTAAATGTGATTGATGCTGCTAATTGGTTAATTCTCTGACATCCTACATTTCTTCTCCTCCAGAAATGAAGGCACTTAACCTATGTGACAAAGCAAATATATGTATAAACCTATAAATGCACCTTCTGTGATTAAATTAGTAATGAGTTGCAATGACAAAAACAACAATAATAAAAAAAAACATCTTGCTGTTTAGATAAATTAACATACAGTACAAGTTTTATTGTGCAATATGTTCATGTTATTATGTTATAATCAAACAATATCTAAAAAATGTGCAAAGTTGATGTATTTTAAAGGGATAGTTGTAATGATACTGCTCAGAGACACGAATGGTTAAGGATCCAAATGCAGTATTATTTAATCCACAATCATAATTAAAAAGCCAGACAAGGGTCAAAACACAGGTGAGCAATCCAAACAAAGATAAAGTCCAGGGCACTGGCAAAAAAAGAGAAATCCAGGGATAATACAGTGAAACCAAGAAAAACCAAGTCACGGGAGAAAACAAGATACGAAGGCTCAGAATTGCAATACAGACATACAAGACCTAGCGATGAGTGACTGAAAGAACCAGGTTTATATAGGCAGAAACAAACAAGGTAATGAACAACAGCTTAATGTAATCATTGCTGATAAGTCTGGGTAGTGGATTATGGGAAACGGAGTCCGTGATAGTGAGGCAGTAGTCCGGGATGGAGTGCCCTTGATAGCCACCAGAGGTGGTAATCATGACAATAGTTCACCTAGAACAGTGGTTCCTAAACTTTTAGAGTGGTGTACCCCCTCTCTCAGACTGCAATCACACTATTTTTAATTAGGAGACAATATTTGCCCCCTTAAATTGATTTTCAGGTGCATTTTTTTATCTTTATAAAATAATGTTTTGAATAAAACAATTTTCAATAGAGAAACATGCAATGATGGTAAAAACAAAGTGATACTTTTAAATATTAAACTAAATCCGGCAGTAGGTGGCATTAAGTCACTGTCTTAATGAGTTAGTCATCAAGTCATACATTCATTCAGTAATGAAGCAAGTGGCTGTATTTATGGTATTTATGAATGGGTCATTGAATCATTGACTCTCCCAATTTGTTCAAAGCCACAGATTTGTTCACTAACGAAACACCTTTGTGTGTTGCTTGGAGACTCACAACAGCTGTGGCTTTCGTTGGAACTATTATTGAATAGGGCAAACCTGTCAGGGAGTGGACAGAGGACCCAAACGCAAAGGTACAGAAAACAGAAAAGGTTTATTCAGGTTTATTCTGCCAAAGGCAGAAAGGATGAAGCAGGACGTAGAACTGGTAGTAACTCAGGAAGAGTCTTGGTAACTCAGGAAAAAGTCTCTTGTCCCACATAGCGTAGTTGAACTCACAGCAGACAGGTAGTAGCGAGCGGACAGCCCCGGCAGAGACACACAGCACCTCAGTCAGCATGTGTCGACAGGTACATGCAGGCAGCAGGGTACTGAACAGGAAAACAGGTGAGACACACTCGACATGACAGACTAGACACGACTCGTTGAACTGCAGAAAAACAGCAATAGTTCCGTGAGCATTAGGTGCCCAACAAAAAACTGGCAAAGAGTCCAGAAACAGGGTGATATTAAATAGCACAGGAGAGGAGAACAAAGAGGAACAGGTGCGATCGCAATCAGCAAGAGTGCCGATTGCGATTGTGAACAGGTGGACCAAGTGCAGGAACGAAACAGGGGAAAGAGAAATAGAAAGAGATAGTGAGAGAGAGAGAGAAACAGAAAACAAACCTAACTCATGACAGTACCCCCTCCGTGATGAGCGCCCCTAGGCGCTCTCAAGGAGGGGGACTGACGAGAGCGGAGGAAGTCCTCGATGAGCGAACGGTCCAGCATGTCCCGGGCCGGCACCCAGCTTCTCTCCTCCAGCCCGTAACCCTCCCAATCGACCAAATACTGATGACCCTGTCCCCGAGGTCGGACGTCCAACAGTCTTTTAACCCTATAGACGGGAGAGCCATCGACAAGGGCAGGGGGGGGAGAGGGGTTGGAGGGAGCACGAATGACTGGCTTAATGCACGAGACGTGAAATACAGGATGAACATGCCGCAGGGAGCGCGATAATCGAAGACGCACCGCCGTCGGACTGAGCACTTTAACAATAGGAAAAGGACCGATAAAACAAGGTGTCAATTTCCGAGAGGACACGGCGAGAGGCAGGTTACGTGTGGAAAGCCACACTTTCTGACCACAAACATACCTAGGGGCTCATGAACGACGGCGGTTGGCAGCACGATGGGTGCGTTCTTGGGCCAGACAAAGAGTTGTCTTTACCCTCTTCCAGGTATGCCGACAACGCAGAATAAAGGCCTGCACCGAGGGAACGGCAGCATCAGGCTCCTGAGAGGAGAATAGGGGAGGCTGATAGCCTAAACAACAAATGAATGAAGACAAACCAGTAGCCGTCGAGGGTAGAGAGTTTTGTGCATATTCGGCCCATGACAATTGTTCACTCCATGACGAGGGATTGCGGTCTGCCAGACAGCAAAGTAAGCGCCTGAGAATCTGGTTGGCCCGTTCGGCCTGGCCATTTGTCTGAGGATGAAATCCTGACAACAGGCTGACAGTCGCACCAACCTGCCAGCAGAATTCCCTCCAAAAATGTTAGACAAATTGTTGTCCTCTATCGGACACAACATCAGTAGGAAGGCCGTGAATTCTAAAAACATGATCAAAGACCAGACGCGCCGTCTCCTTAGCGGGAGGAAGCTTAGGAAGAGGAACAAAATGAACCACTTTCGAGAAACGATTAACAACCATAAGAACAGCCGTATTGCCACAGGACGGAGGAAGCCCCGTTATGAAATCCATAACAATATGGGACCAAGGGCGAGAAGAAATTGAGAGAGGTTGAAGCAGACCCGCGGGAGGTGAATTACTGGGCTTGGCTTGAGCAGACAGGACAAGCTGCCACAAAACGACGAATATCGCGAGCCATAGAAGGCCACCAAAAATGCTGATGAACATTAGCCAGGGTACCCCTCGCGCCCGGTTGAGCGGCAAGCTTAGAGGCGTGACCCCAGCGGAGAACGACGGAGCGAACGGACTCAGAAACAAACAATTTACCCTCCGGACACCCCTTAGGGGCCGTAACGTGAGCGAGTGCTCTCCTTACTGACTGCTCAACACCCCAGACGAGTGCCCCTTCCACACAACCCTGGTGCAAAATGGGCTGGGCAGAGGAACCCTCCTCTGAAGAACCGAACTGCCGAGATAGCACATCGTGTTTAAGGTTCTTGGAACCAGTCCTGAATGAAATAGTAAAATCAAAACGGGCAAAAAAAAAAAAAAAAAAAAAAAGTGACCAACGAGCCTGACGTAAATTCAGTCTCTTAGCTGAACGAATATATTCAACGTTTCTGTGGTCAGCCCACACA
The DNA here is from genome assembly GCF_019924925.1 of Ctenopharyngodon idella. Taxonomy (NCBI): domain Eukaryota; kingdom Metazoa; phylum Chordata; class Actinopteri; order Cypriniformes; family Xenocyprididae; genus Ctenopharyngodon; species Ctenopharyngodon idella. Next base: position 26,541,173 of record NC_067241.1, read on the forward strand.
ATAAACGGAAGAACAGCCCGTTCAAGCCAATGGCGCCACTCCCCCAGTGCCAACCGAATAGCCAAAAGTTTGCGGTCACCCACATCGTAATTACGTTCTGTGGGTGAATGCCGGTGAGAGAAGAACGCGCACGGATGGATCTTATTATCTTGAGACGAGCACTACGACAAAATTGCTCCCACCCCCACATCTGAAGCATCTACCTCCACAATAAATTGACTTTGGGGATTAGGGGTGCAAGATTTGGTGCGGAAGAAAACAGCTGCTTCAGACTGTGGGAACCATGGACGAACCAGACAAATGAATCATTCAGATGATTCTTTCAAAACACAATTCCAGAGGCCCAAATAAAACTTTGCAGGACCCAAGCTCAGAGAATCTGATTTTCGGCTCCAGTCCGTCTACAGAACAATCCCCTGCTAGGTACTTTTATGACACCCTTGCTTCCTGACTGAGGGAAAGGTGGCAAACTTTAAGCCATTTGTATAAACCAAATGGTCGAAAAGACAACACAATTTAAGCTACCAGAATATAAAGAGACAGAGACATTGCAGGCCTGTTTCTCTGAGTGACCTATGAATGACACAGAAAAACCCACAGAGACACAAATAAACTGTATCAAATTGTTCCAAACAATTTTAAACTGACTTATCAAAACATCTTTCAACTGCATAAATTGTGTTGCAAAAAATGTCTACAACTGCTACATGTGACCAGTTATGTTTTAGAACACCCACAACTCATGTAATTGTATTGTAACTATTGAATGGTTGAATGAAAGTATTTCTTGTTTGATATGTATTTAAATCTCTATTTTCCACTCAAATCATGGCTTGAATGAAATCTGTGTAAAATGTATCATATTCCATTTAATAGCAATTATGTCTAAACTGTACTGTCTGCTGAGATCGGGGTGGAGAAAAAGCCACCTTTGAAACAAGACAATACCTGATAGGTCAGAGCTCCTCAAAGAGGTGGGACAAACACCTAAGTTTAAATAGTCACATTACTAAGACAATAGAAGACTAGGACTAAAACTAAGATGAAGATGAAGACCAGGGAAGTAACTAATCCTTGAAAAAAGAAGAATATGGCTTAAGACAAAGGACAGACAAGCAGCTCACTCAAGCCATCCAATTTCTTACTCACTTTCCCTTTCTTTTACTTTAATTTTCTTTTCCGTTGAGAGTCTCGTGTTCTAAGTTAAGTAGTGCCGCAAAGTTCAGCCAACGACTCTTTTGCCGACTCAACTTCAAACTTCAGCCGCGAGAGACTCCATTGAATGACCAGCACAAAGGACCTGCAACAAACCGATTTGGAAATCCCTTTGCTCCAAGCCATGGACGCCAACAAGGGAATCCGCATTCAAAGGCAAACAAGCAAGTACCTCCATATCCTAAAGCTGAACTGGTGCATTAAATTACTGTGATTTATGGTTCGTTCAGGTCAGGTTTTATGAAACGCATATTTTTCTAGATATGCTCATCATTTCACTCTCTCTTAAAACTCTTTCTTTTTCACTTCCTTTCTTTCTGCAATGTGTATGAATGTTTGTGTGCGTGTGTGTGTGTTTGTTTATGTTAGATTAGTTTGTGTTAGAATAATCAATAAAGTCTCCTGTAGATTTTAAAAAGAGGTGTCTTGTGTTATGTGCTTGTAAATTTAATGTCTTAAACTGTTGGTCTTAAAGTTACCTTGCTAATGTTTTCACGATAGTTGAATATTCATATCTGCTACAAGAGCTTATTACGGCCCGAGCAAATGAACACTGGACGATTCAATTGCTCGGTCGTGAACTAAGTGACTCTTTATAATTCCCAATAAATAAATTAACTATATCATTCGAGCTGATTTGTTCCTACAGACGCTTGAATGCATGCTGGGCTGAGTCAGACCAGACAAAGCGGGACTTGACAGAAGTGAGACTCGTTAACGGGGCTGCAATCTGACTGAAATTATAGATAAACCGTCAATAGAACCCCAGAAATCATTGAAGGGCAACACGAGAGTCAGGAACGGGCCAATCAGTGATAGCCTGCACCTAGGCAGGATCCATTCTAATTCTGTTAGCAGACATGACAGAACCGAGAAATTCACAGACTCAGAGTGATATTCGCATTTCTCAGCCTTCCTTCTTCTACATGAAAAAGAACCCCGCTCTGGCGGGAGAAGAGGACTGGACAATAGTACCTGCCGCTAATGACTCAGACAAATACCTCTCAAGTGCTTCACACTCAGGCGCAGACAAGTAATATAATCACCCATGATAAGGGGTCATGCCGGGTTAAGGTCGATGCTACAATCGTAAGGACGATGGGGAGGGAAAGAAGTGGTCCGTGAATGACTGAACACAGTCCGCAGATCGTGATACTCCTCGGGTGATTTAGACAGATCAATAGACTCCTCCTGAAAAACAGGAACAGACGAGACAGCAGGAACAGCAGACACTAGACATTTGACATAACATGGTAAACTCCAAGATAAAATAGTCCCCTCTACCCAGTCTGGGGATTATGCAGTACTAACCATGGATGGCCCAAAACAATAGGAACCAAGGGGGAATGAAAAACAAAAAAAGAAACAGTCTCTTGGTGATTTCCAGAGATAGTGAAACTAACCGCTTTGGTGGCTCGATGAATATTAGACAGAACATGGCCATCCAGGGCAAAGGCAGTGGGAGGATCAGACAGTTCACATAGAGATATGTCATTTTCTATGGCCCACCTCTCATCCATAAAGTTCCCTTCAGAGTCAATAAGGACAGAACAGGTGAACGATGAACCTTGCCAGCGCACAACAGCCTTGTATATGGTGCGGGTCTTGAGCAGGGGGGAGATAGATATCGCGCTCGCCAGTACTCCCCTGACTACTGACGAGCCCTCGCTTTTACTGTACAGGTAGCAGCAAAATGACCAACACCGCTGCAGTACAGGCAAAGCCCCTCCTGGATGCGAAGTTGGCGCTCAGCAGAAGAAATTCAGACTCTTCCCACTTGCATGGGCTCAGGATCAGGAAAAGTGTGAATGGCAGAAGGATATCTCCGTTGCTCGTCACTGCTCTCCCGCATGCGGTGACGTAGATCAAAGCGCTTGTCAAGCTGGATCATAAGTTCCACCAGAAGATCGAGGCATGAGGGAATCTCTCAAGTGAAAATCTCGTCCTTGAGTTTGTTGCCCAACCCATCCAGAAAGCGTGCAGTAAGGGCCGGCTCATTCCACTCACAGGTAGCGGCTAAAGTCTGAAACTCAATCACAAAGTCAGCCGCAGAGCGCTTACCCTGGCGTAGAGCGGCGAGTTGACTAGAAACCTCTCAATCAAAGACAGAGCGATCAAACACTCTAATCATCTCCTCCTTCAAAGATGCAAACTGCTGACAGCACTCAGAATTAGCCTCCTAGACGGCAATTCCCCACTTGTGTGCTCGTCCAGTGAGAAGAGAAACCACAAAGGAAACCCTGGAGCGTTCTTCGGCATAGGTGGTCGGCTGAAGAAACAAAACAAGTTCGCATTGGGTCAAAATAGCCTGACATCCCGAGGGCTCAACCGAATAACAAGGGGGATTATTAATCCTGGGCTCAGAGGAGTTATGAGGTACGGACGAAATAGCTTGGTCCTGCCGGAGATGATGCAGCTGGCTCGTGAGATCAGTGACCTGGGCTGCCAGACTCTCCACAGCCTGTCTGGCGACGGAAAGCTCCTCCTCATGCTTGCCCAGCATAGCTCCCTGCATCTCGACCGCAGAGCGAATTGGCATCTCCCTTGCTGGGTCCATCTTGGCCAGCTTATTCTGTCAGGGAGTGGACAGAGGACCCAAACACAAAGGTACAGGACACAGAAAAGCTTTATTCAGTTCATTAAATAACTCAGGCAGTCTGCCATCCAAAGGCAGAAAGGACGAAGCAGGATGCAGAACTGGTAGTAACTCAGGAAAAGTCTTGGTAACACAGGAAAAAGTCTCTTGTCCCACATAGCGTAGTTGAACTCGCAGCAGACAGGTAGTAACGAGTGGACAGCCCTGGCAGAGACACACAGCACCTCGGTCAGCGTCCCGACAGGTACATGCAGGCAGCAGGGTACTAAACAGGAAAACAGGTGAGACACACTTGACAAGACAGACTAGACACAACTTAACTGACAGACTTCTTGAACTGCAGAAAAACAGCAATAGTTCCATGAGCATAACACATCCAACAATAAACTGGCAAAGAGTCCAGAAACAGGGCGGTATTAAATAGCACAGGAGAGGAGAACAAAGAGGAACAGGTGCGATCGCAATCAGAGAGCGCGCCAGTTGCGATTGCGAACAGGTGGACCAAGTGCAGGAATGAAACAGGGGAAAGAGAAAGGGAAAGAGAGATAGCGAGAGAGAGGGAGAGAGAGAGAAACAGAAAATAAACCTCATGACAAAACCATACTGACAATACTGTTAACTGTTGTATAAAATCAATGTCACATTTGCAATCGTGTGGATATTTGGGAAAATTTGCATTCTTGCTCGTAAAACATATCAACATTAAAAACAAGAACACAGGGTATGTTTTTGTATTAAAGAAAGTTTGAGTCTTAAATCGATCTCTATGCAGGCTCTATGTCTATGTTCTTCATGCTAGTATGTGCTAAAACCTCACTTTTACAAAGGTACATTGTCAAGAGCGACAGTAATGTAGAGTGATTTGCTGAAGCAGCATACTCTGCACGCAACCTATCATACAGTATGCACACTGCTTGTGTGGATGAAATCAGTTTTGACCGCAAATGATGAGGTAATTTGATTGGATGTCATGTATTTGACCTTTTATGGCACTATTTAGCCTGTTAGAAATACATGCTCGGTTTTAATGTTATTTTAAGGTGGGGTATAATTAAATGAACGGCAAAACTCATTTTGTTCGCTTATCACCTCACGTACTCCAGTTTGGGAACCACTGACCAATGAAAATTCTGTCATTCTGTCATGAATACGGCTCCCGCGGCTCCTCCTCCCGGCCGCCGGAGGGAGCCATCACCTGGGTTTTGAGCTACTTCCCTCTGGACTACATTACCCATAGGCCCTCATTCCTGGGACTGATTGCGCACACCTGCACTGCATCACACTCACACTATTTAATACGCACACACGCATCCATACACTGCGAAGTCTTGATTTGCCCCGGTGATCACTACTGAGCGGTTTTTTGTGGACTGTTACCCTGTTATTGTTTGGACTGTTTATCTCCTGTGAACCTCTGCCGCCTGCCCTGAACCTTGCTTGTTTCCTGGATTGTGTTTGCCTGCTGCCTGCTGTAAGACCCTGAATCTCTGCCGCCTGTCTCGACCTAAGCCTGTCCCTGTTTACGCTACTGTCTTGCCCTTGTCTGCTTTGTGCTTTGTTGTTACAATAAAGAAACTGCAAATGGATCCTCACGCCGTTGGCCCATCATTGTACATTCACTCATGAGGTTTCAGACCCTTAAGGCTTTCGTTCATCTTCAAAGCACAAGTAAACATATTTCATAAATCCTGAGAAATTTCTGTCCTTCTATTGAAAGTCCATTCACCAAAATTTTGACTCTTTAAAAATTTCATAAAGCCAAAAGAAGATTTAGAAGATTTAGGCTTTTATTCACATATAAACATTAACACACGTAGTGTAGAGCACAACAAATGTGCTAAGTGGAAATCAAACGTTCTGATGAACTAAACCTGATTAACTAGCTTTACAACAAAGATTTATGTTTTGTAAGTAAACGGCTAGGGTGAACAGTACCTAAACAGCATAAACCACCATTCATGCTGGTGTAATTTGGTCTTTTCAGCAAGTTAAACAATTTGATCTTGTTATAGGTTTTCATATTTGAACTGTAGATTTCCAGAAATGGAAAACAAAGACATTTTACACACTACATTGGCTAACTGAATATCTTTTAGGCAGTTTGAAAATGTATTTAACAATTTAAGCACATCTCATGTTACTGTGGTGAATGTTTCCCAAAACAGCCACTGAGTAAAATGTCAGCAAGGCAGGGCCTATTGTTCATCCTAATGAGTAGATGAAGGTTCACACACACACACGGTTCAGCTTGTCTGGAAAATTTCACTTTGAATGTTTGTTCACTCTTTTCAGCCCCTCTTTTACATTCACCTATACATTTCTGTGCTCTAGAGGGTTTTGTTTGATGGTTTTTAAAACACACGTAATTCCGCCTGCTCTTTCTCCCATTAATCTCCTCAGGGAATGATCTGATTAGCATCTCTGCTAATAACAAAGATGCTGTTGAACAAACCGGTCACATCTACACATGCAACCCTGACTGAAGGAAAATTAGATGCACTCTGGAGACAAAAGCCCCAAGCTGCAGCCCTTAAAGTTTATTAAATTCAGGAGGGAAAGGTAAAATAAATATATAAAACTAATTATCATGTTGCATAATATGGTAATTTTTGCAGTAGCGAGTCAATGCTATGGCACAACGGTTGGGTAGATGGCGCATAACACGTCCATGGACTTTTGTTTTCATTAACACAGTATTTTAGTTGAAAAAGTATATGAAAACACCACTCTTATGTAAAGTTTAGGTGCTCTGCCTTGGGGGGGGGGGGAGAGAGTGAATTCTCAAAGATATTATAGTTACCAGAGTGAGAGTGAGAGTGAATTCTCAAAGATATTATAGCTACCAGTTACTTTTTTTCCAGTTGGACTGTTGAATGAACGTTGTGTACTTTCATATGTTTTTAATAGTTGCTTGTGATGTCATATTTTCATATGTACACTTCATCGTATTGAATTTCATGGGATAAGCTTCACATTATACTGAATCTTCTCTTTTTCCAAAAACAATTTTCACTTGGACTATATGTAGCCAAATTTATCTTCTTTGGTCTGTCACTGGACTTTGAAAGTTCTAAAGCACAGCTAAAACTAATCCACCCTAATACAACTCCCAATTGGACTGTAATTGGATTGGAATATTTTGTTCGGGATGTGGAGCGAAAATTAAAAAATGATCAGAGGAATGAGGCATAGGGATGTGGATTGGGGAAAAGAGAGACAGTCTCATGCTTTCCGAACAAAAAGTTTATATTTAGAAGAAATATTGAGTTTAATTACCTGAATATCTTTGAGAGGTAAAGGCAGTTTAGACATTCTTTTTGATTATGTTCTGCTTCCAAAAACAACTCCTTAATATAGATGCATAGTCAGAATGCTATGAGAAAGACAGCCTGGATGCTCAAGCAGGAACATTTGTGACTTTGCCCATGAGAAAACCAACAAATTCCACACAATTCAGATAACTGCTTATTCCTGAGGCCAATTATACTCCTCTTTCTCGATCTGTCTCAGTCTCTGGAGATATTCGGTGGAGGGCCTTTCAGCTCTATTACACAGTGAAACGAATGAATGTATCCTCTGAGAGAGGCTGCTTTTACTTTCAGACCTGTCTCATAGGAACTGAGCCAGAACTCAGTAACTTCACCTCCAACCGTCCCACACTCAGGGTTACTAACAAACCTTGACCTTGATTTTATAACACATTCCCACGCTCGTTTCTCTAGCAATAGTCATGATTTGAAGTGATTTTGAATGAAAGGCCACTGCAGATTGGGTGTTGTTACACCACTTAAAGTCCTGAAGGACTTTAAAAAGCACTTCCACGGATTTAACTTTGGGGGAAATGGTTTTAGTGCCAGACATAGAGACATAGAGAATCAAGGGCTGAGACCTTGTTTAGTTTAGTCAAAGGTCTGTCTGTGTGACACTAAGTTGAAGATGATTGTTCTGTTGGAGTGCAACTGAGATGAGCTTCTGGTTGGATAGCTTTAAGACTAGACTGAGAGACAAAACAGAGTCAAGTCTGCTAAATGAATCATCACAGAAGTATTGAATAAGATCGAATGGAGGTGAACAGAAAAATCAATGAAGCTGATGTTAGAGAGAATAACAGAAGAAATTAAAGCTGCAAGCAGCGTTAAAAGGACCCTCGCACCTGGGGCCACCGCCACCCAGAGGCCTTAGGAAAACAGTGAATAGTGGGTGAATAATGCAAAGTCATTTTGACGTGCCACACTTATATATCTTACTTCCTGTTGGGTTTTCAGAGTTTGCACCTAGAGACTTTTTTGTAGGTACTGGGCTGTTACATGTGTCTACCAAATTTCATACCTGTACATGAAACGTAGCACGAAGGGCGCTTAATTGAAATTTTGTAGGTGGCGCTATCGAGCCATTTTACCACAAATAATTCTGAAACCCATATCAGACGTAACTTTTCACCACTTCTGACGCGTGTGCAAAGTTTCATGAGTTTTCAAGCATGATAAGGCCTTCAAAAATGCGATTCATTTCGGAGAAGAAGAATAATTGACTGAGCAATTACAATAGGGCCCTAATAATGTAATTTTCAGATAAGAGTGTGACCCAATACCAGGCTTTCTGCAGGTTACTTCATTATCTCAGTAGGCGGCGACCAATTCATTCGTTAAAAAATGCAAGAATTTAAAACAAAAACAAAAAAACGAAAGGAATGTTTTTATAAGTGAATCATTGAATAATTCACTCAAACGATTTGTTCAAAACACACTGATTAGTTTAAAAATGAAACAAGCGCATGTCTTTGAGTGAGTCGTTGAATCATTTACTCAAATGATTCATTCAAAACACACTGATTGACTGTCTTTTGGAGTGAGGGACTGAGTCATTCATTCAACTGATTCCTTCAAAAATGCTGATTCATTCAGAAATGAAAACAGTTAAATGTCTGTAAGAGTGATTGAGTGATTGACTCATTGATTCATCCGATTCCTTCTAAAAACTCTGATTCATTCAGAAATGAACAGTTGGCTGTCTTAAGGAGTGAGGTACTGAGTCATTCATTCAACCAATTCCTGCAAAAATGGTGATTCATTCAGAAATTAAACAAGTGACTGTCTTTATGAGTGAAGAATTGAATCATTCATTCATCTGATTTGTTCAAAACCACAGATTCATTAAGAAATTAAACAAGTCATTCACTCAACCAATTTGTTCAAAAACATGACTTTTAAGTGACTCATCATTATTTTTAGTTAGTTACTCTCCAACACTGATGGTTAATCTCAGGGCTGGCAAGTAGATATATATTAAACTACATTGTTAAAACATTGTATTCGATGGATACAATGGATTCATAAAGCTTAGGAAGTTAATGTTCTTTCCTTTAGTTTTACTGGTAGAACTGGACTTGAACTGCAGAGAGCACAAATGGATTGTAGTTCTCAGCAAATCTGTCACATGTGCTGAGCTGTATGTTTGCCCAAAGTGGGTGGTTATTATCCATAATGGACAAGTGCATTATGGGTAATTTGTTTGGGTCAGACCACATAGACCTTGGCATACTGGTGTAAAGGTTCCATTAGTCTGGAAATTGAGCATAGCATTGATCATTGAGAATAATACACCATACCTCTTACAGGCTCCTGTTCTTTCCCCTGAATAATAACTTTAACCTACATGGGGAAAAAAAGTTCTTGAGCAAGGCAGTGCATCTAATATGCTATGATTCATAGTGCATTTCATTAAAAGTTGTAATTTCATTTAAAAATTGTAATATGTATCCATAATCAAATTTCAGGGCTGAAAGTTTTATTTCTAGCTTTGATTCTTTTATCCCTTCATAATTTCTGCACCAATCCCATCACTCTTTTGAACTCAGCACCTCATTTCTTTTTCTATGTCTGAAGGTGAAGGAGTGTTAAGGCTTTTTAGTGGGTAATTGGACTTGGATGACAGTTCTCCTGACCGCATGAGTGTGTGAGCCGTGCAGTTCTGATGTTAAGGTCAAAGTGTTGATGTCATAATTATTGTGGACTGAAGCTGCATGTCACATTAAAGTACACTGGAGTCAACACAACAGAATGAGCTTTCAGGATGAGTGCTTTCAGCTGTCGTGTCCATCAATAACAACATCCTGACACTAATATGACAGATGTATGCATAAGTTTTCACACATCACCAGCTTCCACATTGCATCCTGGAAGCAACAACATTTGCATTTCTGCTTTGCAGATGCTATAAATAAGAATTTGAGGCTTTTAGTCCATGTGGGTTTTGGTTTAGTCCATTTAGAGGAACTCAATACAACCAACAATGAATAATATTTATTTAATATTTATTAATCTCAATTTACCAAAGTACATTTTTACAAAAAACAAACAAACAAACAAACAAAAAACCCATTAAAAATAACATTAGCTATTGCACTGTGAACTAACAACAGACAATATAATAACCAAAAATTATGAATTAGAATAATCTTAAAATGTTGTGATAAATGAAAAAAAAAAAAAAAAAAAAACTTCTTTATAATTTAAAAATATACCTTTCCCTTTATGGTTAGAAAGTTTGGTAAAACAGTAATATTGTCATGAATATGGCTCCCACGGTTCATCCTCCGGACCGCCGGAGAGAGCCATCACCGGAATACTGATTCTCCACCATTCGGACTTCATTTCCCATAGGCCCTCATTCCTGGGACTAATTGCACACACACCTGAACTGCATCACACGCACACTATTTAAGCCACGCTTACACACCACATCTTCGTGAAGTCTTGATTTGCTGCGGTGATCATTTCTGAGCGTTATTCTGTGGACTGTTATCTCGTTGTTACCTGGACTGTTTATCTCTCGTGAACCCTTGCCGCCTGCCCTGAACCTTGCCTGAACCCTGGACTGTGTTTGTTTGCCGCCTGTCTCGATCCTTGCCTGTGACCTGACTCTGATTCTCTGCTGCCTGCCTCGATCCTTGCCTGTCCCTGTTTACGGTACTGCTCTGCCCTTGTCTGTACTACTGTTTAATAAAGCTGCTTATGGATCCACACACTGTTGACCCATCATTACAAATATTCTGAAACATTGTTACAATTTAAAATTACTGTTTTTTTTACTGTAATATATTTTAATAATTTATTGTCAGTCAACTACTGTGATGTCAAAGCTGAATTTTTTAACATCATTACTCCAGTCTTCAGTGTCACATGATCCTTCAGAAATCATTCTAATATGCTGATTTTATGCTCTAGAAACATTAATTATTATTATTATTATCAATGTTGAAAGCAATTGTTTATTTTCAGTATTATTTAATAGAAAGTCCAAAAGAACAGCATTTTATTTGAAACAGAAATGTTTTATAACAATGTAAATCTTATTACTGTCATGTTTTTAGGAGTTTGACGTTCATCATTTTAATGCATCCTAATTCATCCTTTCTTATATTGTCACGGTTATGGACTTTTATTTTAATATTCTGTTTTTTCCTTTAGTTCTTGTTTCCCTGCTCTGTTTAGTTTCGGTTTCCTAGGTTTCTGATTATGTCCTTGTTTTTTTTTTCTATAGTTACCTATTATCCACAGCTGTGTCTTGTCTAGTTCTCAGTGTATTTATACTCCCTGTTTGGTTACGTCCTTTGTTGGTTATCGTGCTTACTTTACATGTGTAGTTTGCTACTGATTCTCCTGAGTGTTCACCTGTGTTATTCTCTGTTCATTAAAGACTTTGTTATTTCTGTGTCCCGCGTTTGGATTACTACTACACTCCGTTACAGAATATCCGACACTCAAAACAAGTAAAAAAAAAAAATAAATAAAATAAAAAAAAAACATACTTACCAGCAGTGCATCTCCTCCCCCTTGAGAGAAGAGCTTTAGTGGAGTATTTGGGGTGGGTGCTCCTGCACAGCAGTTCCCCTCTCACCGTCTGCGAGGAAGAGGAGGAGGAGCCCGTCAGCCCTGCATATATCCACAGAGCCAGAGACAGCCACCCAGTCCATCCCAGAGCCAGGGGCGGACCTCCCAGATTCCCAGCCCTAGAATCGATGCCTTCTCTGCTGGTTATGTCTTGTTGTTTGGATGCTCCAGTCCTGTCCGGAGACCTTCCTCCTCCAATGTTCTCGTCCGAATCCCTGATTCCATCTCCTCCACTGGTTCTGTCTAGTCCCCTGTATCCGCCATCTCAGTTGGTGTCGTACATCTCCTCGGCTCAGCTGTTAGCTCCGTGCAACTCTCTGGCTCCTCCTCGGGCTTCCTGATCCCCAGCTCGGCATGGTGTTATGGGTTCCCCGGCTTCACCTCAAGCCTCAGGCCCATGTCTTCACCTCGGCCTGTCAGCCAGTTGGCTCCACCCGGCTCTGCACTCCCTCGGCCCCACCATGGTCTGTCAGCCCAAGGACTCCCCCTGGCTCCCTCGTCCCTCCAGCTCAGACTCAGTCAGTCATCGCTCTGCCTCCACCACGTACTTCAGAGTCTCCGGGTACGCCTCAACCCTCCATCCCTTTAGCTCCACCGGGCTCCTCCTTCCCTCTGGTTTTCCCGTTGTCCTCACTCCCTCTGTCATCGCCCCAGTTTTCCAAGCCCCCGTCTCCCAAGCCCCCATCTCCGCCTCGGTCCCGCGGGCAAGCGGCTCCACCTTGGGCTTCCAGGCTGTAGATGTAGCCCTGGTCTGTGGATCTCTCAGCTCCACCTTGGTCTCCATCACTCCATTGACACCATCTCCATCAGTCAGCTCCCAGGTTCTGCCCGGACCTTCAGCCAAAGCTCCACCCTGGCTCCTCCCACCATCGGCTCCACCGTGGTGTCTCCTTCTACCGGCTCCTCCTGCTCCATGTCTATCACCAGCCTACACCTTCCTCCAAATCCCCCTCCCTCCACAGTTCGAATATCAGTTACAGTGCAAGGATGCGCCTTCCTGCAGGGGGGTACTACTGTCAGGGTTATCGACTCTTATTTTTATATTCTGTTTTGATTCCTTTATTTCTTGTTTGATTCCTGTTTAGTTCCTCCCTGTTTGGTTTTGTCCTTTTACATAACCAAATAATTTACATGTGTAGTTTGCTATTGATTCTACTGAGTGTTCTCCTGAGTTAGTCTCCGCGTTCATTAAAGACACTGTTTGTTATCCCACATTTGGATTATTACTACACTCCATTACACATATAAAATGGCTTTGCTAAAAGAAAGAGTCTAGAGTAGATTCTACTTCTCATACTAGATTATTGCCATCATGAGCAGATCAGCTTACTGCAGTATATGTTGTGTTTTATTTGTATGTATGAGTGTCTGGGTGCATGTTTCCTCATGCTAAGAGTATGTTTCAGTAATAAGCACCAATATTTTTTACGCCTTATAAAATAAACCTCATTCTTATTTTTTGATATCCAGCATCATTGCACAGTGCCCTCAGATTTCATTAAATTGTTCTTCAATGGAGCTTTGGGGATAAAACTGGTATCACAATATCTACTTCCAAAAAAGAGGTTATATTATTGAGATTATTATTAAGTCAACATGATGTCTGGCATTCCGCTTCTCTCAGCAGACCTTGACGTGTCTCTGAATTGAGGAGAAACTTATTTCCACTTTACCACCAGGAAGTCATAAACCTGTCAATCAAATCTGATCAAATAATCTGGAGGTTACAGTAAACCTGTATGTGTCTCAAAGAGAGGAGGTATGAGGAATTATTACAAGAGATTGTGAGGGATATATAGTGCTCTGTAACTATATTCAGTCGCATATAACATATTCAGAATCACAGCTGTAATACTGAGACCTCTATTAACCTACAGTGAAAGTCTAATGCTGGCAAACATTGCCTAAGAGAAACTCTCCCAATATGAGTTATGTGCTGCATAATCCCATCCTTCTGTCTCAAAGATTGGACAAAGGTTTGTATTAAACAGTATAAGCCAGGTGGTGACACTGTGGATCACCAGGGTTTATAAATGTATTTATTCTGTTTGCAGTAGAATAATTTAGTGACAGGGAGAGAAGAAAGCAGAAAGACATCCTGGGCGTTCCTCAGGCTCTATTGGCTGCACAGGCACACATTAGGGCTGCAAAGTTTTTGAACATTCACTTTAACACAGTTAATTCACATCAAATTAAATATGGCATCTGCCCTTACTGAGGTCTATTATGTGGTCTAATGAAGGGATAGCCAATGGGTGGAGCTTGACCTAGTCCAGCTCCCCCTCGCTGGAGGTAATGAGTGGAGCTAGACGGTCCAACCACACCATAACCCTACCCATAACCCTATCACTGAGCATAACTCCACCCATTAGGTCCAGCGAAGGGAAACTTGATGTCATTTGGCTCTGCAGTGAGCATCACTTGCATGGAGGGCTCATATGTATAAAACTTTTCAGAATCAGAAATGTTCTTAAAGAGAGAGTTCACACAAAAATAAAAATTATGTCATCATTTACTCACCCTCAAGTCATTTCAAAATGGTATGACTTGCCTTAATCTGCAGAACACAAAAGAAAAAATGAAAAATGTTGGTAACCAAACAAATGCTTAATGGTTGCTGTCCCTCCACAAAAATTATTTTTAATGTATTAATTTAACATGAAAAGGGCTGATGGAGTTTTCTTGAGCGTTTTTCACACTTTAACTAGTTAACCCTGGGTCATTGTAAACCCCTGATAAATAGAATTCTGGTTTATCTACTCATAATTTATCCAGGGTTAACAATTAATCCTGGGCATTCATACGCTGTTGTTTCACACTGTACATTCCTAAACCCGAGTTAAAGTTCTTATTTGCATATTTGCGGTATCAGTGTCACTGATTGGACAAACACCACATGCGAATTGTATACATAAAGGCTTTAGCATTGCTCATCCTCATATTACACATTGCAGACTGTACGGTTAATTTTTTTTTTTTTTTCTGAATGCATAGGCAAGATGCCCATTACATGTTTAGGCTTGAATGAAATTCACTTGATCTTTAAACTCTAGTAGGTCCTGAAACACACACGCTGCATGGCATTCAAACACACACTCGACTGCAGACTGTTTCAGGCTGTTTCTGTGATGATTATCACATAGCTACATTTCTGCTCCTTGCTTCACAGTGTGTGGCACCTTAGGATGGATTCTCATGCAGTGCGTCGCTGCTGCTGTGGGCTTTGCTGCACTCACAGGCTGATGAAGCAACAGGGGCCAGTCGCAGGGGTCTAAGCTTTAATTCACCATAGGACTCAAATGCTTTTCACATTTTGATTGAGCACGAACAGGGCTGTGAAACAAGAGAAACATGGTGAATAAAAATGAGTGACGCGGCCTGACTTTCCTTCCTTCTCTCTCTCATTCCTCTTTCGAATCTTTTTCCATGCACAGATATACCTTTTTATTTTACATTCTGCTTCTTATATTGAGTGGCATATTTTTGTTTCGCACAGACCACTATTTTGTGCCAAAACACTAAACTAAAAACGAAAATGTTTTTATGCGTTTTGGTCATTCATTTACATGACAACGGCGTTTTTGGGGGACCTGAAAATGCAAAATGGATGTAAATGTGTTTTGAATTATCGTCTCTGTGTAAACTACAAAAACACGAATTTTTGAAAACAGTGACGCCTATAAATGCATAGTATTTCTTTACAAAGTGACGTCGCCAACTACTGGCCTGCCATGAATAAAATATGTTTTTAGTCATTTTCACGGATCCATGTGAACAGGGATGGTTTTGACAATGTTGCCGTCTGTGTGCGAAACTTTTTAAAAACACAATGGAAAAACTTTTCAGTTTTTAGTACATCGTTATCGTAAACGTACCCTGAACGAATGGCCAAAATGCATAAAAAGTGTAATCGGCCACTAAACATCGCCTTAAACTTTAAGTGTTTATGCATAATTTTTATTTGTCTGCAGAACATGACTACATTACTAATAACAAATGTCCCTGGTACTCATTTCCCAGAACATAGTTTCACCTCAGTCAGGCATGTCACAACATACACGGTAATAAGTACCATTAAGCAGTTTCTCTGTAAATCTGAAAGTTTATCATGACAAACACCTCTCACATTTTACACTCTGCCTTACATTAGTTGTGTTGTGTTGCTTTAGACATATTGACCTTCAGTTTCTTCCACTTTAGCAGTATATTGATGTTGAGAGGTGTGTGTGTGTGTGTGTGTGTGTCTCATCTGTGCCACCTCATTACCTCTGTAGGAATGTGCACCACCTCATATCAACAGATCCTCCATTATCGTCACTGTTTGACACGCACACTAATACTCTTGCTCTTTAATTAGAAGGGATTTTAATGTTCAGCAGGTTTCATCTCCTCCAATCCCCTCTGACATCCATCTTTCATTATAACTTGTAAACCGCAAGCAGTGTATGTATGCATGCCTGGGCTTAATCATTTTCTGAGACAGACAAACTTAGAACAACACAGAATTACACTCTCACTCACAGTCACAGCCAAGCAGACTTTCACCCAAACAAAGCCATATATTACCTCCCAATTTGCGCAACATGACACTCTCAATTCAAATATAACTGAGAGAGAGAGAGAGAGAGAGAGAGAGAGAGAGAGAACAACACTACTGAAGAGTTTACCAGCTATAAGATTTCTTAACTTCTGAAATTAATTTAGCAGGAACCACTAAGTAAAGACCTCCTATCAAACTTTATTTTGTAGATATATGTTTTTCAAGCAATAAAAGAATGAAGTTTAAGAATTTAAAGGTGCAGTAAGTGATATAGGAGAAACGCTGTTGATATTTGAAATCACCAAAACAAACACGCCCCCTACCCAAAAGGATCACACCCCTTTCTTTAAAGCTCCGCCCCCAAATTCACAAACATGCTATGCAGCACAGGCACCTCCCCCTTGTGAGTGGACACGCCCCTTACTGCTGATTGGCTACAAGTGTGTTTTGGTGCTCGGTCTGATCCATTTTTAACAGCGTTTCTCAGTAAGAAATTGCTTACTGCACCTTTAAGAGTTTAAGAAAATCTGCTGTTGAATTCAGTTGATCTA
Organism: Ctenopharyngodon idella; assembly: GCF_019924925.1. Taxonomy (NCBI): domain Eukaryota; kingdom Metazoa; phylum Chordata; class Actinopteri; order Cypriniformes; family Xenocyprididae; genus Ctenopharyngodon; species Ctenopharyngodon idella. The sequence continues at coordinate 26,557,967 of NC_067241.1, forward strand.
ATCAACAGTGATGATGCAATTGAAATATTTCATACTGAACTGTGATTAGCCTTCTTTCTTACATCTCTTTGCATTCTAAATTGTTATTAGTTTGTCTTCCTTGCATATACAGTACCATTCAAAAGTCTGGGTCGTAAGATTGCATTTATGTAATAAAAAATCAAGGTAATATTGTGAAATATTATTACAATTTAAAATAACTGTTTTCTATCGTAATATTAATTTAAAATGTAATTTATTCTTGTGATGTAAAGCTGAATTTTCATTTTCATTCATCATTACTCCAGTCTTCAGTGTCACATGATCCTTCAGAAATCATTCTAATGTGCTGATTTGATGTTCAAGAAACATTTCTTATTATTATCAATGGTAAAAACAGTTGAGCTGCTTAATATTTTTGTGGAAACCATTATAATTTTTTTTTTTTTTTCAGGATTCTTTAATGAATAGAAAGCATTTATTTGGAATTGAAATCTTTCATAACATTATAAATGTATTTACTGTCACTTTTGATCAATGTAATGAGTCCTTGCTGAATAAAAATATTAATTTCTTTTAAATTAAAAAAAAAAAAAAATCATACTACCCTCAAACTTGTCAACGTGATCTCATGAGAATACGTGTGTATTTTTACGTAAATTGTGGTTCTACCACACGTACATTTACTTACGTTTTCATACACACAAAAACGTACAATATTGACGTATTTAGAGGACTAAAACGTAAAAATGCTTACGTATTAACAGCAAAAAAACGTAAATCATGTAACGTAAAGTGTGAATGTATATGAATTCCCATGTATTAATATTAAAATCGTGGCTTTAATGATTTAATTTTGTTTTTAGTTGAATTTATTGAAAGCAGTTTACTCATCTACTTAATATGAAATAACATTTCTGTTCGTGACTTGTGCTGCTCGTTTCAGAGGATTGCATAATGTTAAACAAGACTACAATTTAAAACCTTATGAATAAATTTTCTGTAATTGTTTAACCATTTTGTAATATTTAGTGTGTTTGCTGTGCGACACAGAAGGCGTTTTCTCCTATGCAGTGACTGACAATACAACCATAAGATACACCAAAACACAGCATAAATTCACATCAATTTTATTTGTTCGCTGTACTCCCAATCTTTAGAATCCATATGTTTGTAAGGAACAGATCCAAATTCAGCCCTTTATCCACTGATCTTCATCTTCATTCTCAGCAACAGCGACAGTCACAGTCAAAGCTCGCGCTCGTTATGATTCAAATTTGAAAGTGGCGCCACCCTCGAGAAGTGTTACGACATGGTTTACGGCACTGATATCGAACGCTCATTGGTTCTCACCTGCTTCGTCACAGATTGCGACATGCCGTGTTTCAGTGGATTGACATTTGAAATGAGTGCGCGCCTTCACGGAAAGAAGCCGGATTCATCATATTTTCATGGATTAATAAGTTAAATTCTGCTCTGTACCCTATAAAAACTATTACCGCCAGAGAAGACTGACTGGAACTCATCATCATTTGAACTACTTTTGGTACCACTTTTGACATTTTCGCAAAAAAATAAATTATTGTGATTACGCTTGTTTGTCTGTCATTCTTTTATTTATATTAGTAGGTAGTTTAAAGAAATGGTTATGGGTAGGTTTAGGGGTAGGTGTAGGATTAGTGGCTCAAAATATCATTTTAATGTTATATTTTTACTAAAATTGTCATTTTCCTACACATTTCTGCCCATTATGTTATATTCTTTTAACATTCTGTATAAAATGGGTAGGTTTTTAGGTTCGGGATGGGGTTTAGGGATCTTACATTTATCTACAAAACGATAAAAGGGAAATTATACATATATCTTTAAGACATGATAAGATTCGTAAATATTTTACGTTTTTTTCGCTGTAAAAACGTAAGTATTTTTACGTTTTAGTGCCATAATTACGTCAATATTGTACGTTTTAGCACCTTTCTAAACGTACAAAAATGTACGTTTTGTGTATTTGAAAGTTACGTATTAATACCTACGTATTAACAATGAGACCAGGCTGAACTTGTGAACTGTAGTGCATTCAATCCTTTATTAGCACAATGACTATGTATTGATTCTTGTATGTAGGCGGAAATTTCCAATGCAGATTGAGGCACAAAACCATCTATGCAGAACCAAAGCTTAAAACCTAAACTTACCTAAAACTTTAGCAGTGTTTGTTTGCTTCCTTACAAGCGCTGTTATCTCCCTCTGGAAATCTAGTTTTCAGTTTCACTCCTTGCCAAAGACAACAGCACGAGCTACAAAATAGATTTATTGCCTTATTTGAGATAAACCCTCCTGCCATCTTCTGTTTGTATCATGAACAGAAGGTTCATTCACCCCATTCAGGTCAGTGGATGAACCTGGCAATGACTGGTGTGTGATGCTTGTGTTTGTTTAAACATTATTCAGCTGCCATATATCCGAGAGTTCAGTCAACACAAATGGTCGACTGGCAGCGAATAGGCAAGTGAGATGTGCAGTAATCTCTCTCTTTGATGATCATGCATTTCTTTTAGGGCACATCAAGGTTAAATATGGTGGTTGAAAACTTGGCACTAGCTCACCCTTGAATTTCTGTGAAAGGAAATATCTGAGCAGGGAGGAGCATGTAGATTTGGTCACATGTTCTTCTTTTGTTGCTTACCATGTATGTGTGTGTGGTTTGATATATTTGCACTTTTGGAAGTTATTTGGCTTCTGCTGCGTGTCTTTAAAGGGATAGTTCACCCAAAAATTAAAATTCTGTCATCATTTACTCACCCTCAAGTATAAGATAAAGTCTAATTTTTGTAAGTGTGTATTAAAAATAAGCACATTCAGCCAGGTGCAATACCATGCTATTGTGATTGTAATATTAATTAAAACCTTTGGATTCACCTTCAAGGGATAGTTCACCCAAAAATGAAGGAAGATATTTGGAAGAATGTTTGTAACCAAGCAGATCTCGCCCCCCCATTGACTACCATAGTATTTTTTTCCTACTATGGTAGTCAATGGAGGGTGAGATCTGCTTGGTTACAAACATTCTTCCAAATATCTTCCTTCATTTTTGGGTGAACTATCCCTTGAAGGTGAATCCAAAGGTTTTAATTAATATTGCAATCACAATAGCATGGTATTGCACCTGGCTGAATGTGCTTATTTTTAATACACACTTACAAAAATTAGACTTTATCTTCGATAGAGCTTAGTAAATTGATAGCAAATGCTATTGTTTGTTTTGGTTTTATGTGCTGTCTAGGGATTGGATTTTTTAAATTGATTTTTCCACTGGTTACATCAGTATGCCAGAAGATGGCGACATATGACTGTCTTTATTACATGGCTCTGTGGAATACTTGATTCTGATTGGTCAATCGCGCCATCCAGCGGTATGTTATTGCCCGATAACAATGATGTACATTCAGCCGGTTGTTATCGCAGAATAAACCCCTTCAGGCTGATGCAAGACCCCTCCACTTCGCATCAGGGGTCCTGATCACCCTGTTGGGGTTTATTCTGTGATAACAACTGGCTGAATGTACATTATCCCTTACTTATGAGTCGTTGAATCATTCATTCAACTTATTCACTCAAAACATAAATTTATTTAGGAACAAAACAAGTGATTGACTTTATGAGCAAGTCATTGAATCATTCAACCAACCGATTTGTTCAGAAAGACAGATTCAGAACATACAACCACTAAAAACAGATAACACAGGCTCAACTGGGTAACTGAAGTCTGCAGCGCTATACATTTGCTAGGAACATTTTTTCCTCATGGAAGTTTTGCGTTTGGTGAGGTAATAAAATATTAAAATGCAGTCAAATCAATATTTTGTGTACAGTTATTTAATTATGTCATCTGGTATCGCGGACTCGCTCTCTTGTTTCATTCAAACGCAGCTGCTGCCATTTTGCGACTATTATTTTGATCACTGTAATGGATTATAAGATAACAAACAGGTACTATTTTAAATAAATTTTTATCTCCGATCAATATGTCTTACCCCCTAATTATTTATGTGGCGAAATGCCATGTAATATGTGGTATGACTGTACCATATCTCTTAAATATCCATCTAGTTTAAACTTGCCGCTTGCTAGCAACTGCTCTCTCCGCGGAAGCTTTGCGTTTAAAGAGCTAATAAAATATTTCGACTCAGATCAATATTTCATTTCTAATTATTTACTTATGTGGCAAGTAGCCATGTGATAAGTAGGATAATGTACATCCAGCCAGTTGTTATCGCAGAATAAACCCCTTCAGGCTGATGGATGTATTATCCCTTACTTATAAGTCGTTGAATCATTCATTCAACCTATTCACTCAAAACATCAATTCAATTAGGAACAAAACAAGTGACTGCAAGTCATTGAATCATTCAGCCAACCGATTTGTTCAGAAAGACAGATTCACAACATAAAAAAGTTTGGGATCAGTACATTTTATTTTTAAAGTAATTAATACTTTTATTCAGCAAGGACTCATTAAATTGATCAAAAGTGACAGTAAAGTCATAATGTTACAAAAGATTTATTTTTCAAATAAATGCTGGTCTTGTGAAAGCAGCACAACTGTTTACATCATTGATAATAATAAAAAAATGTTTCTTGAGCATCAAATCAGTATATCAGAATGATTTGTGAAGGATCATGTGACACTGAAGACTGGAGTAATGATGCTGAAAATTCAGCGTTACCATCACAGGAATAAATTACATTTTATAATATATTCAAATAGAAAACCATTATTTTAAATTGTAATAATATTTCACAAATATTACTGTTTTTACTGTATTTTTTTTATCAAATATGCAGCCTTGGTGAGCATAAGAGACTTCTTAAAAACATAAAAAAAATGATACCAACCCCAAACTTTTAAAAGATTTGTTTCACATCAAATTTGCTTCTATCCCTTACAACCTTGTTTTCTTTAGCTTCAAATAAAATGTGACATCTGCTCAGACTAAAATCTTTTGCTATTAAAAGATTTTAGTCTGTTTTGTATGTTTTGCTTTCAAATAATGTTTAGATAACAGGCAAGTAGACAAAGAAAGTATCTAAAGACTTCATCATTTATCAGACATAATGTCATCATAATGTTTCTTCCATATTTCTACCAGTCTCTTGTCTAAGAGCTGTTTGACAGCACATTCTCAGCCCGTTTGTGACCTGTATCTAATTCGTCTGCTTGCACGCAGGGCGAGTGTACCGTCATGTTGTAACAAGAGAAACTGACATTTCGTACAGAGGGGGGAGGGAGTGCTCTGCTTGAATTCCCAACGTTTAATGTTCCACATCTGCAAGCGTGATCGCTGTTGAAAATCATTTCATGACATCAAGTCAATGTGGTTGAACTCGTGGCAGCTAAGCCATGGCTCATAATTTGTGTGTGCTTCGCAATGCCATGTCGCTGCTTGACAAAGTGTGTGTATGTGTGAAAAATAAAAATGGAAACATATCTGTGGGTCCAATCGTTTACACATCTGAGGCCACAGGTGGTGTATTTCAGGCTTTGTCATGATCTCCATGGAGACAAGGAATATTAATGTACAAGGTACTAAAATGACTCTTTCTCTTTCATTGCCTTTCTATCCCTCTCTACACCTACCCTTACCGTAAAGAAATACCCCATTTAAGACACTATACTTACAACCAGTGTCGGGGGTAACGCATGAGTTACATAATCAGATTACTTTTTTCAAGTAACTATCAAAGTAATGGATTAGTTTTAAATGTACAACAAAACATCTGAGTGACTTTTTCAAATAAGTAACGCAACTTTTTTTCCTATTTATTGAGTGACAGCTCTCCTGTCCCCATGTTGAGAGAAATCATAAGTGCAGAGGCGTTGTGTGCGCTGAGTAAATATGATGCTTATTGTAGTTCTAGACTAAATGTGAACAATTACTCATCTAACTTGCACAAAAACAGATTCAGTATTCTTCAAAATGAATAAAAACAGTGAAATGCAAACTCAGAATATTATGCAAACCTGCAATAATTACATTTTAAATAACACAAATATGCTTTATGTTTCTCACTTTATGAACCAGTGTCTTTGCTGTTGACCTTCGATGATCTAATTCAACCATAAGCAAAAATGACTTTACTTAAACGTCACATTTATGTTTTATTTTTTGTTTTTATTGCTAAAGTAAGAGTGTTTAACTTTCTTCTCCTTCTCCTCCCTTTTCAGATGTGAAAAAGTAATGCAAAAGTAACATAAAGCATTATTTTCCATAAAAAGTAACTAAGTAACGCAATTAGTTACTTTTTTTTATGGAGTAACACAATATTGTAGTGTATTACTTTTAAAAATATACTTTAAAGTATAATGTAGTCTTATTATCAGAAAGGTTTTCTACTGCCTGCTGGGATATAGATCAATTTTTTGTTTGTTTGTTTGTTTGTTTGTTTCAGTAGGCTTTTCTGAAACCCCCACTTTTTGCTACATATAATATATTCTGAACAGCCAATTATATATTACATATTAAATAAAAATAAAATATGTTTCTTGAGCATCAAATCAGCATATTAGAATGATTTCTGAAGGATCATGTGACACTGAAGACTGGACTGATGATGAAAAGTCAGCTTTTATCACAGGAATAAATTAAATTTTACAATATATTCAAATAGAAAACAGCTATTCTAAATTATAATAATATTTCACAATATTGGTGTTTTTACTGTGTTTTTGATCAAATAAATGCAGCCATGGTGAGCATAAGAGACTACTTCTTCCTTTGTGTTATATTGAAATACTTGTGTTATGTTAAAATATTAAATTTTTACCCCAAACTACAACCCAAATTCCGGAAATGTTGGGACGTTTTTTAAATTTCAATAAAATGAAAACTTAAAGACTTTCAAATCACATGAGCCAATATTTTATTCACAATAGAACATAGATAACATAACAAATGTTTAAACTGAGAAATTTTACACCTTTGTCCACTAAATGAGCTTATTTCAAATTTGATGCCTGCTACACGTCTAAAAAAAGTTGGCACGGGGGCAACAAAGAGCTGAAAAAGCAAGAAATTTTGAAAAGATTCAGCTGGGAGAACATCAAGCAACTAATTAAGTTAATTGATATTAGGTCTGTAACATGATTATCTATAAAAGGGATGTCTTAGAGAGGCAGAGTCTCTCAGAAGTAAAGATGGGCAGAGCTGTGAAAGAGTGCGTAAAAAGATTGTGGAATACTTTAAAAACAATGTTCCCCAACGTCAAATTGTGCAAAGGCTTTGCAAATCTCATCATCTACAGTGCATAACATCATCAAAAGATTCAGAGAAACTGGAGAAATCTCTGTGCGGGACAAGGGGGACAAGGGACAAGGCCGAAGACCTTTATTGGATGCCCGTGGTCTTCGGGCCCTCAGACGACACTGCATCACTCATCAGCATGATTGTGTCAATGACATTACTAAATGGGCCCAGGAATACTTCCAGAAACCACTGTCGGTAAACAAAATCCGCCATGCCATCTGCAGATGCCAACTAAAGCTCTATCATGCAAAAAGGAAGCCATATGTGAACATGGTCCAGAAGCGCTGTCGTGTCCTGTGGGCCAAGGCTCATTTAAAATGAACTGTTTCAAAGTGATCTATGGTCAGACAAGTCCAAATTTGACATTCTTGTTGGAAATCACGGACGCCGTGTCCTCCGGGCTAAAGAGGAGGGAGACCTTCCAGCGTGTTATCAGCGTTCAGTTCAAAAGCCAGCATCTCTGATGGTATAGGGGTGCATAAGTGCATACAGTATGGGCAGCTTGCATGTTTTGGAAGGCACTATGAATGCTGAAAGGTATATAAAGGTTTTAGAGCAGCATATGCTCCCCTCCAGATGACGTCTATTTCAGAGAAGGCCTTGTGTATTTCAGCAGGACAATGCAAAACCACATACTGCAGCTATTACAACAGCATGGTTTCATTATAGAAGAGTCCGGGTGCTGAATTGGTCTGCCTGCAGTCCAGATCTTTCACCTATAGAGAAAAATATGTCAAAGACGACCACAAACTCTTCAGGCAAGAATGGGACCAAATTTCAACACCAAAACTCCAGAAACTCATAACCTCGATGCCCAGATGTCTTCAAATTGTTTTGAAAAGAAGAGGAGATGCTACACCATGGTAAATGGTAAACATGCCCCTGTCCCAACTATTTTGAGACCTGTAGCAGGCATCAAATTTGAAATGAGCTCATTTTGTGCAGAAAAGTGTAAAATTTCCCCATTTAAACATTTGTTATGTTATCTATGTTCTATTGTGAATAAAATAATGGCTCATGTGATTTAAAACTTTTAGATTTCATTTTATTCAAATTTAAAAAACGTCCCAACATTTCCGGAATTCGGGTTGTACATCCAGATCAGAGCAGCTACTGCTGTGAGTCTGGCTCTTTATTCATTATTTTTGCAAGAGAATCGTGACCCTTTATCATAATTTCCACATTCAAATTCACACAGTCATTCCAAACCACAGTCCAAACCACAGAAACAAGTCTTGGATTGAACTGTATAAATGTGTGAGTGAATGAATTAGTGCAGAGTTTTTATATAAAAATAACACAATAAAAACACTGAGGAAATTAATCATGTACATACATCTCTCTCTTCCGCTCTCTCTCTATAATTGTACATGTTTATGTTCAAGGTAAACAGAGACAAAGCTTCTGTACCAAAACAAGATGTGTATGATTGTATATGTTTATAATTGGATGCAGGATGGTTATGTGATGAAGCGCAGTGGCTGTGCTATAAATAACAGCTCTCTGTACATTCTGTTTGTAAAGGTTGAGACATGAACACAGCAAAGTGCCATTGTTAGTGCCTGACATTCATTATGGCTCACATCTGACCGACCAGAAGCCCAGTATACATAAACACTGGCTCGTTGTATCAGCATTTTCTTTAAAGGTATATTCCAGGTTCAGTACAAGTTAACCTCAGCTTTGGTGGCATTAGGTTTACCACATAAACTTCTGTTTACCAAAAAAAATTTCGACTCATCTCTTGTTTTCTCTTTAAAAAGCAAAATGGAAGTTAACCTGGAATATTTATGTAGTAGAATAAATCTTAAAAAACATGAAAAAAGAGTCCAATAGTTCCAAGCAAATGCACTTTAAATCTGACTGAGCTTTTTGTTGCTTGTGAGTTGACAATCTCAACTACATTATGAGTAATGCAGCATTATCAAAAGAATTCCTGGAAATTGAGTCAAACCCGCATTCATATCTTTTCAAACATGCTTATTTGAGCAATTGTGCATATGCTTAAAGAGAAAAAAAGTTTGATGGAATGTGCACGTTTACAATATAGTCTTATAAAGGTTGTATTCAGCCTGTTTGGTGGTGGTCTTTTATCAAATCTTCAGGGATGAACTGGATTTATGGAAGGGTTTAAAGAGTCATTTTCTGTGTATTGATGCATTGTTACCTTGTTGGCTGTCCTTTGAACATCTGTGATTAGGGACGGGTCAGAAGTTGAGAGGGTGATGACGTGTTGCCAGTGACTGAAGATGCACAACATAATAACTGTGAAATTTCCCTTCTCAAGACATTTTTATTACAGAAATGTTACAAAAAATTGTAATTTCCATCACATATGCTACTGTATTTGGAGATATGGTGGAAATGACACTGACTTGAATGACTTTTAATAAAAAATAAATAAATAAATAAAAATGATAGATTTGTCCTGTGATGTTTGTCCACCGTTGGACATTGTTAGTGGACAATATAAAGTAGTGAAAGTGTGAAAATTGTGTTTTAAGATAATAGTTTTACAGGGCCAAAAGTGCCCATAGCTGAAGAAACACACAGTTACACAGACATAGGCATAAACAAAATGACTTTGATGACGACAATCTTCTGGCAGTTTGTTCTGGGGTTCTAGTAAAGGACATTATTACGAAATCTGACTCACAAATCAGGGCCTGGCAGGACAGATGTGTCTTATCAGAAATGGAGGCATTAAAAAGTTGTGTGTGTGTGTGTGCGTGTGCGTGCGCGCGCGCGTGTGTGTGTGTGTGTAACTGTAAGACTTACATCTTAGTGTGGACTGCCAAGACTTTCCAGTCAGAGACAGAAGATGAGTGTATTATTAAAGGTCTGGAAAGAATGAACGCAGCAGACTGTAACACCAAGTGTGAGTGCATAGAAGTGTGTGTGTGTTAAAATATGAGTGACTGTGTCTCCATTTTAAATGGCAACTGCTGGAAATAAATTTCCTTGCTTGAAAATCCAGTTGAAACCAGCTGGTAGGTGATTTTTACATGTTTCTAGAAGGTCATAGAGTGGACTGACTTGCCAACAATTTTCAAAGTTTTTTGGTCGGTGACTCATTTTTTAGTAACATAAAACCATAGAACTATAAAAAATAATTTATAAAATAATTAATGCATAAAATAATATTAATTAAATATTAGTTTATATTATCTAAAATGTATATTATCAATATTATTGTAATATATTTTAAAATGTGATTTTCAGCATTATTACTCCAGTCTTCAGTGTCACATGATCCTTCAGAAATCATTCTAATATGCTGATTCAATGCTCAAGAAACATTTATTATTAGGCTATCATCAATGATGAAAAAAGTTGTGCTGCTTAATATTTTATTTAAACCGTTAAACATTTTTTTTCAGGATTATTTTAAGAATAGAAAGTTCAAAAGAACAGTGTTATTTGAAAATCTTTTGTTACATCATAAATGCGGTAACACTTTATTTTAGGGTCTTTTAACTAGTTGCACGTTAGCATGCATATTACTAGGATTCTTTTTTTTTTTTTTTTAGGAAAAAAGAGCACGGTGGGCAATATCCATTTAAGTACATAAATGTAGGTGAATAATATGACTGTAACGGAATATTGCCATGTAGATGTCTTCAGGCCAGGACTCTTATCAAACATGTGAAGTTTGGGGCAGATCGGACATTGTATGCCCAAGTTACAACAACTTCCTGCTTCATGGCGAAACATCGAACTTTGTCAGGCTGCCACAGACACGCCCTTCAGCGAAAAATCTAGATCTTCACAATTTAACGTTGCAAAGGCCTTTAGATTAGACTGACCAAATATAATGTTGATCTGATTAAAGCTCTAGGAGGAGTTTGTTAAAGTACAACGTCTGGAAATGGCAAAAACGGCAAAGATTTATCTCACTTCTCAAAGAAATATCTCACTTCCTGTTGGGTTTACAGATTTTGCACCCCAGGGACTTTTTTGTAGGTATTGGGCTGTTACATGTGTCTACTGAATTTCATACCTGTACGTGAAACGTAGTGCGAAGGGAGCTTAATTGAAATTTTGTAGGTGGCGCTATCGAGACATTTTGCCACACCTAATTCTGAAACCCATATCAGACGAAAATTTTCACCACTTCTGATGCTTGTGCAAAGTTTCATGAGTTTTAGAGCAAGTTTAGGCCCTCAAAAATTCATTTTTTTAACGATTCATTTTTAACGATTCATTTAAATGTGATTCATTTTGGAGAAGAAGAATAATTGACCGAGCAATTACAATTGACCTCACACCATCAGTGCTCAGGCCCTAACAATATATTTTTATTAATATAGCTACTTTTTAAATTTCTAAATGTGGGTTAAATTTGTTTATTTATTACAGTAACAGTTATGTTCTGTTAGTTATGTTTTCATGGACTTTTCATTTGTATTCTTTAGTTTCTGTTTTCCTTTGTTTGGTTTTCCCGCTACTTTTTAGTTGCTATGGAGATTAATTTAATACTGTATCACAGATGTTCGTCATTGATTACAATCGTTATCCTTTGTATAATAGTTGCTGTGTTTTAGTTCTCTCTGACGGTTCTGACGGAGTTTGTTTGTTTTGCCTTTTGTTAATAAAGCCTGTTTATCATAACTCATCTTCATCTTGTTCCTGTTTTACCACACTTTTTCCTATTGTGACAATTACATGTATGTTTTTTAATAGGGTTTTATACGGTTTATATTATAGTCTATTGTCTGTTGTCCTGTTTTTATGAGGGTGAGTACTTTACTGTCTTCTTGTATTGCTGCTAACACACTTCAATTTCCCACGTGGGATCAATAAAGTACCTACCTACCTAAAAATCTGTAGTGTATATATATTAAAAACATACCATAAATAAGATTAAGTTAATTCAAATCCCCTAAATGACATCTCTAATGACCTCAATTGTGACCTCAAAATTGAAAACTTCTGCTTTAAAATGAGATTAAGTTAGTACTGTACAAGATGACTGAATTCATCTTCACTGTAAAAAGCGAACAGTTGGATCAAAATTACTTAAATTGGTAACACCTAAAAAAAGTACATTTTCTTATTTTAATTTATTACTTTTTATCAACCTAATTTAACTAGGTCAATCACTTATATTATTTGAGTTCGTTCAATCCTATTATTTACATTAGTCCAGCAACAAACCAGCTTGATCTGTATTTTTTCCAGCAGGGACATCTCAATTCTGACCAGTGTTGATTGTTCTTTGGTTGTTGGTTGCGTGCGTGTGTCAGTACACGGTCATTTTTCCAGAGTCGTGCATTTGTGTGTCCTTTCCCTGCATTGAGCTGATGTTATATTATAAACACATCACAGGCCGTGTTTACACTGCATATATGCATGCGTCTTTTCATTGAGCCACTGAAAACAACTGTCTGAACACAGCCAAAAGACTGGCCAATAAATCGCGAGAGAAGCTTTTCACAAAGAGAGCAAGCTCCCATCAAAGCCGTCCTAACTAGCATGACTACAAACACACTCATTAATTAGTCAACAGCTTAGTGATCTAACCACCCGCCAGGGGGGCAGGGTGGAGGTCAAAGTGAATGACCTTGTCTTCATCGGTCGTCGTGGCGACCGAGCCACCCGATCTGTCAAGCACTTCTTTTCAGCACGGTGGGAAAGCATGTTTGGCCCACGACCCCCATCATCCCCTGCTCATTGGACTACAATTCCCAGCCATTGGGCATGGCAGTCAGGTTTGTTCAAGAGCCGCCAGTCAGGGCTAAAGTATAGCCAGGCACAAAAGCAGGCTGGAGTGAACACAGTGGGCTGGAAAAACTAGAAGTCTGGAGATGAATGCCCTGCTTTTCTTTCCAATTCAGCCGAGGAGGAAGAAAAGGACAGAGCAGAAAGGAACAGAATTGAGTGGCAGGAAATGTTACTCTAGCTTCTCCATTTTAAATGTGCTCCTTCCCTGTTTTCTCGTCCCTATTGCTTGATTTCTTTGCTCTTTAGCCTTTTTCTTCCTCCATTGCTGTGTGTTGTCCCTTTCATGCTTCTCTCTCGCTCATCGTATTGCTCCATCCTAATGGATTTATCTTTAGCTCGGCGCTGTGTCTAGAAGAGGAACATTATGACATGGCCTATTTTGCTACAACAAGGCTCTTCCATTAGCATGGAGTCTGTAAATAAATAAATAACAGTTACAAAAGGTGTTCTCGTAGGGAAGAGGGAACAGTCTCATGTTGTAGCCCAGGCGGTGTGTTAAAGTCGTTCACAACTATATACGTCTTTCAGCTCTTTCCCAGGGGCGACTAACCTTCAGAAAGAATTGTGAGAGCTCATGGTCGAATGATTCAGATACTGTATCAGTCTCTAAAGGACAAAATGATTTGAAGAAAGTTTCTCCTTGAGTTATAGTCTCAATATCATTCCCCTATGGCCTAATATAAAGGTGACGGGGGAAGCAGGAGAGCTTTCAAAGTGGTTGACTGAGCACATCTTGATTCCACAAGTTGTATTAAAAAAAAAAAACAATGTCCTTTAAATCGTTTTCATTTTAATTGATTCAGTTAAGCTACAGAACGGCTGGGTGATCCAGAAGTCCCTGTAATTGTACATTTCAATCATAAGCCAGTCATTTTGGCCTTCTGGGAACAAAAATATAATTGTTATTTGTAATCAATATATATTATTTTAGTGTGTTGTTGTTTCATTTAAAGACATGCGTCTCGCTGGAGATGTGAATTGAGTCATTTTAACACAAGAGATGACACCCAGACAATTAATTAGGAATTAAAATTAATAATGTCTAAAATATCTGGTTGATTCATTTGTCTACCACTAATGAAAAACAGAGAGAAAGTACATTGGAATTGGTTTATTGAGTTTATTCATTACTATGCGGATTTGTTGGATTAAATTAATTAATTACATTTATAAATAATAACTGTATTAATTCAGTTTTCTTTCTTACACCAAAGGCAAGTTTTTGTTGTTGCTGTTTTAAAGGGTTAGTTCACCCAAAAATGAAAATTCTTTCATTAATTACTCACCCTCATGTCATTCCACACCAAGACCTTCGTTCATCTTCAGAACACAAATTAAGATATTTTTAATAAAATCCAATGGCTCAGTGAGGCCTCCATTGTCAGCAAGATAATTAACACTTTCAAATGCCCAGAAAGCTACTAAAGACATATTTAAAACAGTTCATGTGACTACAGTGGTTCAACCTTAATGTTATGAAGCGACGAGAATACTTTTTGTGTGCCAAAAAACAAAAACAACTTTATTCAACAATATAGTGATGGGCTATTTCAAAACACTGATTCATGAAGCTTCGAAGCTTTACGAATCTTTTGTTTCAAATCAGTGGTTCGGATCGCGTATCAAACTGTTAAAGTCGCGTGATTTCAGTAAACGAGGCTTTGTTACATCATAAGTGTTTCGAAACATTTCGAAATTTCAATGGTTCACATGATTTTGGCAGTTTGATACACGCTCCAAGTCACTGATTGGAAACAAAAGATTCATAAAGCTGTGAAGTTTCATGAAGCAGTGTTTTGAAATCACCCATCACTAGATATTGTTGTTTAGTTTTTTTGGTGCACAAAAAGTATTCTCGTCACTTCATAACATTAAGGTTGAACCAGTGTAGTCACATGAACTGTTTTAAATATTTTCTTTATCTTTAGTAGCTTTCTGGGCATTGAAGCAATGTTTTGAATAGCCATCAGATTTTATCAAAAACATCTTAATTTGTGTTCTGAAGATGAACAAAGGTCTTACGGGTGTGGAACGACATGAGGGTGAGTAATTAATGACAGAATTTTCATTTTTGGGTGAACTAACCCTTTAAGCATATATATAACAAAATTATTGAGGTTTGTATTTAAAGCAAGTTTTAAGGATGCTAAATATTCTATTGAAAAATAAAGCAAGACATTTTTTTTTTTTTTTTTGCAGTGTAGAGGTCATGAATCAATATTCGAAAAAGTTCCAAATGGCAAAAAAGACCAAAAAAAAAAAAAAAAGTTCAGTTATGAGAGTTTTATGAAAATACTTGGTGTGCTTCAATCGAAATAAAATCATCTTGTTGTTCAAGTAGAAGAACTTCATTTTTCAAAATCTTAAAATTACTTTTTTTTTTTTTTTTTATAGTTTCAGGGTGTTTTCAGTTTTCAGAATGTTGTGTTTGTCAGACCACTGTTAAGGTTTTGCAAAATAAGTCACGCTTCGTGAAGTACAGACGAAAAGAGTTTGTTTGGGCAGCCATAAATTCAAACTCAAGATGTTTGTAGTAAGAATTCAATCTCCAGGCTACAAGTGTAGCTTCTTGTGGTGAGGCTGACGAAAATAGATAAGACTATGAACTTGTTCAACCTTTCTCCTCCTGGCATTCTTTCTCTTTTCACAGCATTTGCATCTTCTCCTTGCCTTCAATTACCCTTACCAACAATGCATTTGTGTGGAATGAGGTGTTTAGGGCCACTACAGACCAAAGGCATCTTGAAGAGCACTTGGCGAAAGAAACCCTCCCTGCATAGTCCACTTGCACACTATCAGGAGAGAGCGAGCGAAAGCCTGTTTACCCAAAGCAAAGTCTCAAGTGTGCTTGCCGCACCAGCGATTACGAATGGATAAACCCGGTGAACCCGTCCCAGCTGGACTGCTTCAAAAAACAGCTGTACTCACGGCACTGACCCAGGCTGAACCCCGGTAGCTTTCCGCAGCCGTGTCCGCATTGATCGAGGTCCCCGGGAGGCGCTGATTTAAGGTCAGCCGTCCTCCTCCACTTACAGATCTTTATCAGCACGAGCTGGGAAGCAGAACTGAGCCGGGAACAGTGTGGTACTGCAAACACTGATGTACGAGAGGAGAGACAGTTCACATCTCTCCTGTTTGTTTCTCTTTCCTCTCTCTCGAGTCTCTCCCTCTGCCCTTTTCCTTCTCCAAGTTGTCAAATCTCCAGCCATTGCAAACATTGGCTTTTTCCACCCTCATATTCATCTGTCTCTCCTACACGTCTCTTGCGACGTCCTCAGCAGTGCGTGGTGGTATTAACTGCGGCACTGGAGATAGAGGCCTGTGCAGGAAGTGGATGTGGGTGTACGCCAGTGAAGATGGTTGAGTCCAGACTGGCTTTAATATAAAGCCAAAGGCTCTTCCTCTGGGCTGTTTATCCACCTCTCTTCTTCTTTGGCTCATTCTTTATCCCTCATCTGTTGATCTGTTTTTCTTCTTCTCCCTCTGCTCGTAATTTGAAATCTCTTTGACCCTTTCTACTGTGATCTCTCCTTTCTGTTCACCTTGCCATCCTTGACTTTGTCATGACCAGTGACTTCATGGAGATCTACTATTTTGCAAATAAGACTAAAAAAGTCATTTGTTTCTATCTTCAGCCTTATTTCACTGTAATTAAGAAATTTAATTCATACTCATTTTATATATTTTTCTTATATGGTGTGAATGCAGCTTCTGGTAAATTTGTTAAGGGTTTCAAACGGTTTAGCTGTAAAAGGTACTTTAGCATGTCAGGTTATTTGATGACCGGTTTTGGTAAAGCTCCCAGTAGCAAGTTTCTGTGTAAAGTCATACAAGTGCAGCTCCTCTACTTGGATGGGGAAATACTGGAATTTACTTATCAAGGCCATTTTAATAACATTTTTTAATGTGTTTTCAGCTGATAACTCTGATTATAACTGCATCATAAATTTAGCTCATTTTGCTCAAATCATGCTAAAAAAATATATTTTTCAAGGTGGTTCAGTGCACATGTTCATTTAATCTACAATAAACAGGAGGAATTTTTTTATACTGCAGCACAAGGATATATGCATCAGCTCTTTTGTCGTAGATAGATAAAATCATCTTCCCACCCCAATGCCCTGTCCTCCTCACTTCCAGACAAGTCAAACAGTCTGCTAATAGATCAAGACAGCACACACACACACACACACACACACACACACACACACATCCTTGTTTATACTACTTTGTGGGGTCCAAATGACTCCACTAAGATAGTAAGATCAGGAAATTATGACGTTGTGGGGTCCTTCAGTCAGACCCCACAAAGACAACATCTTAAAAATCATATATAAGAATGTTTGACAAAATCTTAAAAGTCACTATAGTATGGCCCTTCCCTATGCTATACCTAAACCTACCCATCACAGGAACCTGTTAAACATAAGGATATCAAAGATTTTGTCCTTGTGGGGTCCAAGTAAAGGACCCCACAAAGTCAAAGATTTTGTATCTTTCGTACTTTCTGGAGTCATCAATCAATCAATCAATCAATCAATTGAACAACCAACCAATCAAATCTAATAAATTAATTAAATCTAATAAATTAAGTATGTTTTTTAAAGTATGTATTCAAATGTGTATTTAAGCAATAAAGACACACATACATCATCTGAGGTTTGGTTTCATTTACTTGTTTTTGCAAAGTGTTGCATTATGTATGTATATTCAACCTCCTGTGACACATACAAACATCCAACATGTCGATTGTTCAAAATACCATGATATATTATTCCTTAATATGAACAAAGATATTCACAATATAAAAGACCATTAAAGGGGTTGTCCACTCAAAATTAAATCAAAATCATAATTTACTCACCCTCATGTTGTTTCTGTCTTCTTAGGACTGTTAAAGAAGGTTGAAGGTCTGGAGGACAATAGGAACCAAAACTGTTTGGTTAGCAAAATTCTTCAAAATAACTTATGTTAAATTCCACAGAAGAAAGTAAGTCATGCAGGTTTGGAACGACTTGAGGATGAATAAATTATGAAAAAAAAAAAAAATAATAAAATTTTTTGGGTAAACTAACACTTTAAAATCACAACACTACTCATATCCATCACTTAAAGCTACTTGCCTGAAAAACTTTGCTTGTTCGTGCTTGTGATGTCATTGTAATTACATCTATAGAGAGAAAAAATGGGAATAGACATTGTGTGCATTTATTTAACCAGTCTTTATGATTTGAGCTCCTCAGCTCTCTGTAATTTTCAGATTTTTATCATATTGTAAAGAAACAAAAGCAGTCTCTCAGTTCTTTAAAATCTCTCTCATCTCTGTCCTAAGAGGGACCCTATTTTGAGTCACTCACTTATAAGAAACAATGGACAGAGAAAGACATCTTTGTGTAACTGGCTATCTGAACTCTGCAATAATCAGCCATTGGCATGTTCATCTTCCCAACACACAAATACTTCTTTATGTTGCAAAACTCTTGTACAGGCAAACAACCAATGGGTGACATTCAGTGTAGTTTGATGGCATGTGCATTGTTACTTTTAAAGTCTCAAGAGAGAATGTTTACTATGAATAACTTGAATTTCAGAGAGAGAAAGATTGAAACTGATATGAAAAATGTAGTTACCGTTCAAAACCACAATACATTTAATGAATAGAATGTCCACAGTGACATCATATATTTGAAATAGAAACCTTTTGTAACATTGTAAATGTCTTTGCTCTCACTTTTGATCAATTTAATGCATCCTTGCAGCAGTCTAGTAGCAGAAAAGTGGAAAATATGCCCATCCAAAAGTGGTTTACACAAGTGGTTTAAAAATGTACAAATCTAGTTCTCTTTTGCTGTATTTTTTTTCTTCCTGTTTTTATTTAACCCAAGGTTATTGCATTGGGTTACACAAAGATTACACCATGCATGTATACATTTTTATTTTAATGCAGAGTTGCCATGAGAAAGAAAACAGCCAATCATCTCTTTAAACAATAGCACACACACTTTTCTCGACCTTGCTGAGGCTGCATGATTTCTCCCCGTTTCTATCGTTTAGGGAGAGCTGGTTTTCCATGAATATATATTGTCCACATGGGATTCAGCTCTGCGCTATAATGGTGTTCACATAATATATTCTCAGCTTACACCAATAAACAAAAGAAATGCGCATAATAAGTGTTGTTGAAAGCAGCACAATGACAAACACTTGCGAACACTAACAACACTCCCATTTATTTTTCACAGGATCAATATATTCTTCCTTTGGGCCTGAGACTTTGAGAAAGACATTTTGCATGTAAGGCTGCTCACACTCTGGCCTTGGTTCAGTGGAGGGGAGATGGAGCTTTTGTGTTGTATCACAGAAAAACAATCAGTCTTTAAAGGCACTGCCTTGTTTCCAGGGCCAATTGAAAAAAAACGTTATGCCAGTTGACATGTTTCTCTCAACAGCTGTCTTATTCTCTCTAACTCTCAGGTCTGTTTCAGACCACCTTAAGTGATCATAGAAGCCATGAATCACTTTAGCAGCATTACATTTCTTAGAGTAAAATACACCCTTTAGTAATTCATCCTGCCATCAACTCTGAACATTTGGGCTTATATTTTGTGTTCCTGGGCATAATTCGATATCGCCTTGGTGTCATAGACTGTTCAATTGTTCATTATGTTTATTCATCTGTTTACAAACCCATTTATAATTCTACTCTGAGCCTTCAGCATGACATAAATTCCAATTAAAATTTCACAGGCCCTCAACTTCCATATTCCCTAATTAGTCTAGTGCAACAGAGATGCCAATCTCTGTGTTGAGGTTGGCAATAAAAGTGAAGCAAGCAACATTTTCCTCTAACCTCTAACCTAAACCAACATGGGTAAAACAGAAAGTGGTTTTCATTATGCCTGTCTGTTCCAGCACCAGCATTTATAACTTTCTCCGACATTGAGATGAGAGATTCAAGCGGTTTGAAGAACTTTTCTGCTGTTATGAAGCAATCCTCATAACCCTGTCACAGGCCTTACTGCTGCCTCTGATATTTCACCTTTTATCGCATCTGGCAAAGTTTGAAAGAATAAAGAGAAAAAATGAGGCTCACAGAAGAAGGAAAGGCTTGAGGATGAGAGATTGAGAGACCATTTTTGAGAAAGATGGACAGCCACAGAAACACAGAGCACAAAGCAAAGCAATTTGCTAGACTTTATATTATGTTTAGAAAACAAAACTCAGATAGAAAAGTAAGCTGAAACTTGACAATGCATCATTATGTGTTCTATTCAAGCTGTACAAAAAAAAAAAAAAGGTATAAAAACATAAGCCAAAATCAATGTTCTTATTTGAAAGGAAAACTAGCAGACAAAAATCGAACAAAATGTTCAGACAGTCAAAAGAGAACACAGTTACCTGTAAACTATTATCAAAGAGGTACCATGGTTTTCTTACAAAATTAAGACTATATAATATGAGGTAGGAGGAAAAACTATATTTTAGTGCTTTTGTGTGCAAACGCAAAGTTTTTTGGGGAATGCAATACTTTTGTGAGAGAGTGCAAAAGCATTAAAATATAATTATCTCCCATCTAATTTTCCCAATCATAATAGGGTTTAAAATCTTCTATTAATTTATTAATCAATTAAAAAAATTAAATAAGATATATTTGATATTTTTTCATACTTTAAAAAAAACTATAAAATTTAATTTATCCATCTTTCCTTACCTCCAAACATTTGCTGTACTGAAACTGATCGAATATAAATACTAATGTAACATAAAACATAATAAACTTAAATGTAAATATAAGTACCTTTGTCAAGAAATAAAAAACTCAAAGTCCAATTGCGAGTGCAGAAAATAGTTTATTAAGTGAAGAATAAAGCAAGGCAAATGATCAGAAGTTGTATGCATCCGTAGCAGATACCAGTCTCACTGAGACTGTGAGGGTAGAAATAATCCACACCAAACTGGTACACACGTAGCAGGTAAATCCAAACAAGGCAGGTAAATCCACCGAAAAGCTGAATGCAACACAGGAACAGAGCAACTGGAGAGAAGCTGGTGGAAACAACGACAGGACATGAGCAAACAATGATCTGACAACAAACACAGCAAAATGGCAGATATAGGATAAGAAATGCACAGCAGGTGCAACTGCTCTGATTAACTCGTTAGGACCAAGGTTGCTAGGCAACGCTAACAAGCAATCAAACAGGTGACAACAGCAGACAGACAGGCAGAGATGAACAAACAGACCCATGAACCGTGACAGTACCCCCTCCCCTAGGAGCGCCTCCTGGCGCTTCCCGGGGAGCTTACCTGGTGATTGTAATCATCGATTAGAGACTGATCCAATGTGTCTCTCGCAGGAACCCAACTCCTCTCCTTCAGACCGTAACCCTCCCAGTCCACCAAGTACTGAAATCCACGTCCCCTCCGTCTAGAGTCCAGAATACGTTTTAACGAATATGCAAGTTCCCCATCTATGAGTCGTGGCGGTGGGGGAACTGGGGAAGGTGGATTAATAGTGGAAAGAAAAACGGGTTTTAATTTGGAAACATGAAAGACGGAATGAATTCTCCTGTACGCAGGAGGGAGTTTAATGCGAACTGCCACCAGACTAGTAATCTTTGTGACAGTAAACGGGCCAATGAAACGAGTTTATTACACACGGGGCGGAGAGGAATGTTCTTGGATGAAAGCCACACTTTTTGACCAACGACGTAGATGGGAGGCTTTGACCGGTGGCGATTGGCCTGGGCCTTGGTGCATGACCCCACCTGGAGCAGAGTCTGTCTGGCTCTGGTCCAAGTACAGTGGTACCTCTGGACAAAGGCGTGGGCGGTGGGGACCGTGACATCGGATTTCAGATTCTGAAAAATTGGTGGCTGGTAACCTAAGCTACACTCAAACAGAGACAGGCCCGTGGATGACACTGGTAACGAGTTTTGTGCGTACTCAACCCATGAAAGTTGCTGACTCCAAGAGGATGAGTTCTGAAACACCAAACACCGCAACACACGTTCAAGATCTTGGTTGGCCCTCTCCGTCTGACCATTACTCTGAGGATGAAACCCAGAAGAAAGACTAACACTCACCTCCAACAAATGACAAAATTCTTTCCAACATTTGGAGACAAACTGAGGCCCCCTCTCAGAGACCACATCTATCGGGAGGCCATGAATGCAAAAACATGATCAATGACAGCAACCGCTGTTTCTTGCTGAGGGTATTTTGGGCAGAGGGATAAAATGAGTTGCCTTCGAGAACCAGTCCACCACGGTCAAAACCACCATGTTACCCTGAGAGAGTGGAAGTCCCGTAACAAAATCTAGCGATATGTGGGACCAGGGTCTCGAAGGAACTGACAGCGGTTGAAGGAGTCCAGCAGGGGGTTGATTGGAAGTCTTAGAAGTGGCACAGACTGAGCAGGCCAACACAAAAAGTCATACGTCACGGGCCATCGATTGCCACCAGAACCGTTGTTTAATGAGAAACGTGGTACGACTAACCCCCGGATGACAAGCCACCTTGGAACAATGTCCCCAACGGATGACGTCGGACCGTAAACTCTCAGGCACAAACAAACGACCCCGTGGGCATTCAGGCAGAGGCGTTACCCCTTGTAAGGCCATACGGACCTTCAACTCAATCTCCCAGGTCACCA
This sequence comes from Ctenopharyngodon idella, assembly GCF_019924925.1. Classification (NCBI taxonomy): domain Eukaryota; kingdom Metazoa; phylum Chordata; class Actinopteri; order Cypriniformes; family Xenocyprididae; genus Ctenopharyngodon; species Ctenopharyngodon idella. The sequence goes on from NC_067241.1 coordinate 26,580,629, forward strand.
TAGAAACCATGATCTTCTGTGGCAAGATGCACTCAGGAGACGACAGGCGTTCAGATTGGTCAAAAACGCGGGACAAAGCATCGGGTTTGATGTTTTTGGAACCCGTACGGTAAGAAATAGAAAAATCAAAACGACCGAAAAATAAAGCCCACTGAGCCTGCCTAGAATTCAACATTTTGGCAGACCTGATATACTCAAGGTTCTTATGGTCGGTCCAGATGATAAAAGGTACCCCCGAACCCTCCAACCAATAGCACCATTCCTCTAAGGCGAGCTTGACTGCCAGCAAATCTCTATTACCAATGTCGTAATTGCATTCAGCAATTGATAAACGATGAGAAAAAAGGATGCATTTTGCCGTCCGCGGAAGAGCACTGGGAAAGAACCGTGCCAACCCCCACCTCTGATGCGTCGACGTCCACCACAAACTGACGAGAAGGATCAGGGGCAACAAGAATTGGAGCTGAAACAAAGCAGCTTTTCAGTTTGGAGAATGCAGCATCAGCCGTGCTGGACCACCTGAAAGTCATTTTGGTGGAGGTCAAGACAGTCAAAGGGGTGGCTAGCTGGCTGTAATTGCGAATAAAATGCAGAAAAAAAGCCCAGAAACCTCTGCAGGGCCTTGCGGGAATCCGGAGTTGGCCAATTTATCACAGCCTGAACTTTGTCAGGATCCATGCGCACTCCCTCAGATGACACAATATATCCCAAAAAAGGGAACGACTGTGCATGAAAAACACATTTCTCCGCCTTGACATAAAGCCCATTCTCTAACAGCCTCTAAAGCACTCGTCTGACGTGCTGAACATGTTCCTGAAGAGAGTGAGAAAAATTCAAAATGTCATCCGGGAAGACATATATGAACTGGTCGACGTCATTGACCAGTGCCTGGAAGACCGCGGGAGCACTGGACAGCCCGAACGGCATAACAAGATATTCAAAATGCCCCCTGGGGGTATTAAAGGTGCTCTTCCACTCATCTCCCTCCCTCATGTGAACCAAATGATTGCGGAGATCCAACTTTGTGAAAAAGGAAGCGCCCTGCAGTCGTTCGAAAGCTGAAGATATCAACGGCAAAGTATAAGTATTCTTTACCGTGATGCTTTTCAGCCCTCGATAGTCAATACAATGACGCAGGGAACCATCCTTCTTTTCCACAAAGAAGAAACCCGCACCTGCAGGGGAAGACAAAGGGCGTATGAGTTTGGCTGCCAGAGAATCAGAAATATATTTTTCCATGGCCTCCCTTTCCGGAACGGAAAGTGAGTATAATCTGCCTTTAGGTGGAGACGTACCTGGCAATAACTCTAAAGCACAGTCATAGGGACGATGTGGAGGAAGAGAAGCAGCTCGAGACTTACTGAACACTCCCTTCAAGTCAAGATACTTACTGGGCATGTTTGACAGGTCCGCATGTTCAAACTGCAACACAGAACAAGACACAGAAGAACAGGCAGACAACAGACATGAAGCATGACAGTATTCACTCCAGGAAGAAAAAGTGTTCCGACGCCAGTTTATGTTGGGGTTATGAAGTGAAAGCCAGGGGTGACCAAGAACCACTGGAGCCAAAGGAGAGTCAGTCAAAAAAAAAGAAATTCCCTCTGTGTGGTTGCCAGATGTAATGAAACTCACCGGCCCGGTGGTATGAGTAACAGGTGGAAGAAGTTGGCCGTTGAGTGCACTAACGGAGATGGGCTGGGTGAGTAGAACCATAGGAATTTTCAACTCATAAGCGAGTTTGGTGTCCAAAAAGTTTCCCTCTGCTCCAGAGTCTATTAAGACTGAACAAGTGAAATTAGAACAGGCCCACTGTAGTCTTACTGGGAGGAGAGTAGAAATAAGAGAGGATTTATTAAAAGCGACCCCACCCGCCAGTAACCTCTTCCCTACTGATGGGCTTTGGCTTTTACTGGACACTGTGCAGCAATATGACCCGCTGTGCCACAGTATAAACACAGTCCCTGGGTCCTGCGTCTCTCTTTCTCCTCCCGAGAGAGATGAGTTCTGCCTACCTGCATGGGCTCAGGATCAAACACATGACCAACCGTATCACTGGAAGTGGCAGAGAATTGATCCATGGAATTTATGACCGGGTTCTGCAGGACGCGTTGATCGACATCGCAATCTGGCGTCAACTCGGATTGCCACATCGAGCAATCCGTCAAGGGTGGTGGGCAGTTTCAGCATGTAGATCTTGTTGTGGATGCGGTCGGTTAGTCCGTGCAAAACATGTCCCACTGGATGTCCCACATGTCCCATTCGATAGAGTAATCTGTAACCGTCCGATTCCCTTGATGTAACTAAGCCAAAACCCGCGTCACCTCTCTGCCAGCGACCGCCCGATCGAACACTTTCTTAAGTTCCTCCGTGAAAGACTGATATGAATAACAACACTGGTGCTTCTGTTCCCAAACAGCTGTTCCCCAGACAGCCGCTCGACCAGACAGCAGTGTAATGTGTAGCGAAGCCTGGAGAGCAATATACAGAGAACACTTTGCCAAAAAAGAACGACACAACTGGGGCTCACCAGAGTATGCAGTTGGAGGTGGCAGACGGGGCTCAGCATTGCGGCCAACAGGTGGAACAGCAGGTGCGTTGAGCGCAGTGGGCTGGTGTGCAGACTTGGTCTTAAACTTCTAAAGCTGGTCGGTTAATTCAGATACCTGTGCTACTAGCACCTGGACAGCGCGACCAGTAGCCATAATCTGCTTGTCCTGTCATTCCATGCGTGCATTGCTGCTCGTCATAATGTCCCTTAATTCTGATGCACTCACTGGATTCATTGTAGGTCAGATCGTTCTGTCAGGAAATAAAAAACTCAAGGTCCAACTGCAAGTGCAGAAAATAGTTTATTAAGCAAAGAATAAAGCAAGGCAAATGAAGAAGTTGTATGCATCCGTAGCAAAAGAAGTTGTATGCATCCATAGCAGACACCAGTCTCACTGAGACTGTGAAGGTAGAAATAATCCACACCAAACTGGTAGGTCCAAACGTAGCAGGTAAATCCACACAAGGTAGGTAAATCCACCGAAAGGCTGAATGCAACACAAGAACAGAGCAACTGGAGAGAAGCTGGTGGAAGCAACGACAGGACATGAGCAAACAACGATCTGACAACAAACACAGCAAATCGCAGGGCAGATATAGGATAAGTAATGCACAGCAGGTGCAACCGCTCTGATTAACTTGTTAGGACCAAGGTTGCTAAGCAACGCTAACAAGCAATCAAACAGGTGACAACAGCAGACAGACAGGCAGAGATGAACACACAGACCCATGAACCATGACAACCTTGGAGTACCTTGTTAATACCATGGTACATGAATATGATAATCACAGTATGACCATTTGTACCATGATACCACCACTAGAAACTGTTAGCCTTTCCTCTCCTTATATTTTTTGCTATTTTCTTATTTGAGTGCATCAAGTTCCATTTTTGAACTTTAGTTTAAACCTAAACTTCCAAGTCTAAAGTTTAATAGTGTATCTGACAGGTAGATTGACAGTCTTGAGTAAGCTGGCATCAGTCTGCCTCTCTTGACTTTATAACTTTAATATCTGATGACACTTTCCCACAAATTTCATCATACATCCAATATTCTCTCTTACACTCACACTGCTGCACTTTCTTTTTTATCTGTCATCCTTCCTCCCATCCATTTAAAGTGCAGTCGTATGAATGGAGCCGCATCCCCATGGATGAGCAAAAAAGTTTGTTGTTTTTGTCCTTGAAATGCCCAATTCAATTCAGTTACAAATAAAAAAGTTAGTTACTTTCTAGGATACACCCATTCAATAATGCTTTTTTTTTTTGGCGGCAAAATGTCTAGGCTTTTGCTTTGCAATATTTGGTAAATAACCCTCAAAAGAAGTCCCTTGAGTAATGAGGACATATGGTTTTTGACTGAATTAATGCATTGTTATGCTCTGTCTCAGAAAATGTTGGGAGGAAAAACTGTGGTATAATGGATTCAATAATAGCGCCCTCACAAACTGGCCTTGTTAGTAGCGTGTTTGTATATATGGGAGGGGATGTGATTACGGTCCGCCAAGCCTGCCAATAGCGTGTATTTAGCTGAGATGAAGAGTGGGTGCACATTGCCTGCATGTCTGGCGGCGATGCACAATTGTGCAATGAAATGCAGAGTATTTGGGAGACAGTAGCAGTGGTTTCCTGTGCCAAAGTTGGTTGGCATTGCAAATTGCATCACTGAGTCCATCAATTTTAGCTCCCATATAACATTACAACCACTTAGTATAGTCACTCAGACCATTAGCGATCACATCCCTGTGTAAATTTCACTTCCTCTCTGGGTTCAGAGGTAATGTTTTTTTCACTGTAGTGTTTTAAAAACCCTCAATCAGACAAGTGGACATTTTATGCTTTTGAGGGTTTCGTATCTGCATAACACACTCAGATGAATTTGGTCTTAAGTGAAGCCCTCCAATTTTATCCAAACTCCACAAGAATCAACAGCTTCCAGTCAACATATTTTGTGTTGTAGGATCAGTTCAATTAGCATGTCCAAAGGCAAAATGACAGAATTAGAAACTTAAACCTGCTCATGTGTGAGGACGAACAGTTAAATTGGTGCCGTGACCCGGATGGAAGTGAGGTATAGGGGGGTGAATATAATGGAGGCCTGTGCAAGTGAAGGCTTAGATATACTCACAGCGGCTTTTTCGTTGTCCTTTTTTAGCGTGCCTGCCTCCCATGCCGGTGGCGCTGGTTCGAATCCTTTTCGGAGCGATTATGAGTAGGACCAGTCACATATAGGGCGGGACTGTCAATGAAGCAAAATGCAGAACCTGATTTCACTAAGTCCAACATACAGGTTGTCATCATACAGGTTTGAAACAACATGAAAGTGAGTAAATGATGTTGAGTTGTTCATTTCCTGAGCAACAGCAACAGTTGCCAAGGGAATTGATCCGCCGCTTGATACATTTAGAAACATTGGTATTCGTACATTTTTATACAATCTCATTACACCCCAGTGACAGTTAGGTTTAGGGGTGGACATTCATGCTTACTTTATTTTCTAAAAATCATATGTTTTCGAACCACAACATGAATTAATACAAAATTGCCACTTCGTAAAATAATCATGTTTTTCTATGTGATCATGCTGGAATGCAGACTAGAAACCAACAGTACAGTAACCTCCAATAATTTAAGTGCTGTCAGTGTGAATAAACATATTTAATTAATTACTTTAACTTTCACAGCCTTCATTGCTGTGCTAAAACTGATGTTGGGGGTATGGATGTATGTAGGTTGATGCGTATTAATAATGTGGATTTCAATATAATCAAGATTAAATTATACATGTTCTGTATTGCTGATTTTAGCTCTGAAGCTTCAGGGAACTGTTTACTGAAAAACTTGGGGAATGATTCATGGTAAACAGTCGTTAACCTCTCTCTATTAAAGGGGGTCTGGAAACTGTGACATTTAGAGTAAATCAACACTTATGGATATATAAATAATAAATGAACAGAAAACAAACAAGTTGTGGGATAAATAATCACTCTTAAAGTTCATAGCCTGCTGTGTTTGCCACCTCAGGGTAACAGGCCCAATTAATATTTATTAATTAAAAGAACCCTGATGATTGCAGTTCTTTACCCACAGGCTATGCGAAAATATATGAATATGTGTGCGACCAAACAAGGCATCAATACAGCCTAAATGCCTGCGACAGAAAATAAGCATTAAAAAGTGCAGTGGCTGTATAATTAATCATTATGATTTCCCTCAGGGATCTGTAATTCTAGGAACAGCATGTGTTAGTATGCGGCATGCAGACTAGCTGTATTTCTGTTAGATGGCATTGCTGAACTTTCACTATTCTTCTGCTGCCATTCCATTATTTTGTTTCACAATTGCCACACAAACCGTGATTTGTACAGTGCTTACAGTCTGTCTGAGCACAAGTCTTAGTCATTTTTCAAAACGCCGGCCGTGCATTATTCATTACGAAACATCTGCTTTTACTTTATCTCTTTGAAACTTCTCTAAAAGAGTTATCCAAGGACTAGTTTTGAGAAAATTAGGACAACTATTCCGCCCCTGCGCCCACTTCCAACATCTTCCCATTTCACCCTCTCCATCTATCCCTCATTTGCATTGTGCTCTGTCCGGCGATGACCGGCGATTCCTCTCTCTGGGGGCCGGAGAGGGTTTCCATGGTGACTCAGTGGGTGTCTGAGCGTGAGGGTGGTCTGAAGGATGGCGACTTCCTCTTTCAGCTACATGACATGAGCACAAAAAGAACAGCTCTGAAAGAGAGGGTTGAAAAAAAGGGAGTAAAAAGGAGGTGAGGAGGGGTGGGCCATCGGGGGTCAGGAATAGGGGTCAGTGTAATTTGCACAGTGCTGCTTCTCTTTGATAAAGGGCGGTGAGAGGGAGCGTGGTGCATCTGTAGGGTTTCTGACTGCCTGTGTGCAGGGAATATCCATCGCTCATTCAGGGCTTGTTGAAATACAAAGAAGCATCAGGAGAGTACAAAAGTAGAGGGAGAAAGTTACCCCAGGAGATAAACACAGATATGCCTCTCTTTCTAACGGACCACAAATTCTCTGTAAAAGTCTGGGGCTGGATTCAAAAAACATTCTTAACTGCTATTTTCTAAGTTAAAGGGTTAGTTCACCCAAAAATGAAAATAATGTCATTTACTACTCACCCTCATGTCGTTCTACACCCATAAGACCTTTGTTCATCTTCGGAACACAAATTAAGATATTGTTGATGAAATCCGATGGCTCAGTGAGGCTTCCATTGAGAGCAAAGCCATTGAAACTCTCAAGGTCCATAAAGGTATTAAAAACATATTTGAAACAGTTCATGTGAGTTCAGTGGTTCTATCTTAATATTATAAAGCGATAAGAATACTTTTTGTGCGCCAAAAAAAAAAAAAAATTTCACTTTACAATATCTATATGGGCCGATTTCAAAACACTGCTTCATGAAGCTTTGGAGCGTTATGAATCTTTTGTGTCGAATCATGATTCGGATCGCGTGGCAAACCGCCAAACTGCTGAAATCCCCTGACTCTGGCGCTCCGAACCGCTGATTCGACACAAAAGATTCGTAACGCTCCGAAGCTTCATGAAGCAGTGTTTTGAAATCGGCCATCATTATATAAGTCGTTTTTTTTTTTTTTTTTGCCGCACCAAAAATATTCTCGTCGCTTTATAATATTAATATTGAACCACTGTACTCACATGAACTGATTTAAGTATGTTTTTAGTACATTAATGGATCTTGAGAGAGGAAATGTCATTGCTGGCTATGCAGGCCTCACTGAGCCATCGGATTTCAACAAAAATATCTTAATTTGCGTTCCGAAGATTAACAGAGGTCTTACGGGTGTGGAACGGCATGAGGGTGAGTAATAAATGACATCATTTTAATTTTTGGGTGACCTAACCCTTTAAATCCCCAAAGGTAAAATGTTTAATTTATTGGGCTGTTTCAAATATTGAACATTACAACATCACACTAGCCACATCTAATACATATTACTATAGGGATGTGCACAAATACTCTGAAGTGACACCAATGATTGATAAACAACGATTGGTCATTATTATACGTGGCAAATAGAGACCTTGTTTTTAATTATATATTTATTATATATATTATATACATTTAGCACAAATGAGAGCACTTCATTTTGAGAGAGACTCAAAATAACCGTTAAAAATACACAGCACATTAAAAAAGCAGACATGCTGAACTCCCATCAAGCCAATTTATAGTTTTCACGTGACATCATACTCTAATAGGAACGCCCACCTGGAGGTCAAAACAAGACTTTCCTCCATTGCACACCATTTATTTTGACCAGGTCTGTACTAAGTACAGATGTACTAAGACAGTGATATTAAAAGAGCAAATTTAGGGTACATTTACATTATAATGATGTACTAAAAATGAAAAAAAAAAAAATCCTTTGCGTTTTTCATGGATTCCACAGGATTCCATGGATTTCCCCGGATCCACAAAAAAAATTAAAAACGCTGTATTATTAATTCCAGGCCAGTAGCTGGCAATGGCACTTTGTAAAGAAACACTACATGCCTATAGACTGAACACGTAATACACAAGCGCATATTTCATGTTTTTGTAGTTTACACAGAGACAATGACGGTATCGTTTTCAAAAACTTGCACATTGTATCCCATTTTTAAAAGCTTGCGTTTTCAGCCCCCCAAAACGCTGTGGTCGTGTATACACTCAAAATGACGAGTGTCCAAGACTAAAGTGCAGGTTTGAGCTGTTTTAACCAAAAGCAACTTGTACTGACATACCTTAAAATGTCAGTGCCATTGTTTTGTCTCAAGATGCACAACAGCAATGTTTTTTTCTAGGGTATGTTTGTAAAAGCTACTTAAATGTCCTAATTGACCTGAGGCCTAATCCTGGCTTAGTCTAAGCCCTGTCTGTGAAACTGGGCCTTAATGTCTTTTATCTTCGGTTGATTTCATCGAAGGCTGTGACTGAAGTCCGTTGTAGTTCTTGTGTTTCTCTTTCCTTCAGTGATTCTGCTTGTTAACAGCAGGTCTTTATCATTAATGCTCAATCATCACTTAATTATCTCATTAAATTCAATACTGCTTCAATGGAACTTTAACTCAGTAGTGCGCACACACATGAACACTAGACAGTGTTACTTTAACCTAGGCATTTTTACTATTACATAAATCTTACCTATTTCATTTACATATGACTGACAAATATCAATCACATTAAGTTTATTAGTGTACTTATGTTAAAACGAATGTAATCCAAATGGATGGAAAATTTGAATGTAATTAAATTACATAAAACTTAAATTTAGACCGAAATATATTTTTTGAGTATGAAAGGAGAAAACAAATAAAAAGTTTTCTGTTTTTAGTTGAAAACGGTGTCGTGTAAAAGGCCTCTAAGTATACACCTTATTGATGATGCATACTATATACAGGCAAGTAGATGAACCCAGATTCTAAACGCAATGTTTAAGCATTATTTAAAAAACATTATAAAGAAAATGCTTAACCATTTACAGTGTTGCGATCATATTCTGGGCTCATCTGCTCACCTGTATAGTGTGCATCATCAATGAGGTGTATATTTTAAGGCACTTTAAGTGTTTTTCACGTTAAGATTTTTAAAATGTCTTGCTGTTTTTAATGATTGAAATACTACAGCAGGTGCTGTTTATGCAAGTGCCCAAAACTTGCATTTTATTCAAATGCTTTTGTTTTTCTTCTTTTTAGATGTGATCTAAATATTTGTGGCTTGAAATGGGAAATCAGACTCGATCAGCGAGTCTTTGGCACGAACCACCATACAATAACACCAAAGACTGTCATTTTCTTCTTAAGAAAAAAAAGATGTTCTTAAGAAAATATTTGAGTACTTATACATTTTTCAAGAATTGCACTTATGGACTTTAACTATTTCTTTAAAACATTTTCATAAACTCAGCCCTTGTTTCTGGACCTTCATTTTTAAATAAAATGCATTGTGGGAAAGTTTTCCTCCCTCCAAACAGATACCAGCTTCTAGAGCATGAATGTGGAACATCAGACCCTGAGAGACATCCTACCACATTGTGAATATCTTCACTTCTATTCTTACAAATACTCACAGGGACAGAAGCCAATGACAAAATTATAAATGGACTACATTATTCTTAGTCTAACTTTACATACTCTTACATAAGAAAGCGCAGAGCAGGTATTCAGATGTCCAGCGTCTACTCAAACTCAGTTGATCCACTGCAACTTTTTCCTAAGTGCTTGATAATGTATTTGAGTGCATTTACATTTATGAATAATTGATGGTGCAAGTGGTTCAGGAAAAGTGTGTTGGTTTACATAGTGTAAGCTACACATGTCAGGGAGCGAGCTTGTGTATAATGTAACAGGGAAATGTAAGTCAGTGTTTCTGCATCACTGTAGTCCCGCTTACCTCTGTGTTCATATGATACTGATTCTTACGCACACACACGTACAGTACAGTACATATTCTTTGACTGCAGGTTTGTTCTTAAAAGCTGCCGCTGCCTTCCTAAATGTCAGTGCACTTCATAGGTAACCGCATTGGAATGCTCTACATAGGCTGCACAAATAGCCAGCATTATAATGAGAGAAATTACTAAATTAATTTCAAAAGAGGTGATATTAGCATGTTGCTAATTGAATTATATTTAGCGATATCTGCTTGGTTACAAACAATCTTCCAAATATCTTCCTTTGTGTACAGCAGAACAAAGAATGTATACAGATTTGGAACAACTTGAGGTTGAGTAAATGATGACAGAATTTTCATTTTGGGTGAACTATCCCTTTAATGCTTCTATGTCAGAACGCCGACTCATTATTGGCCGGCTACTGCATCAGCATCACACGCATGCGTCGTGCTGCTCACGTGAACAGCGTCGGCCAATACTGAGTCGGCGCTCTGATGTAGAACCTGGAAAAGCTGCAGTGTTTACAACATAAACAGCATAGGAGACTGACAGGGAAGAGAAGAAATTGTTGAATAAAGTCGTTATTTTTGTTTTGTTTTTGCGCACAAAAAGTATTCTCGTCACTTCATAACATTAAGGCGGAACCACTATAGTCACATGAACTATTTTAACAATGTCTTTACTACGTTTTGGGCCTTGAATGTGATAATTATGGTGCTTTCTATGAGGGATAAAAAACATCGGATTTCATCAAAAATATCTTAATTTGTGTTTTCGAAGATGAACGAAGGTCTTACGGGTGTGGAATGACATGAGGGTGAGTAATTAATGACAGAAATTTCATTTTTGGGTGAACTAACCCTTTATACAATCAATTTATGTGATGAATAGATTTAATTTAGGCTTTTATGTACATATAAGCATTCATCAACTCACACATCAGTTGTGGTAAACGGAAGCTCAAGTATGTTTGCTTGACACGTGCGACCAATGATGTTCATTCTCATGTTACGCATCACGTTTGAGTTTCAGAAAGAGGTTTGGTTGAGCTTCTGTTTATGTTCGCTGATCAATGTTTATATGTGAGTAAAAGCCTAAATTAAATCTGTTCATTAGATAAAGGAATTGTGTCTCTTTAGTTTTACGATCTCTTTATGTACTTTTGAAGCGTCAAAGTGTCAGTTGCGTAGCTGTCAATGGAGGAACAGAAATCTCTCAGATTTCATCAAAAATATCTTCATTTGTGATCCAAAGATGAATGAAAGTCTTACAGGTTTGGAACGACATGAGGGTGAATAAATGATGACAGAATTTTCATTTTTGTGCAAACTATCCCTTTTAGTTGACTAGTTTTTGGAACTCAGCATGCGTCTGTTCACACTGCTCCAGTCTCAGTGGCAGCATTCCTTGTCTCTCAGTCAAATAACACATCAGATTTCAGCCAACAACTTCCACATTTGACTTTCGTGACTAATAAACCAACTTCCTCCTGTCTGAGGGGTGTTTGAGGCGCTCTGAGCTCATATAATTGAAGGAGAACGCGTGGGCTCGTTCTTTGTGTCTGGGATGCTTATTTGAGACAACGGAACAGGAACTGAGGATTCATTTGTTTGGAACTCAGAGTACATCTCTAATAGAGTGTTGGCATTCACTTATATACACACTGTTCTCTTTTCCAGTCCTCCCTATTCCATCATCTCACCTCACCCGTGTCTTCATATCTATCTGCCTTATTATTTTCTCTCACCCTTCTCTGTCTCTCTACTTTTTCTCTGACGTGGTCATGGTAACCTTCTCAATGTCAGTTACACAACAGTGAAGAAGAAGGTAAAGGCAATTTTTATAACAGCTCCACCTTATTAACCTTCTCAAGTCTGAGCAGGGTGTGTGTCATTCAACAAACTCTCTCTTTCACTTTCTAAGACAGCTGGCCATAGTTAACGGTTGTTTTCTCCTTTGTAACAGGTACAGACAGATCGCTGGGAGATGTTTGTCACCATTCTGTCCTTCTTCACTTGCATTTTACAGTAAACCCAAGTTTATCTCTGCTTAACCAAACCACGCTGTTCTCAGAAGCTCACCACAGTGCAGGTTCCCAGCATATCACTGACAGAAATGCTCTGTAGGTTCCTGCCTGAGGAAGAAATCTTGTTCTATGGGGTCACAAATGAAGTTACATTTTTCCTGTCTCTCTCATACCCATTTCCCTAACCTTTAGATATTTTAATGTCACATCTCAAGGCATTCAACTGATTTTATCCCTCATGACATTCAGTGTAGAGCTGCCAAAAGTACTCCCCTGTGGCAGAAGACGTCAAAAGTGGGTTGAAGGGTGTGCCGAAGATGCTTTATTATTTTTTAGGTTGATCCTGGCAGCTGTTTGGATTAAATTTCTGCTCTGAGTCTTGGCATGTTTATTGGCAAATTCTTCAAATATTTTAGCCATAAGGGGAAGATGGTAACATGTTTATATATATATATATATATATATATATATATATATACTTTCATTTCAGTTCACTCATACACTGATAAAAAAAGTTACAATATATTTTTTAATAAAAGCAATTTGTAACACTTTACAATATTGTTCCATTTGTTAATATTAGTTAATTCCCCCTCCCTGAACTCAAATGAAACCCTGTGAGTTGTAACCAGGGGCCTCTGAAGTCTCTTTAGCTGAGCTTTCACCTGAGGGTTCAGCATTATACTGTTTTTGGTAGTAATTTGTAAGGGATTTTGTATAATTATAATTCATCCTTGTAGATGCAGTTGATAGGAGTGGCAGAGCTCAAGCCTGAAGCTATTGGGGCAGAACCTGGCAACACTGATAACGAATAATGAATATTATGATTAGCCTGCCTTTGGTCCAGAGCTGCCTAAACATACACACACAGTCTAGAACTGATTACAAAAGATGCTGCACTGGAACAGAAAATGAGGTAAGAAATAACTGAGAGTGATAGGGATAGCAGTTGTTCTCAATAAGGGGGCCAGGGCCGACTAGAGGGCCTCAGCAATCCTCCAGGGGGACCCTTATAAGTCTTAAAATGATTTAAAGAATTAGTTCACTTCAGAATTAAAATTTCCTGATAATTTACTCACCCCCATGTCATCTAAGATGTTTATGTTTTTCTTTCTTCAGTCAAATAGAAATTATGGTTTTTGAGGAAAACATTTCAGGATTTTTCTCCATATAGTGGACTTCAACAGGGACCAACGGATTGAAGGTCCAAACTGCAGTTTCAGTGCAGCTTTAAAGGGCTCTACACAATCCCAGATGAGGAATAAGGGTCTTGTCTACAGAAACAATTTGTCATTTTCTAAAAAAAAAAAAAGTTATATACTTTTTAACCACAAATGCTCGTCCTGCACTGCTCTATGATGCACAACGCATTACATAATCACATTGGAAAGGTCATGTGTGACGTAGGCAGAAGTACCGGGGTAGGGCAAAAAACTAATTTTCTCCTCCAACTTCAAAATTGTCCGACATCACTTTACCTTATTTTGTAAAAGCCGTTTGACTTAGTCTTTTTACATTCACTTTGTAGACACTTCTGCCTATGTCACGTGTGACCTTTCCAACGTGATTTCGTCATGTGTGGCGCATCGCAGAGCAGTGCAAGATGAGCATTTGTGGTTAAAATGTATATACATTTTTATTTATTTTTTTTAGAAAATGACCATTTGTTTTGCTAGACAAGACCCTTATTCCTCGTCTGGGATCGTGTAGAGCTCTTTGAAGCTGCATTGAAACTGACATATGGACCTTCAACCCGCTGTACCCCACTGAAGTCCACTATATGGAGAAAAATCCTAGAATGTTTTCCTCAAACACCATAATTTCTTTTCAACTGAAGAAAGAAAGACATAAACATCTTGGATGACATGGGGGTGAGTAAATTATCAGGAAATTTTAATTCTTAAATTTAATTCTGAACTAATTCTTTAAATTGTTATATTAATTAAAATGCTAAAAAAAATAATAATAATAAAAAATGGTTTGATTGAGGGATTGAAGAGGGAGAGTGATAGCTATCTCTGAATATGTAGAAAAAATTCAGTGACTCTTTCCGCAGGTTGGATCGTTTTCTCCAGTAGGTGGCGACAAGTGTCTTTATGAGTGAATCACTGAATTATTTATTCAACCGATTCAGGAACCAAACAAGTGATTGGCTGCATCCGATGTGAAAAGAATAGTATGTCCGAGTTACAGTAAAACAACAGGCAAAAAGCACCCGGATGACCTACATCATGAGGCCACTTGGAGAAGATTTGTGAATGGTAGTGCACTGAAGCAACTGTAAGTCACATGACAATTAATGTATTACTATAATGTAGTGCGTCCAGATTACATTAATAGTATAGGCTATAGAATGTAGCCTACTTACGAACAGTCTTCAAAAGAAGTACCTAATCATTCAGACAGTATGCGATTTTGGACGCAGCCTGAGTCTTTATCAGTGATTCATTGAATCATTCATTCAACCGATTTGACAAACTAATGATTCATTCTGGAAGGAATCACCACTATGTTGCTCGGAGATGCTTAACTGTTAATTGCTGTAGCTTTGTTTGAAAGTATTTACGTTGGAAAAGCAAAAATTGACAAAACCAACTGGTAATATTGTTTTTATAATGTAAGTTACTCAATATTAGTGTCTTGTAAAAATAACACTTGTTAGTCCTTTGTTTACATCACAGTCTAGCAAAACCATGAATTTGTACTTACTGTTTGTCGATGGCAAATAGTTTGAGGGCTGGTTCATAAAAATGTGGTTTTGCGTTTCATGAAGGCTTCAACCGTTGCCGCGTCTCGCGCAAGCGCTGTGTATTTGACGCCAACTCAAGTTCAACCGTTGACACGCAGCGGCTCGTCAGTCTCAGTGGGCCTTAAGAAGTTGGGGAGGGACAGGACTCGCGACCCTAGGTTTTAGAGAAGCAACCGTGTATCATTTGTCGAGTATTTCTCTCATTTCATTTCTATTTCATAGCACGTCTCATAATAGCGCGTCTCTATGTATTTCTTAACGCTACATTTCGCTTTTTAAAACGCAAAAACACGTGTCCTAAATTTTAGGATGGAATAAAGGGCACAAAACTCCACCCAGTACTCCCATTTCCGATTGAAGGATGTGTAATCGTGGATATTACATTAGCTCTTTCGTACATCTGAGTAAGGGTGGAGTTTGTTTATCATCTGAAGCATTTATACACACAAGGTCATACTGTATGTGAATTTGTTTGTATGATTGTATTGCAAGGTAAGTGCAGAACACCACATACTGCAATCCAGATTAGATGTCTCTCCTTAATGTGAATTAATCTGATCTGGATTACAAAAGCTCAGTTTGGAGAGAGCATGTAAAGTTCAAGCCATGATCCAGTTCCCCTCGCATGGCACAGTGTTGTTTTAAACCTTGCTGAAAAGACAAAGATTAAATTTAATCCATCCTGTCCATTAGATTGAGAGTAGGATTGGTTATAGAGCAAATTCTGATCTTCAACATGTAATCTCCTCGCTGTGTGCTTCTCACTGCACCACACTGTGTGGAAAAGCCTAGGTGGTGTCTTTTCTAAATGAATGACTCTTGAAAGCAAGTGCCAGGGTATTCGTCAGCTTCCTGACACTCAGACAGTGATAGATATATGCAACCTTTCTTGCCTCAGCAAGAGGAAGAGAAAAAGAGGTAGGCACTTTTCTCTATTACCAAAAAAGAAGAGGAGGGAATGAGATTGCGGATAAACAGTGAGAGAGAGAGAGAGAGAGAGAGAGAGAGGGGCAGGCAACTTTACTTTGATATGGAAACTATTTGTCTAGCCCTTCCTTCCTCCCATGCTTTCATTTGCCTTGATCTGTCCTATTCTCACTTCATCATCCTCTTATTTTCTTTTCTGCTTTGTTTTTTTTTTTTTTCTATTACAGGGCATTCAAATACCAGCCTTGAAGTTTCATGGGAAAGAAAAGTTCTCTTTAAACTGCCTACGATGCTGCTTTTTCACCTGTCCAATGGCTCACAGTAGGTCAGCCTACAGAAAGTGCGCACACACACACACACACACACACACACACACACACACAGTCAGACACACAGTCAGACACATACACAAATAAACAACATTTACACTGCCAGTCAAAAGTTTGGAATATTTAAGATCTTTTAAAAGTTTTTGACAGAAGTCTCTCTTTCTCACTAAGACTACATTTGTTTAATCAAGAATACAGTAAATGCAGTAATATTGTGAAATATTATTACAATTTAACAGAACTGTTTTCTATGTTCACATATTTTAAAATTTAATTTATTCCTGTAATCAAAGCTGAATTTTCAGCATCATTATTCCAGTCTTCAGTGTCACATGATCCTTCAGAAATCATTCTAATATGATGATTTGCTGCGAAAACCGTGATAGACTACCATTCAAAAGTTTGGGGTAAGTAAGATTTTAAAAAAAGAAAAAGAAAAGAAATTAATACTTTTATTCAGCAAGGACACATTAAATTGATCAAAAGTGACAGTAAATAAATGTATAATGTTACAAAATCTTAAATAAATAATGTTCTTTTGACCTTTCTACTAAGCAAAGAATCTTAAATAAAAATTTATCATGATTTCCAAAAAGAGTTAAGCAGCTGTTATCAACATTGATAATAATACCGACCATATGCTGATTTGATGCTCAATTATTATCGGTGCTCAATTATTAGTTAATAATTGAGCACCGATAATAATTGAGCATCAAATCATCAAATTAGAATGATTTCTGAAGGATCATGTGACAATGAAGACTGGCATAATGATGCTAAAAATTCAGCTTTGACATCACTGGAATAAATTACATTTTAAAACATTATTTTAACTTTTTTGGTCAATTAAATGGAGCCTTAGTGAGCATAAGAGACTTCTTTCAAAAACTTTTGACTGGTAGTATACATTACGATTTTTGCCACTATCATGAATGATACCTGAAGTGGTGCAGTTTTTTGAGGAGAGATGTGCTATCACTTTTCTAAGCAATCACAGACACCAGAATATCATTAATGGCCATTTAGGCCAGTAAGTAATCACCTAGCAACAACTGAACACCTTAGCAACCACATTTCAACAGCCTGTCAACCCGCTCAGAAGCCCCAAACATCATGTAGGCTAGTTTTGCAGGGGCAAGCACTACTTACATTTCTTCAGTAAATGTAAAAATCAAGTTTCTCTCTCCCGTTTCCCTTGATAAATGAAATCCTTGAATACTATTCCGGTCTTAGTTAAATCTGTTACATGAGGCCTTGGAGGCGGTGGATAACCTTACGGGTTCACCATGTACCATTTATATCATTCTCATAGAACATTTTCTCTCGCCTCGCCGTTCTCAGGAATAGAAGGCGGAGGAATGGAAAAATCGACACAGGCATAAAACATAAAACATCATTGCACTAGCTCAGAGATGTTTTCTTACTCAAGAGTGTCATGTACCTTTTTTTTTTTTTTTTGGAGGGGGCACAATCTACAATCACGATCTACTCATTTTTAATTGATTAAAAGTGACAGTAAAGACATTTATAATGTTAGAAGTAGTGCTGTCAAATGATTAATCGCGATTAATCACATCCAAAATAAAAGTTTGCTTACATAATGTACTGTGTATTTTTATTATGTATATATACAGTCAAACAAAAAATTATTCAGACACTAGATATAATTTTTTTTTGTATTGTTTTACTAGTGGGTGCAGGACACTATATTTCATTTATGTAAGTGAGGATAGCAAAACTGTAGTGAATAAACTGTATTAATGAATGAAATGTTCAAGGTGTCTGAATACGTTTTGTTTTGACTGTAAATACACAGACATGCATGTATATATTTAACAAAAATATTATATTTATATATAATATAAATTGTGTATATATATTTAAATACATACATGTAAATATTTCTTAAATATATACATGTATGTGTGTATATATACATAATAATTATACACAGTACACACACATATATTATGTAAACACAAACTTTTATTTTGGATGCGATTAATTGTTGACAGCACTAATTAAAAGATATTTCTTTTTCAAATAAATGCTGTTCTTTTGAACTTTAGATTCAATCCTAAAAAAAAAATGTTTCCACAAAAATATGAAGCAGCACAACCATTTTCAACATTGACAATAATCAGAAATGTTTCTTGAGCAGCAAATCAGCATATTAGAATAATTTCTGAAGGATCATGTGACACTGAAGACTGGAGTAGATGCTGAAAATTCAGCTTTGACATCACAGGAATAAATTACATTTTAAAATATATTAAAACAGAAAATGGTTATTTAAAATTTGAGTAATATTTCAAAAATTTTAAAGTTTTTGATTTACGTTTTTGATCAAATAAATGCAGCCTTGGTAAACATAAGAGACTTCTTTCAAAAACAATAAAATAACCTTACCCACCTAAAACCTTTCAAACTGATCAACTTAAGACATGACAAAAGAATTTTTTAAAAACATCAGTTTGTTACTTAAGTGTAAGAGGTGTTAGTTGTACAATTTTTATGTAGTGTGTAAGGGGACCCAGGTTTAAAATTTTCAAAGTAAAAAAAATGCATTCAAAATTGGAAGTTGCTTAAAATATCCACCTGGCTTAAAAAACTGAAAGGACACATTGGATGTGCGAGACACTTCTGTCTGTACTGATAGCTGTAGGACTCATAAGCATGTGCGTTTGAAGCTGCCTGTGAAGCGCTGCTCCTCTGGCTAACTCGCACTATTAAGCCCAGAAGGTAGAAGCCACATGAATAACCATGAGTACTGCACACTGAAGCCAAGCTTTCCCCTTTCACTCACTCTGTCCGCAAGCTCCGCCTGTGCTGCCCTTTGTGAGTGTCTGTGTGTTCAGATTGGGTACCAGCAGGCAGTACAACCTCTCTTTTTCGGTATCTCTCTTTCTTTGACTCCCCCTCCTCTTCCTCCTCTTCCCTCGGTCGCTCAGGGATTGAGGGAGAATGTGAGTAAAGCAAAAGAGGCAGGCGTGTTTTAACAGATGGCTCTTGCCGTCCCGATTCAGCCAGCTCACTGCCTCTGGTACAGCTCGAACAGAGAGAGAGAGAGAGAGAGAGAGAGAGCGCGCAAGGTAGTTCAGGAAATTGAAACCGCTTCAGTTCGAACTTTTCTTTTTTTCACTAGTCTCATTTAAAACTTTCAGTCCAGCCTCTCTCGCTCTCACTTCTGTGTTGACAGACACTTGAAAACTTGACAAACTTTGCAGCAATGCAGTGACCAGAGTGCAACAGGCTGCAGGAAGACAGATTTCAGGACAGAAGAGGAAAAGTGCCCCCCTCCCCTTCCAAATCCCTCCCAAGCCAGACCGGCTCACTGGTTTGGGGTCTCCGCCGCAGGACAGAAGGGGACAAACTGCCACCTGCCTCCCCTGCAGCTGTGTGTGAGGTAGGCTTCTCTGACATGCCCTATTTTCCCCTCTCTCTCTTTGCTCAACTGATGTAACCGCACACTGGGAGTTCTAGCGCGGCTATTTGACGTTCCTACTTGCGATTACAGGTTTCCCTCCTTCTTTCCCTCTCTGTTCGCCCTTCACTTTTGCACTCTTAAAGGAGCAGTTTGCGTGTTGCCTTGGCTTGTGTTACTGAGCATACAGTGCATGTGTCATTTTTCTATGTGGGTGCATGGGTGTTGTTGTTATTATTAGTTCACTGACAGACTGATTGACTGACTCGAGTGTTACTGAAAGAAAGGGAGGGTCACAGTTACACCCTGTTCCCCAGACAGACATGCTCATTTGTCAAACAGAGGAAACCTGCTGATGATAGGGTTGAGACATCCTGAGATCTATAAAAGCTTATCTACTCTTTTATGTTTTACATGTCATCTTAGATATGGAAAACACTCTTAACTATATACTACACAAAATAACACATTTAAGTGAAAGGTTTGGACACAGATACTCATTCTTTATTTTAGAATAATAGTAAAGTCATCAAAAACTGTGATATATATATATATATATATATATATTCAACTTTTTTTTCCATAATTCCACAATTGTTTGATTATCATTAATGAAACAGACAGATATTAGACAGGCTTTTGACCGATTCATTGAGCAAGTCATTAGACACTGTCTTGTCAGCCGAACCCTTTTGACCTAAAATATTTGCTTGAAGTACCCTGAGATTTTAAGTAAGCAAAGAGGCTGTGCTGTATCGTGAATAAGTCATGGCTGAAGGGCATTGTTAGGCATGACGCGAAGCGGAGTAACCCCTTCAGCCGTGAATTATTCACGATACAGCACCAGCCTTGAGTACCTTATTGCTTTTATAAAACGGTTACCACACAATACAAATATTAAAGCCAAAAAATATATGTATCAATGCAACTTTCATGGAGTAAAATCACTAAAAGTCTTCTTTCCCGGAAAAAAATAGTCCCTGACTGTAAGCAGCAACAGAAGTCACATTATTATGCCATTAGATGGCGACAAAGACTGTCTTTATGAGTGAGTCACTCAGTAGCAAAGAGTTTTATATTGAAAAGACTGAATTGTTGTGAACACAGTACAAGACGTAACTGACAAATGCTGTGACTAGCGCTGTCAGTCACGGGAAAACCCCTTAACTGTTAAAAGGACAAGATATTGCAGCGGACATTTAAACAGATTTTTTATTGTGAACATAGGACTGACCTGAAGGAAAATGCTACATCTGAATGCAGGTAATAAACTCGTTCAATCGATCTCTTTCTCACAATACTCTTCTACATAATACAGTAAGCTTCAATGAACAATATGACAGAATTAAAGCAATAATTTGTGAGTTTGAGACTGATATGCTAGACTTTCTGACACATTCTAACTCTTGGATTCTTTGAAAAGCACTTTTTTCAAATAAGTGTCATTCATTCAACACTGTAAACCTGAATAAGTTGGGCTAACTCAAAAAATTTGAGGTAAACATCTAATTTTTTGAGTTATGATGTTCCCAATTTTAAGTAAGCAGAACTATCAAGTTTTGAGTTTGTTGTACTCATGCAGTTGTTATCTCAGAATAAACCTCTCCAGGCTGATACAAGACCCCTCCGCTTTGTGTTGGGGTCCTGATCACCCTGTCGGGGTTTATTCTGAGATAACAACCGGCTGGATGTACATTATCCCTTACTTAACAGTTAATTTAACTGAACTAATTTGTTCAATTTAAGTTTGTCCTACTCAAACCAATTAAGTATTTTGAGCATTAGGGTTTACAGTGAAGAATTGGACTATACTTGTAGGACAGATTTCACAGACAGGGCTTAGACTAAGCTATGATTAGGCCTTAGTTCATTTAGGGCATTTAAAGGAATAGATCACCCAAAAATGAAAATTTACTCACCGTCAAGTTGTTCCAAACCTGTATGAGTTTCTTTCTTCTGTTGAACACAAAAGAAGATATTTTGAAGAATGTTGGTAACCAGACAGTTGATGTACCCCATTGACTTCCATAGTACTTTTTTACCTACTGGAAGTCAGTGAGGTCCGTCAACTGTTTGATCACCAACATTCTTTAAAATATCTTCTTTTGTGTTCAACAGAAGAATGAAACAGGTTTGGTTGAACTATCCCTTTAAGTAGTTTTATACGTTCACTAGAAAAAAACATTACAGGTGTACATCTTGAGACAAAACAATGGCACTGACATATTTTAAGATATGGGGGGGGGGTTAGTGTTTTACATTTGTCAACCAATGAGGAAGTCGCAATAGAAAAATGTGTTGTGTATTTATTGTCTTTGCATTATTTCATGACACCTAGTCTTTTTCATGAAATTCAATTCTGATGGCAAACTCGCAACTCAGCTAAATATAATTTCTTTTTCTGTGGTGCTGCAGACTTAAATAGCTGTGCAGGATAAGCTGCATATCTTATTTTATGCTATGATAAGGACTACTTTAGATGATATCTTGCTAACAAGACTTGCTGAGCCAACAAAACCCCCTACTCACTTCTCTCTTTTTTTCAAAGGAAAAGGAAGTAACTAAGGAAGCAGCACCAGCGCTAAACTAAACCATCATCTAATCTAGCTGTCGACTGATGATTTCAGTTTCTAATTAATGTACAAGCATGGTCGTTGAAGATTAGCGTCCGCTTACAAGCGGTCTTTGATGAGTGTGTGTGTGTAGCAGCAGCAGTCTGAGAGGTGGTGTCTGTGTCTTTACTTTGGCTCTGTGTTTTTGAGTGCCGTGTTGATTTTGGGACTCTGACCGTAGTTATAGCCTTCCATGGCCTAGCCAATGTTTACACTGATTGCTTACATTTGGTTAGTAAATTCCCACGATTTTGACAGGTGGCGAAGCGGGACCAGCAGATTGGGCACTCTTTGTTGAGTTCTCTCTTTCTTTGTCTCTCCTGTGTTATCTCTCCTTTTCTGCTCTATTTCTCCTCTCCTCCTACTGTTAACCTCTACGTTCTAGGACTGAAAGGAAATTTCTGCACTCAGTCAAGGCTGATGTTGAGGCCAGTGTCTGAGGAAAAGAACTGTTTCATAGGTGATTGGCTCTGATGCCCAACGACCTTTCTGCCTTTCTCTTCATAGCAGCAGATTTTAAAGGCAGATGTTTGGCTTCCGTTGAGTGTGTTTGGGCCAAGAGCGGAAGGTTTTGTTTTATGAACTTGAGCTAATTACTCGTACTTATAACAAGAGACTAAGGTAAGATAATTAAAAGTGTGGGAGTGTGTGTGTGTTTATGTGCGTGAAGGTGAATGTGTTTTTCTACTTCAGTTCTTGGTGTAAAGAGTTTGAATGAAAGGGCTAAAGTGGAATACGATTGGACAACTGGGTCTATAAACGTTGGTATTCATTTTTATATGAAGAAAATGAACTTAACAGGATTTTTAGCATTATAATTTGGCTGTTTTAGAAGTCAGATAGTGTGAGTCAAATGCGTTGTTCAGATTTTTCTGGTGTATCTTTATAGAAAAAAAAAAAACCCTTATAAAATCTAATTGTCACAACCCTCTTTCAAACCTCATTCATAAGTAGTGTGAAATCTGATTTTTTTTATATGTTTATTCTCTATAAATGTTCAGATCAAATTCTAGATATTTGTTTGTCATTTGGATGCAAAAGTTTGGGGTCAGTAAGATTTTTTTTTTTAAAGAAATTAATACTTTTATTCAGCAATAATGTAGAGCTGCACAATTGTTGATAAATTGAGAATCACAATTTTTATTTATTTATTTTTTTTAAATAGACCACGATTCTCACATGATTCTAGAGCTGCACGGTTTATCGAGATTAAACCCCACGCGATCTGACAAAGGATGCGAATGCGATTATTTTTATGAGCAGCTTGTCAGAGCTGTATGGCTCTGTGATCAGTAGTAAATGCTTCTTCATCTGAAAGCCAGAGGGCGCTCTAGCGCAGAAACTCCAAATATGCCCCGCAGAAGAAGATAACACACGTCACATCGCTGTAGCTCAATAAACAAGATTGAAACGCTTTGATTAAACATGACTAATAAATACACGACTACCTTATACTGTGTAAGAATCCACATCATCTCACAGAAGGATGCTCATCTGTCGTTATGAAGTGAGTTTGGAGTAAAAACATGTTATCAAATGTTGTCTTTTGTTAAACAAGATGTTAATAAATGCTTTTCATGTCTGGAAAGGGTTTGATGCGTGTTGCTTTTTCAAATGCACATTATAAGCGACTCAAACTTGCAGTGCTTTCAGATGGATTAGCATTTGGAGCCATACTTCATTAACCAGCTGCGCATAAAAAAAAAAAAATCACACTAAGAATCGCGTTTAAGCGATAATCATATATAATAAGTTCAATGTTATTTTTTGTATCGTGCGATAAATCGCGCAGCCCTACACGATTCTGAACCGACAACTAAAAAAAACATGTCATTTACTAGAGGTTCTGAGAAAACATTAGTTGCTGAAGTCTATTTAAAATGTTTAATAAATTTAAATGAATTATTTAAAAAAAAAAACAGTTTGAATGAATGATTCAATGACTCACTCATAAATAATTTACTTGTTTCATTACTGGATGAATGAGCGTTTATGAACAAATCTCTTGAATAAGTGATTCAGTGACATTTTTTTTTTAAAGTCATTTGTTGCCACCTACTGGTGTAATGATGTAATTGATACAATCGTTATTTGAAGCGGCAAGTTACTTTCTAAAGGTGATTTGCTCTATATATTTTTATATCTCGACTATATCCTTGCATCCCAGTTCTTCTGTGATAATTTGAATATTTGTATCACGGAAATAACAATAGGCCTACTGTGTGGTTGAAAAGACTCATTGTGAAGCTGTTTCATACATAGCCTAACTGCTTTCTCTGGCTCAGCGACAGTGCAAACACAGATTTGAATGCTCCGGTGTGGATTTGTCAAAGGTTTAATATACATAGCCGAATAATTTAGGAATGAGATTGTGTGGGTGTTTGAATTGAGATTGTGATCTTTTAACGATTAATTGTGCAACTCTACAGGGATGCATTAAATTGATCAAAAGTGACAGAAAATTTTTATTTTAAATAAATGCTTTACATTTGAACATTCTATTCATTAAAGAATCTTGAAAAAAAAAATCACGGTTTCCACAAAAATATGAAGCAAAACGATCGTTTTCAACATTGATAATAATAAGAAATATTACTTGAGTATCAAATTAACATATCAGAATGATTTCTGAAGGATCATGTGACACTGAAGACTGGAGTAATGATGCTGAAAATTTAGCTTTGACGTCACAGGAATAAATTACATTTAAAAAAAAAAAGTCAAATAGAAAACTGTCATTTTAAATTGTAATAATGCTTCACAATTTTACTGCTTTTTCTGTATTTTTGAGCAAATAAATGCGGCCTTGGTGAGCAGAAGAGACTTCTTATAAAAACATTAAATCTTTCTGACCTCAAACTTTAGAATAGTAGAGTATATAGTGTCACAAAGTGCAGTAATGTCTGAATTCACTCATTTTAGGTCACATGCATTCACTATATAGTTAATATTGTATGAGTGACTGTCTGATGCGCCTTGTGTGTTCAGCACTGTATTGAGATGTCATGATGAATATGATAAACAGAGACATAATTTCCAGTTTTCTGTCCTTTATTCCCACACTCTCAGGTGTTGTAGAAAAATATCTCTTGGCTTCAGGCTTGCATTTAAATCAATACTATAGGGGCCAATGTAGATACATCAGATGTAGACTACTCTGTGAACAAACAAATCATATTTCTTCACTCACAAAACAGTCCAAAAGATAGATTTGAAAAACAAAGAGGGTTTATGTGCACTGTGAACAAAGCCAAAGAGACTTTGTTGTCATATTAAGGTCATTCACATAACTGACCTCTGACCTTTCCAGTGTCGTGAGACACCATGTGACATAGTGACAGCCTCTTTTTTACCCATAAAGGAGGAATTTGTGAATCCACACAGAATCTTGTGTGGGCTGTTTATTGAATGTTTATTCCTTTATAATAGTTTCTTTTCCTCATTATGGTTTGGTGTTTTCATTATCACTTTGTCTTTTCTTTCCTCTGATTTGGCTCATGATCTTACCTGTCTGACTGTTTTCTGTTTTTGACCACACACTTAGTCATGTGCTGTTGAGAGTCCTGTTCAGCCAGCGTTTGCTCTGCCTGCATGGGCTGAATTCCTCTGCTGCTGTAAATGGGGCAGTGTCTAATTGCTCACACAAACACACTTACTGTAAAAAGGCCACAGACACCATCACACACACATTTTTGAACAACTGCATGTGTGTAATGTTTTTTTGCCCTTGACACATTCACCTTTGGCTCTTCTGTAAAGTTGCTTTGAAATGATACGTATTTTGAAAAGTGTTATACAAATAAACATAAAAATGTATGAAGAGTTCAGATGCAAAAGCCGCTAAACACCACCTCCGTCAAAAATGAGATTATGATATTGAGCGAATGGTCTCAGCAGTATATACAGTACGTTCATCAAATACTTTTGCTTAAAATCTGCTAAATCCCAGTGTCAGCCCATTCAGAAATACCGGTTCATTGGCAGAAACTGCTAAACGCCACTTTCCTTTGTCAGCAAAAGCATCTAAGTCCACAGAAGAACCATTCGGAAGACGCTAATCGAATCATGATTTCAAGATGAATGACGGTGTGTGTATGAGCCGGCTTTCAACTGCCGAGTTTTTATCATGTTTTGTCCATCGTTACAGTGGCAATACCAGGATTTCACGAGTAGCGTGTAAACACCACAGTGTTCCTTTTGCTGCTGTAAAACAGACAGAAACTGATGTTTTACTGTCTTCTTGTCCAAATAAGTGGCAAAAAAAAAAGTTAAATACCAATAAATTGACTAAAGTGACATTTTTGAAAATAAAACTGACTAATAACCTTTTCATTGCCATTAAAGTGAAATTACTGAACCTAAACATAGGAGCCTGGTAAAAAAAAATGCTCATTTAAAAGAAATTGTGTCAGACGGACTTACGCCCGTTTCACACTGCAAGCTTAAGCGGCGCGTGAGCGTAACTAAATCTTCACTGCAGCTGCAGAGACGTGCGAATATTCACACTGGAAGCATTTGTACAGCATCACAGCAGCGGCTCGTAGCTACATATAAAGTGAGCATTTCTTTACAAAGACAACTATAAATTTGTTTTTATAAGTTGGTCATTTATAAACTTGATAGTCTTGCAAGTTTGTTAACATGGGGAGGTGTATAACATTCGCATATAAACGTAAATAAATAAAAATAAATAAATAAAAGCCTCGTGTCATCCATTGCTGCACATGAATGAGGTAAGCTTTGTGCTTTACATCATCTGCCGCGTGCACATGTTTTTACAAGACAGCAAACTCGGCGAAAAAAGCCAGCAAACTCGGGTTTGATTTGGGTATGCTGCAGCCTATATATCTCTCTGTGTAATAACTAAAAGAATGTTTATATATCATATTTTCTGGCTAGTTTACTTTAGTTTTTTATAATACACCATACTTTAACCCAAACTGAATAATTAAAAACAAGTTTAAATGGGTAAACCTTCTATAAATATTTTTAATATTAATTTTCTTTTCTGTCATACTCAAATTCTTGTTAAAACACATTAGACATGCTTATTCTGTGCATTTTGAACACTTTTTGTGTGAAATTATATTTATTTTGTCCATCAAAAGTGCTTTAAAAATAGACTCGGCGCCGAAACCCGCTTCACTGCTGCTCAACGCGACGCTCCTGCTTGACGCTTACGCGCTGCTCGTGCTGCCGGTGTGAATGCATCCGTTGGTTAACATGCACGCCGAAAAAAATACGCGCTGCTTATGGTTGCAGTGTGAAACTGACGTTAGAGGTTTTTGCAATGGAACTCTTCAAATGTTGCTTAAATGCAAAAACAACATTGGCTTTTGGGTCAATGCACAAGATGACACGAAAAGTCTTTAAAAAATTGTTTAAAACGTGCCACGTTCTTACAAATATATTTTTTGTATTCATGTTATTTTCAGACGGATGTGAAAAGATTTTTGTACCATTTTTAACAAATTTTTTTCTTTATTTCGGCATTAAAAAAAAAATACTGTCAGGATTTACTAAAGGCACGCAGTGAGAAATTAGCACTGAAAAGGCGTGGACACAGTTATTTTTGCAGCTGACCTTATTGCATATGCATTTGTAGGAGTTTCCCTTTCAGACCAAAAAATTTACGGCCGGAGACTATTTAAATGAATCATG
Organism: Ctenopharyngodon idella; assembly: GCF_019924925.1. NCBI lineage: Eukaryota > Metazoa > Chordata > Actinopteri > Cypriniformes > Xenocyprididae > Ctenopharyngodon > Ctenopharyngodon idella. The sequence goes on from NC_067241.1 coordinate 26,608,328, forward strand.
CAGCATGATTTACTAAGTTTGCAGTAGTCATTTTAATGGTATTTGCTCCTTTTATTTACTGCCCATAAAAGCATGTCTTAACTGATTTTGTGCCTGACATAATATTGTATTTGCGCATTGTCAGTAGATCACCTGCACAACTTTCCACTCCCATTGGTACTTTTATTAGATTGCGGCCACATGCTAATTTTCTCTGTTTAGTAAATCTGGCCCTGGATAGTTAAAAATGTCAGGTGGTGTAACCATGAAGTAAATAGTAGTCATATTTTCATTGTATGCACACAAACCATCATTATTTTCAAAAAAGTGTTCAAATATTTTTTTCAAAAGAACATTTCATCCTCTCTGTGATGTGTTTGTTTTTTTATATTAAAAATAAAATGGTGTTCTCCATGTTGGATACACACCACACTGACTATGATTTTTCAATTCTAATGAATTATTTTAAAACAAAACTTATTCATTACATCTTCCTCCTTTTTTCCCCTCAAGAATTCCAAAGACACTTTTTCTTCTTTATGATCTCATGATGGTTTCACCACTTTGACATTTTGACATTATGCCTCAGAGAAAATATAATTTGTAGTGTTTGCATAAATATGTGACACGCCAATGTCAGCGGTTAAACTTCTACAACAGGAAGCCATTAACAACATGTTTATGCAGTGTAGGTTTACAGTGTACATGTGCAGACCTGCATATGTGAAAGATTTCAGAAGGGTTCTACAAAGATTCATGTATAATGCAACATATAATGTCTCCAAAGTGTTTCATAGCTAAAAGTAAGCAAAGCATAGCTCTGTACTGCAACATGCTCATGTACTCAGAGCACACCTCAGCAGTGAACACTAACAGCAAAAACATCTTAAATATTTTAAGAGGGAAGACACATAATCACACTGACGCAAATGGACTTCAATAGGGCTTGGAGGTCATCTGAGGAGAAGAATGAGGGTGTGAGTCATAGAAAACATGAAGAGCTCCACCAAAAAAAACAAGAAAACACTACAGATAGAAGGATAGAGAGAACAGTGTTTGCGTGTTTTATTAAGGAAGGCTGTAATATCTGGATAAAGCTATCTGTTAACATTCTCATTCATCTCAAGTGCAGAGTTTGAAATCTGTCATCTTTGCTCATGGGCGATCAGTTCCAGTAGCATTTTTTGAGCCAGATACTTGAGCAGTCATTGTTCAATCAAGTGCCTTTACCTAAGCCTTATAGAATGTTTAGCAAAGGTTGAATTATTGAATTATTGAATTATTATACAGCAGTTTGTCAAATAAGACCGCAGTAGTTGAGAAGACAAATGTGTAATTTCTGGTATCACATAATATAATAATCAGTGTTGGTGAGTTACTTTTAAAAGTAATGTGTTACAATATTGCGCTACTTTCTAAAAAAAGTAACTAACTACGTTACTTTTAACGGAAAGTAATGCGTTACTTGACGCATTTGTTTTACTCACCTGTAGGCACGTTCTCTTCCAGGACTTATATGTGTTTTTTAGTTTTTTTTTACTGAGAGGCTTTTTTTTGCAAATGTTTAACGCAGTAATGCATTCAACAACATCACATAAATAACATACACCTTTATTTTCTTTTTAAAAACTTTTAGAATATTGTTATATTCTGACCACTTATATTTTCTGACCCCTAGAGCATTGTATACAAACGATTTCTTCACATTACATGTTATATTACCTACTGTACAACTCTTTTTATTGAAAGTTGAAAGTAGCGATGCACCGATCGTGATTTTTCATGGCCGATTCAGATTTTTTTTTTTTTTTTTACAAGCAAATTGGTCAATTCGATATCGGTTGCTGATTTTTCTTTTCTTTAAGCAAATTTATTTGTTGTTTATTTGCTCTATAAAAGGCCAAATTGGCCTTAAAATATCTGTAGGCAACCACTGCATTTTAATCACGATCCAAACAAAGATGCTACACACATGTAACATTGAGCAGTTGTTTTTTATTTAAAGCTGCAGTCCGTAACATTTTTTTGGTTAAAAATTATCCAAAATCAATTTTTGAGCACGTACATAACCAGCCAGTGTTCAAAACTGTCTCCTTACCTTAGCTCGATTCACAACGGTAAGCTTGTAATAATGTTTTATAATTTGGGTGGTACTGGTGGGTTTCCACGGGAAATTCAAGCATGCCGCCATTCATCTTTGCGTCATTGCGTCACGTCTGATTACATGAAGAGTTCCAGCTAACTAGGCTATATGGGATGACATGGCATGGCATGTTTTCTAATCATTTTGATTATATGTTATGACAAATTAATGTTAGAGATTAGACTGTACAGAAATTGAAATACGGGTAACTCTAATACACACTAAATACACATAGTCACGCAATGCTGATGTTGTTAACATTAACAATTTGAGAACAAAGTATAACAATAATAATAATTTGCATAGTTTGACGTGATCAGAGCTAAGAGATCGTTAGATTTAATCACCATTGGCAGCACAATTTATTGTAATGCTTTTTTTCCTCAGTCAGAACTAAAGTGGCAGACATGTTACTTACTTGTTCAGATTACATTTTCTGGTGAAAATTGTTAGTTTGGTCATACTTCCAAGATGTATAATCTGTGTTTCCAAAGTACAGTATCCACACCGGTGTGGTGACTGACAGCAAACATTAGATTCATCTGCTCTGAGGAGCCGTGCCGATGCACAACCCACGTAAAGATGATAATTCCGCAAACAACTGCAATTGCAGGTTTCAAACAGAGATGGCAACAAAGAGGCAAAACTTACGGACTGCAGCTTTAAATTTGATTGTATAATTTCAAGAGTTAAAGCAAAAACAGAATGGTCTGACTTGTGATTTGTGAAATTATGCTACATAAGACACGCCTGCACAAAACAAAAACAGGAGATGGACTGAATGAAAATGCAGATTCACTCTCTGACAGTAGGTGGCGCTTATGGAACAGCAGCGGTTTCTTTTTGGGTATCACTGTACACAAAGCAGCGCTGTGCTTATAAACACTACTTTATATGGAGGTAGAGGAAAACAAAATACCGTCGAACTTTTCTGAAGACAGTCCATTCCCTTTAGAGATATATTTATATAAACCCCCAATTCAGTATTTATATTTTCTTCATATTTTTCGACCATCGTGAACAGTGAGCTTGCTGTGCCTGGTATAGTATTTTCTCTGTTGGCATGTCTCTGTTCTCTTCTTTGTGTCCCTTCTCTGGTCTGTGTTGACATCCTGCTTACAGACTTCATAATATTTCCACACACATGACATTTTGGGAAATTATTGCAATGCAGTTTGTGTGCAAGTCCAGAATAGAGATCAGCCAAAATAAAGCTAAAAACCATCCGGTTCCAATTTATGACCAGTCGACCAGTGCATCTCTATTTGAAAGTAATGTGTTTTGTAACTTTTGTACTCTTTGTCTGTTCCCGCACGTGTGTGCATGTCTAAGAGACTTCGTTATGAAGGAGAAAATTTTAATTCAGTAGTTTAAAAAATGTTTAAGCAAATTAATTAAAATGAAAAGTAATGTGTATTACATTTTTAAAAAGTAACTCAAATTTATAAAGTAATGTTACTTTACTAAAAGTAATCTGATTACCTAATGCATGTTGCTTGTAATGCGTTACCCCCAACACTGAAAATAATGAGACCTTACAAGACATTGCAGGAATATGTAGCTTAATCATACAAGACACAATGGACTTCCATTAAAAACAAACATGCCAGCATAACATATCTTATAGTAGACCAACAACGATCAAATCATCTCAACCTCTGCAGGCGAGCGACATTCCAAATCAGTAAATACTCGAGATTACCCTATTTAATACATGGGGCAATACAGCTTACTGCCAGCTCTTGGGGTCGTCCAGGCAGAACAGATCTGGCATGATCCAGGATTTTAACTTCCGAGACTTCTGAGGGTTTAGGAAATAGGGGTTTTATTAGTCTTTGTTAGGGATATACAAAGTGCAGAGGTGAGGGAAGATGCCCTCTTTTCTCTTTCCTCCTCGAGTCTTGTTCTGGAATTGAAGTGCACAGCAGGTAGCGGGAACTCTGTATTCAAGAGCTCTTCACCCCTGTTACACTCTGTTTGCTCAACAGCGTGAGTGTGTGGGGGGTGTGTGTGTCTGTACTAGGATGTGTGCGTGTGTGTACAGACCATATTTCCTGGAAACTTGTGTGTTTGTTTCAATACATTGCGGGCTGTTTGATCACCATACCTTCAATCTGCTCTCTAGTCATATCGTGATGATGGTGCTGTCCCCAGCTTGTTAAGAGGAAATTGCTGATTTTTTGACTGTACTCTCAGGTACAGTTTTGACTCTCCAATAAGTATGAAGTGAGCAGGTTTAATAATTTCTGTATCACACAAGAAAACACTTTTGTTGAGGTTTGAAATAATTGCAAATTATTGAAAGTATCTTAACAAATGGACACTGCAAAAACAATTAAAGTTAAGTATTTAAAAAAAAAGTATAAATAATTTTAAATAGATTTATTTTTTCTACCACATTAAAATTGTATGTAAAAAAAAATATTGTTTTAAGAAATAATAATAATAAATGTTTCTTTCATTTTTTTCACCGTGAGTATAACTCATTTTTGTCACTCATTTTTACCTTGATGATATATCTAAAAAGATAGCTGATGTATACTATATGTCAGAAGAGCTTTTTTTTAGCAAATATTTTTTCTCCTCCACTGACCTGTTCATACGACGTAAATAAACATACAAACATTCGTAAGATGTAAAACACATAAACATACGCATCATGGCACTGCACATGTGCACAAGTTCCGACTGAAAGTTAGATTCAAGCGTTTATCTTTCAAGCAGATTCAAGCAGTTAATCTTGGCAGCAGTAAACGTTTTCAGCAGTTAATTATTTTATACGCAAAGATGTTAAAAAATCATTGTGTGTGTTTATGAAGTCTTGAAAGAGACCCACCCATTTAAAGGTGCAGTAAGCGATTTCTGAGAAACACTGTTGATATTTGAAACCAACTCAAAAAACACATCCCTCCCTTCATTGCTCCGCCCCCAAAATGCAAGAAATTGCAATGCAAGAGTGGATGTGTCTTTATCATAGCTGAAGTGAAGCAAAATAATGCTTCGTGAAAAATAAAGTGAAGATGACAAATGAACGACAAGGAAGAAAAAATGTACAGAGGATATACAAGCAAGAGGTCATATGAAGGTCATATGAAGTTCTCCAGTGCTTCGCTCACTTTCAGCTTTGTATAGACACACACACATACACTCTGGCTATGTGGAAAGCTCAGGGTTACTGGGTGCTTCCACTTCATTTGCGTCTCACATGTTTCCTTTGCAGAGTCAGCAGCTGTATCAATATGCATGCATACTTGCATATAGCAAGTTCTTGTTTTTGCACGTGTATTTTGGTACTTAGCTTAGTCTGGAATTGAGAGAGATTCATATCCATATTCATAGATTCTTGTTTTTTGAGTTGGTTTCAAATATCAACAGTGTTTCTCAGAAATCGCTTACTGCACCTTTAAATGGGTGGGTCTCTTTCAAGACTTCATAAACACACACTATGATTTTTTAACATCTTTGTGTATAAAATAATTAACTGCTGAAAACATTTACTGCTGCCAAGGTTAAATAATCAAACGCTTGAATCTGACTTTCGGTCGGAACTTGTGCACATGTGCAAAAAATTAAATGCGCATGTGCGACGTGTGCGTACAAGTACACGTGTTTACAAAAATCCGGTGGTGCGCGTACAGTACGCTCATACTCTTATGATGATGAAATTCGTGTCATGCGCACTGTACGCTGACCCTCGTGCAACAGAATATCTTGGTCCACCAATGTTACTCGCTTATGGAGCAGAAACAACACAACTTCAGTGTCTGTTTTCAGGCCTTCCCGCCTCAATCTCTCCAGTGCTGGAAAGCTTTTCTTTCTTGGGTCCTAAAGCTCTTGCCTGATAATAACCCTTCTTTTTTCAGTGATATTCCTCTGACCTTTTCTCTTTTGTAATGTCTCTCAGCCATCTCCTTTTCTACAGTCTTTCTTCAAATCTCTCTCTTGCTCAATGTCTTTCCTCCCCCATCATGAGTGAACACGCCCTCTACTGCTGATTGGCTACAAGTGTGTTGTGCTGCTTGGTCCGATCCACTTTTAACAGCATTTTTCAGAAATCGCTTATCGCACCTTTAAACAGAATGTTCAAATCAGAGGGCTAAAATCAGGGTAGAAAATGGCTTTTTATTTCCAAATTATGATCGTTTTTAATGTAAAAACAAAACAAAGTCATTATTAGTGCAGCATAGGCAATGTTGTAAAATAAAAAATGCAGTTCATGACCCCTTTAATTGGTTCTTATTAATCTGATTATTTCAGGTCTACACTACCCCTTCCAACACAATTAAAAATTAATTTGAATAAAGCACAATTAAATCTGTTGAGGCTTCTCAGTCTGATTGAGCCATCAATTCGATTACTAATGAATTATTTGGTTGCATGTAAACATAGCTACAGTTTTAAACATGGTAAATTCTTGCTAACAACCAATTGCATTGCATTTTGGGTTGTTTGAAGATCCCTGATGTTACATTTTAGATTAACGTATTCACTTCTTTACCATATTTGAGTTCTTTAAAACACCACATAGATGGTTTTCTAAAGAACTGGAGAATAACAAGTTCTTTGTTGAAACTAAAAAGTTCTCCAATGACATCAGACTGGTAAAGCCCTTTTGGTCCTAATTGGAACCTTTATTTGTAAGAGTGTGTTTGAATTCTGTGTCCTTCTCTCTTTCTTTAGCGCTCTCTTTGAAAGGCAGCATGGTTGCCATTAGCAGGTCAACATAAATGTTTTCAGAATGGAACATCAGACAGGGCTTGGCTCTATGCCATCACTTACACACACACAGGAGCTCATACAGAAGGTCTGTTCCTTGTTTGTTGAAATATTCCATGCTTACCACAGGTACGCAGGCATATGAAGTTCTCCAGTGCTTCGCTCACTTTCAGCTTCGTATAAACACACACACACACACACACACATACACTCTGGCCATGTGGAAAGCTGAGAGTTAGGCTCAGGGTTATTGGGTGCTTCCACTTCATTTGCGTCTCACATGTTTCCTTTGCTGAGTCAGCAGCTGTATCGATATGCATGCATACTTGCATATAGCAAGTTCTTGTTTTTGCATGTGTATTTTGGTACTTAGCTTAGTCTGGAATTGAGAGAACAAGATAGATATGACTGCAAGGTATAAAATGTTTTGGCTTAAGAAAAGAGCAGACACACATGTTTTGTCCCAAGTTTTTGCACAAATATGTCATTTGTAGTACGCTTAGAGTAAAATAAACCCAGAGAGACCAGATCAATCTTCTGCCATAATGAATGAGTTTAAGTAATACAATTTTATTTCATAAAAAATGATTATTATTATTTTTACATATACAGTGTACTTGTACTGCTCTTATCATGACGCACTGCGTAAAAGTGCGGTCACATTTACTGTTTTGCGAATTATTGCGCACAAAATTCTGTCATTTCAATAGAAATCCATGTGGAATTTCATGTGAGGATGAATGATTTCCCCACTCTGATTCTGCAACGGGTTCAAGTTGGTCATGCAGATTCGCTGTGACGACCAACAGAAACCTGCTTAGTTTGAAAGTGATATCTGTGTGAACAGTGCTTCATACATTGCTACACTACTGACAGTAGACACTGGACCTTTTTGCGAGCGCAGTTTTGCTGAAATGTGACTGTACTGACAATATAAAGTATAATATAGTGTATAACATGCAATATATTAGAAGTTTATTGCAAAATATTCAAATATATGCAAATATATAAGTAGTTTCAACATGTATGGAGCCTCAATTCCATTATCTGCAATGCATCATGGGAGTTTGCTGCCGAACTCTTTTACTGCAGTTTTCATTTCCATTGAAAAAGCGACGGCTGATCTCTTTTCAATGTTATAGGTTCTGAAAAAATAAACTTGAAATTGCTACACTGTTTTTATCAGTTATACAGTGTCATTAGACAGAAATATTTGCATAATTCCGCAGTTGTCCAATCACTATCAAATATTCTGGAAAGCAAAAAATAGTGATTTAACACAGTCAAATGCTTTGACAAAAGCCCTTCTTTATCATGTCAAAACATCTTTGAATATTTAATCTTGAGAGATTCAAGCTTTCTCTCTCTTTCTCTTTTGCTTTTTCTTTTTCCATCCCGTCATGGCTTTAAGCCACCTTGTCAAGTCAGTCTGCGCTCTCTCTCATTTCACACATCACTGCGTTCACTCGTCTCCCTGCTTATCTACCCACCTCTTTATTGGCCCTCTATCCTGGCCTTTTCTCTTAACATGCCTACAATTTAGTTCCACCAATAAAACTATCTCACAAGTAGATAAGCCTGACCTAATGCAGCTTTCTAAAGAGCTGAGGTAATTTAAGTCATTTTGTTTAACTCTGTTTGATCACTCAGGGCTCCACTTCATTTGCTTTCTCCAATTTTCTTCAAATTTGTGTGAAAGGCTAATTGTGTTGGTCATGAGGTCTCCATGTGAATGACGGAGAGAAAGTTAATTTAACAATGGTAGAGCTCTACAAAATTGGGCCAGAAAAGAAGCCTTTGAGCAGACATTTAAAGCTCATATTCGTGTGTGGGGGTTTACTTAATTCATTTAAAAATTTCCACTGATTAAACTGCCAAAAAGAAAAGTGGTTCACAAGTGGCTAGTTATGCAATCACTTTCTCTATTTTTTTCTCAATGCTTTCTGTCACCTAAATCTAACTGTCACTTAAACTTTTCCATATTTTTAGAATTTAGACTTATTCAGTATGTTTATTAAGCTGATATCTGTCAGTTAATCACACATAGATCATGGCTTCCATGTTAAATGTTATTTAGGAGAAGGTTTTATGTTTCGCAATAGGGGTGTCGTGATATACCAGTATTTTTGCTTTCCAGAATATCGCAATATACTGGTGATAACCGTAATGAATAACCGCAAATGAATTCTAGTACATGTATGATAATATGGCAAGTAAATTATCCAGCGCTAGTGCTGTTTGTCAGCGCGTTTGAGCTTCAGCAAGAACCAGTGAGGTTCATTCTCGTGTGTTACGTAACACATTTGAGCTTCCACAAGAACCAATAAGGTTCATTCTTGTGTTACGCAGCACATTTAATCTTCTGCAAGAACCAATGAGGTTCATTCTCATGTTACGCAGCATGTTTGAACTTCCACAAATACCAATGAGGTTCATTGTAGTGTTATGCAGCACATTTGAGCCTCCACAAGAACCAATGAGGTTCATTCTCGTGTGTTACGCAGCATGTTTAAGCTTCTGCAAGAACCAATGAGGCTCATTCTCATGTTACACAGCATGTTTGAATTTCCACAAATACCAGTGAGGTTCATTGTAGTGTTACGCAGCACATTTTAACTTCCACAAGAACCAATGAGGTTCATTGTCGTGTTACACAGCACATTTGAGCTTCCACAAGAACCAGTGAGGTTCATTCTCGTGTGTTACGCAGCACATTTGAGCTTCCACAAGAACCAATAAGGTTCATTCTTGTGTTACACAGCACGTTTAAGCTTCTGCAAGAACCAGTGAGGTTCATTCTCATGTTACGCAGCACGTTTGAGCTTCCACAAGAACCACTGAGGTTCATTCTCGTGTGTTACGCAGCACATTTGAGCTTCCACAAGAACCAATGAGGTTCATTCTCGTGCATCAAGCAAGTACGGTTGAGCATCTGTTTATGTAAAGAAAAGACTAAATTGAATCTGTTCATCATGTAAAGTGTTCAATTCTCTTTAGAAAATTTGAATTAATCAGCTCAATTCATATGGATTAATTTTATGAGCTCTTTATTAACTTTTTGGAGTGACAAAGTGGTAGTTGCGTGGACTGTCAAAGAAGGGACAGAAATCTCTCAGATTTCATTTCAAATATCTTCATTTGTGTTTCGAAAATGAATGAAAGTCTTACGGGTTTGGAAGGACATGAGGGAGTAATTGATGACAATTTTTTCATTTTTGGGTGAACTAACTCTTTAATGCACTTACAATGGAAGTCTATGGGGCAAGACACTGATAAATGTGTTCATCCACCTAGAACGGTAGTCCCACCTCAGAAAGGATGACAACTTTACCACTCAAATACCTTTTTTTTTTTTTTTTTAACAAAATAAATACTATAATAACAGTAATTTCACTTTTCAAGTCTCTAGAATGTCTTGCCCCATAGATGTATATTGGAAGTACATTACGGTAAACACATTTTGTTTGTTTTTTCGAACTGATGTACCAGTCAAAGTTATTTTGTTGCAACTGGCAATCCACGGATGCTGCCAATAGAGCTTAACTAATATTGAACCCTGAACATGCTTTTAATGTAAAGTGAGAATAAGCTGTGAAAATATGATGATTAACAGGATTTAATTAGGCCAACATTGGTCAGCATGAATCAATACATCATTGCAAAGCAACTTTGAAAAGTCAATTAGAGTGGGAGATAGAGGGAGGACTGGAGACATGAGATGTGTACTAATGTGTTGTTGACTGACTGTGGAGACTGAAAAGTCACATACTAAATTTTAAATGAAGCCTACAGAGAAGAACAATGCATTCTACATGATTTAAAGACTGAACACTTAAGAAAATGCAACCAGGGCTGCTGATTTTATGAGAAATGTTTGAGTTCATGTTGAACACTACTGTTTTTTTTTTAAATAAATTGATACTTGCAAGAAGGAATGCAACAATGCATCAAATTTATCAAAAGTGACAGCTGAGTATTTAATAATGTTACAAAATGTTTCTATTTCAGATAAATGCTGTTCTTTTGAACTTTCTATTCATCAGAATAGAATAGAATAGTAACCTGGAAAAAAGTATGCTGTATGCTGGAAAAAAGTATGCTGAAAAAAGTATGCTGGTTTCCACAAAAATATTAGGCAGCACAACTATTTTCAACATTGATAATAATAAGAAATGTTTCTTGAGCAGCAAATCAGCATATTAGAATGATCTCTGAAGGATCATGTGACACTGAAGACTGGAAAATTCAGCTTTACCATCACAAGAATTAATAAATTTTTATATTTATTGAAATAGAAAATAGTTCTTTTAAATTGTAATATTATTTCACAATATTACTGTTTTTACTGTATCGTGAATCAAATAAATGTACCCTTGGTGAGCATAACGTTAAATATTCTTACCAAATCTGAATTTTTGAATGGTAAAATGAGATGATTTGGAGAACTGCTGGTGAATTCATTTGAACTGGTGCAATCTCAATTTAATTTTTTTTTCATACAATCTGCTGATACATCCCAATAGTTAAGCTTCATGGTGAGGTTTTATCTACAAATCGTATGTTTTCGTACAAGTCAGATTGTAAGAATTCATGCAAAATCACTAGCTTGAACAATTATTATGAATTCTCATGAGATTGGGTTGTTAAAATCAGATTTCTCTGATTTTGATTGCAGATTTTACCAAATCTCTTAGTACAATTGAGATCTCTTCTGGAACTGCAGAGCAGACACTTAAAATTTATGTCTGTTTGCCTCCATTTGCTCTCCATTTATTCTCATTGCTTTCTAGTACAAAATTAGATATTAAAAACCAGGAGATGTTAAATCTGGTCTGATTTCTTTCAGAACGGTCCATTATTTCAAGATTATGCAACTGGACTTAAGCACAGTTAATCATCGATTCTCACACGGGTACAAAAGAAAAAAAAAATCACAGTGAGTGCCAAAGTTGACTTGCATCCAACAGAACTAAATATTTAACTGAATGGTACATTTGACTCATGAACTGTAAAATTAATTCAGTAATTCCCAGTGAAGGCCGTATTTGACAGTATGTAGGCCTGAGCCTAGACTTGTGCTGTCTTGCCAAAGCCAGGTGAACCAAAGGACATACTGAATATGTAAGGGTAAAATCTTCGTTATGACTGCACTCACCCTTTCTCTGCTCTGAAATGGCCTTTATAAGAAGAAAAAGAATTGAAAATTAATGTGCAGTAGAGGGATGGAAAGAGAGAGGGAGGGAGGAAGACATTTTATCCTCTGCAGGGACTAGTAAATATAAGCTGATGCAGCTGTCAAATATTAGCGATATCTGATATGTTGGAGCTATAAGTGACTGCCGTAATCACATTTAAAAAAACGCTTCGCACAGAGGCTTGTGTGTAAACGTGTTTAATGACATAGGCTTGTTTACTAGTGAGAACGACAGAAAAAGCAGAGCCTGGGGACAAATCTAAATCGAGTGATGGTGTGTCTGTCAAGTTGCTAGTCTACTTGTTAATGATTGTTGACGGGACATGAGCCTCCTCATTGCACCTTCCCGAGAGATGCTATCGTGTACACGAACGCGCCGTAAACCAATTTTCCAACCCATTCTCTACAGTCAAATCAATTTCAAGCTCTCGGACAAGTTCTGCTAGCATTTAGTGAGTTTACTGGTCCTCTTGTTGTGTTTATTACCAGCGTACAATGAAAAGGCAGCAGGTTTAATTCTCGCACGCTAAAGACTGTGAAAAACAGATAAAACGCAAGAGCGTGAGATGAAAGTGAGCTCGTAATAAAAGGAACAAAATGAAGGCGCAAGGGTAAAAAGGGAGGCTTAATGACTGTGTTTGACTGACAGGGATTAGTGCTGTAAGCACACGCGGTGTGATTTGGGTAATTACAGTAGTGCTTTCCTGCTGAGACTGACTGTTACCTTGACACCGCAGCAATGCTCTAAAGGAGTCCTTGAGGAGCTGCGAGGGTGACTTGACACTCCAGTAAAAATGGCTCGGAGGAAAACAGATCCGGTATCACCCCTCGCCTTGTTAACATCATGAAATAAAACAAGTGCTTGAGGAAAAGTTACAAAAAGTGCAGTGATCTTCCTCTCCCCGCACAGACGTCACTCAAAACTCTTGCCACAGGGCGCATTGTGGAAAGAGAAATGAATTCTTGAAATGAAAACATTTCATGTCTTCAAAATGAACCTTGTGAAAACAGCTGTATTTACTAGATTTTCACATTTTCTGTGGAGCTCGTCCATACAAAACGTGCTGCCTTGATGCCAGGGTGTTGCCAGGCAGCTACTACCCTGTTGAAAAAAACAGCATATGCTGGTTAGGTATGTTTTGAAGCATGGCAGCTGGTTTGAGCTGGTTTATGCTGGTCCTTAGTTGGTCATGAGCTGGTTTAAGCTGGTCCTGAGCTGGTTATAAGCTGGTCCTGAGCTGGAGCTAGTTGCCTAGGACCAGCACTTGACCAGCTTAAACCAGCTCATGACCAGCTAAGAACCAACTATGCACCAGCTTAAACCAGCTCAAAACAGCTGCCATGCTTCAAAACATATCTAACCAGGGTATGTTTTCAACAGGGTATACAGATGCTAAGGCCCTGTCCCAAATGGCACCCTAAACACTCACGGCCTTCCTACGAGTCCGCACTTTCGTGACGTAACGTCGCTTTGACTGTCGGGAAGAAGTCTTCCGTGGAGCTCGCACCAGTGCGGGCTCAGCAAAAGTGGGGCGCATATTGGCCGCAAAGGGAGCGCTCGCGAGCACCCTTCTGAAGCCTAAAATTGACAAATGGGACACCCTACGGTCTCGTGGACTTAACCGGACTTAACGGACACGCGCACATGGCAGCCATTGTAAGTCCACAAGACCGAAAATGCATAGAAGTGTGCCATTTGGGACAGGGTCTAAGATGTTCTGAGTGTTTTAGTGTGTTTCTATGCATTTGCAAGGGAGTTCTGGGGGATTTCTATGGTGTTACTTGATAGACCAATAAAGGGATAGTTCAGCCAAAAATAAAAGTTCTGCCTTCAGTTATTCACCCTCATGTCACTCTAAACCCGTAAGACTTGCATCCATCTTTGAAACCCGAATAAAAATATTTTTAATGAAACCTGAGATATTTCTGTCCCTCCACTGAAAGTCCATTCCACCCATAAAGACATTGTAAAAGTGATCCATATGCATAGAGTGGTTTAATCTGTCTTCTGAAGAGACACGATTGCTTTATATGTTGAACAGATTTAATTTAGCCTTTTATTCACATAAAAAACACTGTATGTGAGTTGATCAATGCACATACTGTACATAGAGCACATCAAATATGGTAAACACAAGCTCCGTACTTGACGCGTTGGAACAAATCTCATTGGTTGAAAGTCTTATGGGTTTTGAATGACATGAGGGTGAGTAAATGGGGGTTTTCACTTTTAGATGAACTTTCCCTTTTAACATGCATTTCACATCTGGGTAGTATGAGTCGGAATGCGCACAAGGTAATTTCGAGCTACAGGCAAAACAAGTCAATTTTGTCGAAATTGAGGTTTTCACAAAAATGAGTTCATTAAGCCCTTATCTAGTGATCCCAATTCTCCAAATAGCAGTTAAACATCTAAAAGTATCTTTATTTGTACGTTTTCTGAGAGGAGTGCCTTTCCTTTGTCCATGAAAAATGCTGTTTTTCTCTGCTCGCTTCTGGATGACTGGTGCTTTCCTCAGCACAAGTTTTGTATTGTTTTAAAGCGCAGCATTCCAACTTTTTTTTTTTTATTGCATTTTACTGCAGCGTTCCAACTTTGTGAATATTCATAGTGAATTCTTGATGGCATGAGTCTTTGTGCGCGCACTTCAGATCTGTCAGTCGTCTTGTTTACATCAACATGATTTTGAAAATCACATTTCATTGGTTCAGACTCAGATCCCGATATACACATATACACAGAATTACATTATTTTTAACAAAATCTGTCTTTTTGGTTAGCTGTTGGGAAAAAACACCTGATGTGTAACATTATATTAGATCTGTGTGATACAGTAGGTCTTAAGATATAGGCTGTCTGTTTTATTAATGTTAATCATACAATTGTGTAATCATGTAAAAAAGTTTAATATATATAGGTGATATATATATATATATATATATATATATATAGGTGATTTTGTTTTGGAACCTTCAGAAAACTTTAACTCGAGCTCAGTCATTTTTGTTGTTGAATTCCAACAAATCATACATCATTTTGAAGGTTTTTTTAAATAGAAACTCATTTTTGAAAATTTGCTAATTGCGACTCAGCACAGGTCACATATATTTTTAACCAGATTGCTTTTACATCAGTGTTATTTTAGTGTCATTGAGATACTATTACAGTTTTTATTTATATTTTGAATTAGTTTTCATTTTAATATTTTCTATTTTAATTTTAGTGAAAGTTTTAGTATTTTTTGTTGTGTTTTTGTCATTTTTATTAGCTTTTTTATGTCTATATATAGTTTTCATTAATTTTTATTTCAGCTTTAGTTTTAGTTATTTTAGTACATCAAGTTAAACAAAAAAAAAAAAAAAAGAGAAATGTTGCTTTGGCAACTAGGTGACTATAATAAGCCTGATTTATACTACATTACCTGTTCAAAATGCAAATGCATGTTACATGACTGATTGTGTTTACCAAAATATTTTCATTATTTACTGTATTTTAAAAACATTGACAGGTGTTTTATGTCATTTCTCTCATTTTCTTTCTTTGAAAAAAAAAAAAAAAAAAAACATTAAAGAATGTTTAGAACTTTAGAAATTAAAGTGAAGTGATTTGAAGAAATGTTTTAACAAGATGAAAATCACAAGCCAGACAATTTGAGATATGATCCATGTCTTTAGCATTAACCATGCGAGATTTACACATCAAAGTTTAATATTTTGTTCAAATTTCTAACCCTAATTATGAGCAATAATAATAGTGATGGTAGTGATTAGCAAACACTGCTAATTACAGCTCTGTTGATCTTGGGGCTCCGAGAATTGAAACGTGCAAATGTTTGCTGTTCTGATCAATGCTTGCTAAGTTTATCCTCCATAAATGAGTTATAAAAATGTGCAAAAATTGGTCATGTTTGTCAAAAAGATTGCATCAGTCTGTTAAATGAGATATGCAATATAACTTTTAAGGTGCCTGTGTATGTGTGCCTTCAAAAGATGTCAGGCCTCTGATAAAGTCCAACAAGACCTTTACTGCCCTTGTGCTTGTTTGTAGATCAGCCTTATAGATCAGGAGAAAATTGTACAAGCCTCTAGATTGTGTTTACATTGAACGCCCTCACCAGACTTACATCTAGCGCCTCTGTTTTAGTTTTTCTATAGCTCTGTGTTAATCAGTTAGGCATCGTTTTTTCCCTTACATGTGACTGATTGCCTGGCTCATGTGTGAGTGTGTGGTCGGACACTTGAAGGTCAGTAAGATGATTGCTCTTGTGGGATTTCTGTGCTGTTTATCCCCTCTTTCCTCATCTGTTTTCCACCCTTTCTCATCTGTTCCTGGAGCAAGTGTTGATAAGACCGTGTCTGCTTTTTAAATAAGATCTGGCAGTTGTGTTACAAGTCCCTGAGATTGGATTTTGCCAAACTAATTTCCAATCTCTCTCTCCTTCACACACTCCATCTTTCATTCACTTACTCTTTCTCTTTTATCCTTTTATGTTGGTTCGCAGCTACACGATGGATTGATCAATGAATTTCAATTTGGGCCCAAGCATGATTTGTTAAAGTTTACACAGGATGGAAAGGAAAAACAGAGAGATGGAGAGAGGGAAGGAGAGATAATGATAGTGTGGCCTATGCTGGCATTCATTAAACCAGCCCTGCTGGACTAGTCTAGCGGGGTTTAATTGGGTGCTTGAAAGGCCTCTGGAATCAATTGACTCTGAGAAAGGGATGAAGAGCAGATGAGAAATAGAAACACTGAAGAGATACAGATGGAATTAAAACTAGGCTGCCTGAAGGTTGCAACTCTCCTTGAATTGATTTCTGGACTTACGGGGGAACACAAAGTTTAAACTCGAGGCTATGACTAAAACCATATCATGCTTATTTCTGTACTTCGAAAGATCACCAGTTCCTAAAGTACCATCGTCCTAAAAACATTTGAATGTCATTGCATTTTAAAATATCAAACCAATTTATCATATCAAACCAAAAGATTTTATTACAAATGAAGATAAAATGGATTGTGACACTGTGGTTGTCAGATATTAGTGGGGTTTATGTGATGAATTACACTTGTGGTTACTTTACTAGCGGTCCACTGTCATGTGATCCATGACATCAGTCATGTCACTGTTCTTTGCCATTTATGAATATGATGACTCCTCTCCTGTGGCCTCATGGGATAGTGAAGTGCTGATCAGATCCAATATTCAGAATCTCAGTGGAAGAAGCAAATCGTTTGGGTATTTTTTCTTGTAAGGTTTAATGAATATTAAAAAATTTGGGGATGCTACCCATTCTGCTTTTTGGAAATTGTATAATAGTGAAGTCAACATTTTTGGGCAAAATGGTTCAGAAAAGGGAAGTCAGTTCTGAGAAAAAGTAAAAAAAAAAAAAAAAAAAAGAAATGCTGATGCCAGTTGGTTTGATATTTTTATAATGCAATGTTATTCATATATTTTCAAGTGTAACCTATGTAATAAAATACATACCGTTCAAAAGTTTGGGTCAGTAAGATTTTTTTTTTTTTTTTTTTAAGAAATTAATACTTTATTAAGCAAGGATGCATTAAATTGCTCAAATGTGACAATAAAGACATTTATAATATTACAAAAGATTTCTATTTCAAATAAATTCTGCTCTTATTCGTCAATGAATCCTAAAATGCATCACAGTTTCCTCTAAAATATTAAGCAGCACAACTATTGATAATAAGAAATGTTTCTTGAGCATCAAATCAGCATATTAGAATCATGTGACACTGAAGACTGGAGTAATGATGCTGAAAATTCAGCAAAATTCGCAATATGTAAGATTTTTTGATTAAAATATCCAAAAACCACTAGAACAGTGTTCTATATTTTGTTGACTTGTGTACTTACATTATCCTAGATGTTTCCAAGAATGTTTAAATCCAGAGAAATAAGCTATTTTTAACCAGGACAAGGACCGTTTCCGTGCGTCGCCTATTTTTTTTTTTTTTTTTTTCAATTAAAAACTAATCATGTTATATAGCTCAATACGTTTAGTCTTAACAAGTTTGAATCTCATTTTCTTGACTTACAGCGAGTACCATGTTTTTACCATGCCTCAGAGAAAAACACTATTTTGTGAAGTAGCTAACATAGCATAATCAGATACAGCTTTATTTTTAGTAACAGTAATACAGCATTTTCTCCATCATACAATGTTTTAAAATTAATTGCATGCCATTTATCAACACAAGCCATCCAGCATTTATTAATATGATCTTCTAATATCGATATAGCTTACTGCAGTGTGCAGCAACTGTTTCATAGCAGAAGCCGAGTGAACACACAGAGTAACATTATAACATCATTTTCAACAGTCAAATGTATCTAATATGATAAACAGCACTGCGTTACCTCATACTCATGGCCGGAAGAAGCGGAAGTGGCGACTGCGGCATAATAAATGTTTTGCTGCTCTCGAGACGTGTGTGTCGCGCTCGTCTCTCATAAGCAATCGCTCCAGCGTCCTCGTTCATCCAACAACACTTAGCCCTGCTCTGTTTCATACTACAGTAACGTTAATAATCTCATCCATGAATATGATTTCTGCCCGAGTCCTATCCCGATTCTTTTTCACTGGCTGTGAGGTGAAGACAACATCTCCCAAGAATCCGCACTCAAACTCGGCGTCATCAAGCTACGCCTTTGTTTTGAATAGGCGGCCTCTAGCGGCGAAAAATTACATATTGTGCCTTTAACATCACAGGAATAAATTACATTTTAAAATATATTCAAATAAAAAAAAGTGTAATAATATTTCACAATATTGCTGTTTTTATTTTTGATCAAATGAATGCAGCTAAGTGAGCATAAGAGACTTCTTTCAAAAACATTAAAAAACATACTGACTACAAACTTTTGAACAGTAGTGTGTTACTCCAGCACATGCATTACTCCAGCTTGATCAGTCTGTCTAACTGTACACTCAAGAACACACATTTCTACAGCGTGGCTCAGTACAATTGCAGGCAGGAGCTCTGGTGTGGTTCACCATTGCTTTTTTGAATTGCCCCACGGACCAGCGGTCATCAGCTTGTCTTACCAGGCTCAGCAACTATCTAAATTATTAATCTAAGTCTGGGAGCATGGACACATCACAGCAAACCCCAGAGGCCAGACAGGTCTACTGCCCAGACTGAGAGACAGCGCATATCAGACATTTTACCCTGTATCTTTTTTTTGATAAATGTAATGTAGGTTGGAGCAGTGGCCCTGTGGTTAGTGCTCCAGACATGAAAACCAATGAAAGAGAAGCAAGCTCAATTCCATCTCATATCATGTACTGATTCCTCTCTTTTCTCTGATCATTTCCTGTTTCCTCTATACTCAGCTTTTGAGTATGAGGGCACCTTCTAAGGAAACTTGTTTCACAAATAAAAAATAAAATAAAAATATAGCTGCAAGCAGCAGTTATCAGGGTTCAAGGCCTATAAACACATGCGTAAAAAGGTATAATGTTTTAATTAGCAAGCCTGTAACCATCTCAATCATAGATGGAAAAGACCAATTTCAGCCAATACAGGCAATTTACCATAGGAAATTTATGGTTTATATAGCTTTTTAATGGTTATGGAGGTTGAGCCAAAAACCTAGGACTAGTTCGCCAAAGTTGGTTTTTGAAATAATCCAATATTTATTGAACGATTCGATTGACAGTGGCGGTCCTACCGGCTAGTTGCTCAGAATGAGGAGTTCTACCATGTGGTACGAATATCGTGGGCGTGTGCAAAAAATTGCGCCATACACAATCCTTTATGCACGTGAAAAACGCGAAGGCGCTCCCCGGTGGCCGATTTCTTTCGAATTTCTCACAGGCCTCTAGGGCCGTGAGTCAAACAGGCCAAGTGAGTTTTAAAACTTCATTGGCTGATGGCGGACATGTTTTTTGAGTTGCGTCAGTGTCCTCAGAGACAATCATGGCACCTTGGACAAAGACACTGCTTGCCAATTCGATCGGGCTAATGGTGAAGTAGTTATAGCCATTTTAATGTTTTATTTTTTTCCCTGTTATAGCACCACCAAGTGGTCATTCGCCACGTCTTTTTTTCACACAACCACAGAATGAGGTCTTACATAGGTGTACTGAGTTTGGTGAAAATATCCCACTCCGTTCACGAGCTACAACCATTTTAGTAAAAGTGGCTCTGCCCACTTCAAACGTTTTGGCAGCCCTTAGGGACTGTGAATTGAAATTTAAACTTTTTTGATAATTGACAATCAGACTCCAGAGAATCTTGCTGCAGTTTCGATCTGGCCAAAAACCTAGGACTAGTTCACAAAAGTAGGTTTTTCAAATAATCCAAAATAAACGAAAAGGTCTGTCCCATGCAGCCGATGTGCTGTTAATCACTTATGAGGTCATTGTGTGTATATCCTTTTCTTTTCTCCGAACAAATGAGTCAGTATTTCTTAAGTGTTGTATTAATTTCTGGCTTGTTGAGGAAGCTGTGCAGCAGCAGGAATTAATTGCTTCTTTGCAGTAGTTATGTGAAGCAGCAGCATGCTGCGTGGTGATTAAAAGCGCTTCACATGGAATATGAATAAGAGCATAAATCACGCCGAGCAGTGGGCCGCGTAATGAGAGAAAACGCTCATGTGGTATGTCTGGGTCAATCCGCGATCTCAGCGATTACTGAAGGTCATGGGAGGGGAGGAGTCGAGATAAAGAAGATAGCAGCACAAAGACATTCATGTTTTTGCTTATTCCATGAACTGAAGTTAAAGTTCTTTTATACAGGGAAATTTTTATTCCTGTAAAAAAGGTTTTATGTCCTGTATCCCTTGTGCCCTACATGCAGTAGATTTACCATGTTAACCATAGATACTGTAATGCTAGTAAAATCATTAGTTAACATCAAATAAATCAAATAAATAAATACATGCTGCGCTTAGCTTATATTAAATATTAATTTTCTATTTTTCCATTTATGAGGGCTGACGCAAATATTTTGTGTATTTGTTTTGCTTCGCTTTTTGTTTTGTTTTTTGTTGGGTTTTTTTCTTTGCTTTTTGTTTTGCTTCTAGTTTTTTAGCTTTGTTTTTTCATTTGCTTTTAGTTTTTTGCTTTGCTTTCTGTTTTGTATGGAAGCTTGTTACTGCCACTGAATAAAAAAACAAAAAAGACTTTTTTTCTTGCAATTGCGAGTTTACATCTCACAATTCTGACTTTTTTTCTTAGAATTGCGAGATATAAACTCTATAAATAATCACAAGTTATAAAGTCAGAATTAAATAAACTCGCAATTCTGAGAAAAAAAAGTCAGTCTTTTTTCCCTCAGAATTTGACTTCATAACTCGCAGTTGCAACTTTATATCAAGCAATTGACTTTATAACTCGCAATTGTAACTTTATATCATGCAATTCTGATTTTATAACTCGCAATTGCGACTTTATATCACACAATTTTAACTTTATAACTCGCAATTATGACTACATCACGCAATTCTCACTTTATAACTTGTAACTGCGACTTTACATCACACAATTCTCACTTTATAACTCGCAATTGGAAGTTTATATCTCGTAATTCTGAGAAAATAAGTCAGAATTGTGAGATAAAAGTTGTTTATCTTGTTTTGCTTTGCATTTTGCTTTGTATTTTGCTGTTATGTTATGCTTTGAGTTTGTGATTTTTGCCTTTGCTTTGTGCTTTTGTTTCCGAATAGAAAAAGCAGATAGTAGCACAAAATCCACCATGTTTATGCATTTTACTTCCAAATTCTGTAGTTACAGTTGAGGAGATCTTCGGGTTGTTATATCACATTTCCGCTAATTGTCATTTTCCTCAAAAACACCATTAGAGGCCTAGGTCACAAAAATAGAATGAGAGATGAAGAAAGAGAGGAGAAAAATCATGACAAATGGAAAACGGTGACAGACAGACAGAGAGGGAGATGAAAGCCGCCTGTGTATCAGCTTTCTCTCACCTATCCATCACCTTGGCGGCAGCAGGTCTGTGGTTGGGCCTGTTTGCTGTCACTGAAGCTGTAGTGAGGGAAGCAGCCATTTTACATCATTGATTTACATTAGTCAGAGAAGAAAGCTGAAGAATGACTGAAGGGAGTGACTCACACGCACACACACTCTCCCTTGTGTGCAGCCTTTTAATATTGCATTGAGTGTTTGGTGTCTGCTTTCTACTTGATGGGGTTTAATTTAATCTACGGTGGCTAACTTTCTCTCTGTGTGGGGCTTTTTTCAACGCACTGACAATTACAGAGCGAGAGGAGAGGGGGCAGAAGAGGAGAAAAGCCACAGTAACAAGACAGAAGATGGTGAAAGAAAAGAGGAATTATGGATGGAGGAAAACTTAAGTGGGAAGAGAGAATGAGTGGAAGATTAGAGGAGAGGGTGATGAAGTGACAGAGACAGAGATGTATAAAGATGAAGAGAAGAGAGGGTCAGAGTGGGCTCATGGCTAGAGGCAGGAAGCTGAATGATGGCTGAGTGTGTGCCTCCTGCCAATGTCACCTTAACGTGTTTCACTGCTGCAGAGAAAGACGCTTCTTTTTGTACAAAGACTCTAAGGGCCAGATTTACTAAACGGGGCAAATTAGCGTGACAAATGTGCTGATGGGAGTGACAAGTTTTGCGCGTGATCTACTGCTGACGCGCAAATTAAAGAACACAGTCGCAGTCAAATCATTTACATATTGACCAACGCAATCTAACAAGAGCAGCGCAAATTAGCGTTGAGTCGCAAAAAAGCAGAGCTGATGCTCATCAGGTGCGGGTCGACACAGGTGAAACTTGTTACATGTAATATACGGATAACGTCTTCCTCTGGCATTCCAAAGAAATTAATACGAGTGGATAATATTTTCTTCTTTCTACCACGCTGTCTGTTCTCTGCGGTGTCTCCTCCTAGCAGCAACAATTGCAGCCATGTCGTAAAATGGGTTAAGACATGCTTGTTTTGGGTGTTAAGTAATGGCGCAAACACCAGTAAATTGACTAGCGCAAACATTAGTAAATTGCGTTGCGTGATTCATTTAAATACTCTCCTCCCATAAATTTTGCGTCTGAATGGGAAACTCCTACAAATGCATATGCAATAAGGTCAGCCGCAAAAACAACTCAGTTCACGCCTTTTCAGCGCTAATTTTGCACTGCGTGTCTTTAGTAAATCCCGACAGTAGTTTTTTAACGCCAAAAGAGGGTTTGCGCTGGCGCAAGCTGTTAGTAAATCTGGCCCTAAGTGGTTGACCTGATTGGTTCAGACCTTCCTCAATTGCTCAACTTTGTCCAATAGTTTTGTATCATATGATAACATTTTACTTTCTGACTTTTTCTGCTTTAATAAGACCCGTATCATGATTAGTTTTGCTCATAATTTGGGTGAAAGATATTTCTGAAGTATTAAACTTTGGCATAGAATGATACCAAAGAATAATAACAATTTTAATAATATTACTGAATTCTATTTATCTTCCAGAAATTATTTTAATAATGCTTTGGCTTTAAGACAGTATACTGTATAATAATTGAAAAGGCAATTATTCCTTTTTTAAATGTATTTTTGCATCCGTCACAGTTAAGATATTATGTATAACACATTTTTTAAACCTTATTTATTTATTTGTTTGTTTGTTTTTCCAGATAATATTTTATGAATGTGCTTTGGCTTCAAATCAAGTATTTAACAATGTAAAAAGCTATTTAAAATAAATAAATAAATTATATACACTATTTTTCGCAATGGGTCTTTATACATGAAAATAAATATCTGCCTTTATATTTCATAAAGTGGGTCCCTCACAAGAAGAATGAAAATACATTTTACAAAATATATTTTTAAAGCTGTCAGAGTTGATTATTATTAATATTATTATGTTTAACACATTTACCAATTTTGATTAATTACAGATTTTATTTATTTATTTATTTTTGTATTTACTTATTTTCCAGATAATATTTTAATAATGCTTTTGCTTCATTATGTCAATTATTTATTTTTTAAATGTATTTTTACAGCTGACAAAGTTAACATATTATTAAGTTTAACACGTCTGCCAATTTCGATCATTTTATTTATTTATTTTTCAGGTAATAATTCAAAAATGTGCTTTGTCTTCAATACAGTGTATAAAATAATTTATTTAAGAAACATGTTGTGTTTAGAATATTAGACTTACTATTTTCCTAAGACATTGAAAATATGTCTGCCTTTATATTTCAGAAATGGGGTCCTTTGCAAGGTGATGATCACTATATTTGGGGGTCCTTGGGATCAAAGCACTTTAAAAACCCTGTTTTTAGAAAACTTGGGGATGGGCTCTTTTGACTTGGTGCAGTAAGCATGCACCTAGAAACCATCTAGAACACCCTAGCAACACATTAAAAGCACTCGGAACACCTTAGCTACAAGATAGCAACACCCAGGAACCCACCCATCTTGGCAGTTAAATAGATCCAATGGAGAATGAAAGGATATTATTTGAGGATAGGGAGTGGTAATGACATCGGGATGCGTCGCATGCCATGCTTGACCATGTTTAATCCACATGACGTCATAGTACCCTTTGACCCTGATGCTAATACATTTTGTTTACCAAATTTCACACATTGCAGAATAGCACATGCACAAATGTGCCTACGTTTCAACAACTGGCTTCTTGAGGCTGAAAAGAACACCATTTCAACACTCCTTTTGTCTCGGGTGAATGGTGGGCCACTAATTACCTCTCCTCCCCTTTCAGTCTTTGCTCTTCTGTAATACAGCTTAACATATTCACATCCCACCCTAAAGATGTTCATGAATATGCATGAGCCCCCTCAGTTTAATCCTCATGATTGACAGGTTGACATCTTAATCAGAGTGATTGATGGAGCGCTGATTCCATTCGATCGGATATCTCCTCCTCGCCCCTCCCTTCCTTTTTCTCCTCATACATTCCTATGGCCGTTCCCACACTGTCATTAGCCATCACGCTAAATAACTTAACCTCCCTCGCTAAGGTCTCTTTAAGCTCTCATCCTGATTGCTTCGTCTGAATAAACTTGTCGCGCTCTGTTTTGCGTGAGTGTGTGTTTGTTTGTGTGTGTGACGCTCACTAAGCCCCCCTGCTCTGGTAATTGGACCTGCTTTCTCTCAGCGGCCTCCAAGCGCAGTAGGAACTGGCAGTGCGGTGGGAAAAAAAAAAAGAGGGCAGAAAGTCATTCTGCACGTCCAAATGCACTTCACAAATCCATGACATCAGTATTCTGGTCAGACTTCAGTTCAGACACAAAGAAAAGAAGTGAAAAAAGAGGGGAAAGCAAGAGAGAGAATACAAGAGCGAAAAAAGAGGCACGCACAAAAGTCTTTCACTAGGAATTAAATGTGGCCTGTAGCTGGCTCTTTTTTCATACCATGTCTTTTGGAGCAAATAAGTTTCAAGCTCACAGAACAGAGAAATCAATTGCTGCCATTTAGAGCAAGCAGCTGAAAAAAGACACTCGGAGAGATATTGAGAGTTTGACACAAAAAAATGATGAAATAAATGCTTTAGTTTTAAATGGGTTTTGTGACTTTTCTCCCTTGTTTTTTTCAGAACAAGGTGGAACCAGACACAACTAGAACAGCTGTGAGCCTGATACTCTGGACTGGCAGGTGAGTGACAGGATGTTGGACAAATGACATGGAAACATAGCCAAATCTTGATGAGAAATTTTTCTCATTCAAAAAAGCTACCCTCTTGTATTGGACCCTCCAAGTGGTTTTGGACATGTTGATTATTCTTTATATTGAACAGAAAAAAATAAAACATTTATGAAATACTGCTTGTAACCATGGTATAATGACGGTAATTCCATGGTGCTATAATACACAGTAGACTCAAAGTGTTTGGACACTTGATCTGCACTTAAAATAATTTGAATTTTATTACATTAGATACAATACAGAATATCAAACCCCAGTGTCACAATAAAAAAAGAAAAAAACAATAAATACATATTATAAGCAGTATACACTACTGTTCAAATGTTTGAACTCATTTTGCTTATACTGAACATTTGAAAGTGTCCATATATTTTTTAGTGACATTGTATTGCATGGTACAGTATGAAGGCTTGTTTCCGCCATGAAATAAAAAATAAAAAAGGTAATTGCGACTTTTTATCTCACAATTCTGACTTTTCTTCTCGCAATTGCGAGATTTGAACTTGCGAGTTCTAAAGTCATAATTGTGTGATATAAAGTCATAATTGCGAGTTATAAAGTGAGAATTGTGAGTTATAAAGTCAGAATTGCGAGTTATAAAGGCAGAATTACGAGATATGAAGTCAGAATTGCATGATATAAAGTCAGAATTGCGAGTTATAAAGTCAGAATTGTGTGGTATAAAGTCAGAATTGTGTGGTATATAGTCAGAATTGTGTGGTATAAAGTCAGAATTGTGTGATATAAAGTCAGAATTGCGAGTTATAAAGTCAGAATTGCATGATATAAAGTCAGAATTGCAAGTTATAAAGTCAGAATTGCGAGTTATAAAGGCAGAATTGTGAGTTATAAAGTCAGAATTGTGAGTTATGAAGTCAGAATTGCATGATATAAAGTCAGAATTGCATGATATAAAGTCAGAATTGCGAGTTATAAAGTCAGAATTGCGAGTTATAAAGTCAGAATTGCATGATATAAAGTCAGAATTGCATGATATAAAGTCAGAATTGCGAGTTATAAAGTCAGAATTGTGAGTTATAAAGTCAGAATTGCGAGTTATAAAGTCAGAATTGCGAGATATGAAGTCAGAATTGCATGATATAAAGTCAGAATTGCGAGTTATAAAGTCAGAATTGCATGATATAGTCAGAATTGTGAGTTATAAAGTCAGAATTGTGAGTTATGAAGTCAGAATTGCATGAGTCAGAATTGTGTGGTATAAAGTCAGAATTGCAAAATATAAGTCAGAATTGCATGATATAAAGTCAGAATTGCAAGTTATAAAGTCAGAATTGCATGATATAAAGTCAGAATTGCGAGTTATAAAGTGAGAATTGTGAGTTATAAAGTCAGAATTGCGAGTTATAAAGTCAGAATTGCATGATATAAAGTCAGAATTGTGAGTTATAAAGTCAGAATTGTGAGTTATAAAGTCAGAATTGTGAGTTATAAAGTCAGAATTGTGAGTTATGAAGTCAGAATTGCATGAGTCAGAATTGTGTGGTATAAAGTCAGAATTCTGTATAAAGTCAGAATTGCAAAATATAAGTCAGAATTGCATGATATAAAGTCAGAATTGCGAGTTATAAAGTCAGAATTGTGAGTTATGAAGTCAGAATTGCATGAGTCAGAATTGTGTGGTATAAAGTCAGAATTCTGTATAAAGTCAGAATTGCAAAATATAAGTCAGAATTGCATGATATAAAGTCAGAATTGCAAGTTATAAAGTCAGAATAGCATGATATAAAGTGAGAATTGCGAGTTATAAAGTCAGAATTGCATGATATAAAGTCAGAATTGCGAGTTATAAAGTGAGAATTGTGAGTTATAAAGTCAGAATTGCGAGTTATAAAGTCAGAATTGCATGATATAAAGTCAGAATTGCGAGTTATAAAGCCAGAATTGTGAGTTATAAAGTCAGAATTGTGAGTTATAAAGTCAGAATTGCGAGTTATAAAGTCAGAATTGCATGATATAAAGTCAGAATTGCGAGTTATAAAGCCAGAATTGTGAGTTATAAAGTCAGAATTGCGAGTTATAAAGTCAGAATTGTGAGTTATGAAGTCAGAATTGCATGATATAAAGTCAGAATTGCATGATATAAAGTCAGAATTGCATGATATAAAGTCAGAATTGCGAGTTATAAAGTCAGAATTGCGAGTTATAAAGTCAGAATTGCATGATATAAAGTCAGAATTGCATGATATAAAGTCAGAATTGCGAGTTATAAAGTCAGAATTGTGAGTTATAAAGTCAGAATTGCGAGTTATAAAGTCAGAATTGCGAGTTATAAAGTCAGAATTGCGAGATATGAAGTCAGAATTGCATGATATAAAGTCAGAATTGCGAGTTATAAAGTCAGAATTGCATGATATAGTCAGAATTGTGAGTTATAAAGTCAGAATTGTGAGTTATGAAGTCAGAATTGCATGAGTCAGAATTGTGTGGTATAAAGTCAGAATTGCAAAATATAAGTCAGAATTGCATGATATAAAGTCAGAATTGCAAGTTATAAAGTCAGAATTGCATGATATAAAGTCAGAATTGCGAGTTATAAAGTCAGAATTGCGAGTTATAAAGTCAGAATTGCATGATATAAAGTCAGAATTGTGAGTTATAAAGTCAGAATTGTGAGTTATAAAGTCAGAATTGTGAGTTATGAAGTCAGAATTGCATGAGTCAGAATTGTGTGGTATAAAGTCAGAATTCTGTATAAAGTCAGAATTGCAAAATATAAGTCAGAATTGCATGATATAAAGTCAGAATTGCGAGTTATAAAGTCAGAATTGTGAGTTATAAAGTCAGAATTGTGAGTTATGAAGTCAGAATTGTGAGTTATAAAGTCAGAATTGTGAGTTATAAAGCCAGAATTGTGAGTTATAAAGTCAGAATTGTGAGTTATAAAGTCAGAATTGCGAGTTATAAAGTCAGAATTGCATGATATAAAGTCAGAATTCTGTATAAAGTCAGAATTGCAAAATATAAGTCAGAATTGTGAGTTATAAAGTCAGAATTGTGAGTTATAAAGCCAGAATTGTGAGTTATAAAGTCAGAATTGTGAGTTATAAAGTCAGAATTGCGAGTTATAAAGTCAGAATTGCATGATATAAAGTCAGAATTGCGAGTTATAAAGCCAGAATTGTGTGATATAAAGTCAGAATTGCATGATATAAAGTCAGAATTGCAAGTTATAAAGTCAGAATTGCGAGTTATAAAGGCAGAATTGTGAGTTATAAAGTCAGAATTGTGAGTTATGAAGTCAGAATTGCATGATATAAAGTCAGAATTGCATGATATAAAGTCAGAATTGCGAGTTATAAAGTCAGAATTGCGAGTTATAAAGTCAGAATTGCGAGTTATAAAGTCAGAATTGCATGATATAAAGTCAGAATTGCATGATATAAAGTCAGAATTGCGAGTTATAAAGTCAGAATTGTGAGTTATAAAGTCAGAATTGCGAGTTATAAAGTCAGAATTGCGAGATATGAAGTCAGAATTGCATGATATAAAGTCAGAATTGCGAGTTATAAAGTCAGAATTGCATGATATAGTCAGAATTGTGAGTTATAAAGTCAGAATTGTGAGTTATAAAGTCAGAATTGCATGAGTCAGAATTGTGTGGTATAAAGTCAGAATTGCAAAATATAAGTCAGAATTGCATGATATAAAGTCAGAATTGCAAGTTATAAAGTCAGAATTGCATGATATAAAGTCAGAATTGCGAGTTATAAAGTGAGAATTGTGAGTTATAAAGTCAGAATTGCGAGTTATAAAGTCAGAATTGCATGATATAAAGTCAGAATTGCGAGTTATAAAGTCAGAATTGTGAGTTATAAAGTCAGAATTGCGAGTTATAAAGTCAGAATTGCGAGTTATAAAGTCAGAATTGCGAGATATGAAGTCAGAATTGCATGATATAAAGTCAGAATTGCGAGTTATAAAGTCAGAATTGCATGATATAGTCAGAATTGTGAGTTATAAAGTCAGAATTGTGAGTTATGAAGTCAGAATTGCATGAGTCAGAATTGTGTGGTATAAAGTCAGAATTGCAAAATATAAGTCAGAATTGCATGATATAAAGTCAGAATTGCAAGTTATAAAGTCAGAATTGCATGATATAAAGTCAGAATTGCGAGTTATAAAGTCAGAATTGCGAGTTATAAAGTCAGAATTGCATGATATAAAGTCAGAATTGTGAGTTATAAAGTCAGAATTGTGAGTTATAAAGTCAGAATTGTGAGTTATGAAGTCAGAATTGCATGAGTCAGAATTGTGTGGTATAAAGTCAGAATTCTGTATAAAGTCAGAATTGCAAAATATAAGTCAGAATTGCATGATATAAAGTCAGAATTGCGAGTTATAAAGTCAGAATTGTGAGTTATAAAGTCAGAATTGTGAGTTATGAAGTCAGAATTGTGAGTTATAAAGTCAGAATTGTGAGTTATAAAGCCAGAATTGTGAGTTATAAAGTCAGAATTGTGAGTTATAAAGTCAGAATTGCGAGTTATAAAGTCAGAATTGCATGATATAAAGTCAGAATTCTGTATAAAGTCAGAATTGCAAAATATAAGTCAGAATTGTGAGTTATAAAGTCAGAATTGTGAGTTATAAAGCCAGAATTGTGAGTTATAAAGTCAGAATTGTGAGTTATAAAGTCAGAATTGCGAGTTATAAAGTCAGAATTGCATGATATAAAGTCAGAATTGCGAGTTATAAAGCCAGAATTGTGTGATATAAAGTCAGAATTGCATGATATAAAGTCAGAATTGCAAGTTATAAAGTCAGAATTGCGAGTTATAAAGGCAGAATTGTGAGTTATAAAGTCAGAATTGTGAGTTATGAAGTCAGAATTGCATGATATAAAGTCAGAATTGCATGATATAAAGTCAGAATTGCGAGTTATAAAGTCAGAATTGCGAGTTATAAAGTCAGAATTGCGAGTTATAAAGTCAGAATTGCATGATATAAAGTCAGAATTGCATGATATAAAGTCAGAATTGCGAGTTATAAAGTCAGAATTGTGAGTTATAAAGTCAGAATTGCGAGTTATAAAGTCAGAATTGCGAGATATGAAGTCAGAATTGCATGATATAAAGTCAGAATTGCGAGTTATAAAGTCAGAATTGCATGATATAGTCAGAATTGTGAGTTATAAAGTCAGAATTGTGAGTTATAAAGTCAGAATTGCATGAGTCAGAATTGTGTGGTATAAAGTCAGAATTGCAAAATATAAGTCAGAATTGCATGATATAAAGTCAGAATTGCAAGTTATAAAGTCAGAATTGCATGATATAAAGTCAGAATTGCGAGTTATAAAGTGAGAATTGTGAGTTATAAAGTCAGAATTGCGAGTTATAAAGTCAGAATTGCATGATATAAAGTCAGAATTGTGAGTTATAAAGTCAGAATTGTGAGTTATAAAGTCAGAATTGTGAGTTATGAAGTCAGAATTGCATGAGTCAGAATTGTGTGGTATAAAGTCAGAATTCTGTATAAAGTCAGAATTGCAAAATATAAGTCAGAATTGCATGATATAAAGTCAGAATTGCGAGTTATAAAGTCAGAATTGTGAGTTATAAAGTCAGAATTGTGAGTTATGAAGTCAGAATTGCATGAGTCAGAATTGTGTGGTATAAAGTCAGAATTCTGTATAAAGTCAGAATTGCAAAATATAAGTCAGAATTGCATGATATAAAGTCAGAATTGCAAGTTATAAAGTCAGAATAGCATGATATAAAGTGAGAATTGCGAGTTATAAAGTCAGAATTGCATGATATAAAGTCAGAATTGCGAGTTATAAAGTGAGAATTGTGAGTTATAAAGTCAGAATTGCGAGTTATAAAGTCAGAATTGCATGATATAAAGTCAGAATTGCGAGTTATAAAGCCAGAATTGTGAGTTATAAAGTCAGAATTGTGAGTTATAAAGTCAGAATTGCGAGTTATAAAGTCAGAATTGCATGATATAAAGTCAGAATTGCGAGTTATAAAGCCAGAATTGTGAGTTATAAAGTCAGAATTGCGAGTTATAAAGTCAGAATTGTGAGTTATAAAGTCAGAATTGTGAGTTATGAAGTCAGAATTGCATGATATAAAGTCAGAATTGCATGATATAAAGTCAGAATTGCGAGTTATAAAGTCAGAATTGCGAGTTATAAAGTCAGAATTGCATGATATAAAGTCAGAATTGCATGATATAAAGTCAGAATTGCGAGTTATAAAGTCAGAATTGTGAGTTATAAAGTCAGAATTGCGAGTTATAAAGTCAGAATTGCGAGTTATAAAGTCAGAATTGCGAGATATGAAGTCAGAATTGCATGATATAAAGTCAGAATTGCGAGTTATAAAGTCAGAATTGCATGATATAGTCAGAATTGTGAGTTATAAAGTCAGAATTGTGAGTTATGAAGTCAGAATTGCATGAGTCAGAATTGTGTGGTATAAAGTCAGAATTGCAAAATATAAGTCAGAATTGCATGATATAAAGTCAGAATTGCAAGTTATAAAGTCAGAATTGCATGATATAAAGTCAGAATTGCGAGTTATAAAGTGAGAATTGTGAGTTATAAAGTCAGAATTGCGAGTTATAAAGTCAGAATTGCATGATATAAAGTCAGAATTGTGAGTTATAAAGTCAGAATTGTGAGTTATAAAGTCAGAATTGTGAGTTATAAAGTCAGAATTGTGAGTTATGAAGTCAGAATTGCATGAGTCAGAATTGTGTGGTATAAAGTCAGAATTCTGTATAAAGTCAGAATTGCAAAATATAAGTCAGAATTGCATGATATAAAGACAGAATTGCGAGTTATAAAGTCAGAATTGTGAGTTATAAAGTCAGAATTGTGAGTTATGAAGTCAGAATTGCATGAGTCAGAATTGTGTGGTATAAAGTCAGAATTCTGTATAAAGTCAGAATTGCAAAATATAAGTCAGAATTGCATGATATAAAGTCAGAATTGCAAGTTATAAAGTCAGAATAGCATGATATAAAGTGAGAATTGCGAGTTATAAAGTCAGAATTGCATGATATAAAGTCAGAATTGCGAGTTATAAAGTGAGAATTGTGAGTTATAAAGTCAGAATTGCGAGTTATAAAGTCAGAATTGCATGATATAAAGTCAGAATTGCGAGTTATAAAGCCAGAATTGCGAGTTATAAAGTCAGAATTGTGAGTTATAAAGTCAGAATTGCGAGTTATAAAGTCAGAATTGCATGATATAAAGTCAGAATTGCGAGTTATAAAGCCAGAATTGCGAGTTATAAAGTCAGAATTGCGAGTTATAAAGTCAGAATTGTGAGTTATAAAGTCAGAATTGTGAGTTATGAAGTCAGAATTGCATGATATAAAGTCAGAATTGCATGATATAAAGTCAGAATTGCGAGTTATAAAGTCAGAATTGCGAGTTATAAAGTCAGAATTGCATGATATAAAGTCAGAATTGCATGATATAAAGTCAGAATTGCGAGTTATAAAGTCAGAATTGCGAGTTATAAAGTCAGAATTGCGAGTTATAAAGTCAGAATTGCGAGATATGAAGTCAGAATTGCATGATATAAAGTCAGAATTGCGAGTTATAAAGTCAGAATTGCATGATATAGTCAGAATTGTGAGTTATAAAGTCAGAATTGTGAGTTATGAAGTCAGAATTGCATGAGTCAGAATTGTGTGGTATAAAGTCAGAATTGCAAAATATAAGTCAGAATTGCATGATATAAAGTCAGAATTGCAAGTTATAAAGTCAGAATTGCATGATATAAAGTCAGAATTGCGAGTTATAAAGTGAGAATTGTGAGTTATAAAGTCAGAATTGCGAGTTATAAAGTCAGAATTGCATGATATAAAGTCAGAATTGTGAGTTATAAAGTCAGAATTGTGAGTTATAAAGTCAGAATTGTGAGTTATAAAGTCAGAATTGTGAGTTATGAAGTCAGAATTGCATGAGTCAGAATTGTGTGGTATAAAGTCAGAATTCTGTATAAAGTCAGAATTGCAAAATATAAGTCAGAATTGCATGATATAAAGTCAGAATTGCGAGTTATAAAGTCAGAATTGTGAGTTATAAAGTCAGAATTGTGAGTTATGAAGTCAGAATTGCATGAGTCAGAATTGTGTGGTATAAAGTCAGAATTCTGTATAAAGTCAGAATTGCAAAATATAAGTCAGAATTGCATGATATAAAGTCAGAATTGCAAGTTATAAAGTCAGAATAGCATGATATAAAGTGAGAATTGCGAGTTATAAAGTCAGAATTGCATGATATAAAGTCAGAATTGCGAGTTATAAAGTGAGAATTGTGAGTTATAAAGTCAGAATTGCGAGTTATAAAGTCAGAATTGCATGATATAAAGTCAGAATTGCGAGTTATAAAGCCAGAATTGTGAGTTATAAAGTCAGAATTGTGAGTTATAAAGTCAGAATTGCGAGTTATAAAGTCAGAATTGCATGATATAAAGTCAGAATTGCAAGTTATAAAGTCAGAATTGCATGATATAAAGTCAGAATTGCGAGTTATAAAGTCAGAATTGCATGATATAGTCAGAATTGTGAGTTATAAAGTCAGAATTGTGAGTTATGAAGTCAGAATTGCATGAGTCAGAATTGTGTGGTATAAAGTCAGAATTGCAAAATATAAGTCAGAATTGCATGATATAAAGTCAGAATTGCAAGTTATAAAGTCAGAATTGCATGATATAAAGTCAGAATTGCGAGTTATAAAGTGAGAATTGTGAGTTATAAAGTCAGAATTGCGAGTTATAAAGTCAGAATTGCATGATATAAAGTCAGAATTGTGAGTTATAAAGTCAGAATTGTGAGTTATAAAGTCAGAATTGTGAGTTATAAAGTCAGAATTGTGAGTTATGAAGTCAGAATTGCATGAGTCAGAATTGTGTGGTATAAAGTCAGAATTCTGTATAAAGTCAGAATTGCAAAATATAAGTCAGAATTGCATGATATAAAGTCAGAATTGCGAGTTATAAAGTCAGAATTGTGAGTTATAAAGTCAGAATTGTGAGTTATGAAGTCAGAATTGCATGAGTCAGAATTGTGTGGTATAAAGTCAGAATTCTGTATAAAGTCAGAATTGCAAAATATAAGTCAGAATTGCATGATATAAAGTCAGAATTGCAAGTTATAAAGTCAGAATAGCATGATATAAAGTGAGAATTGCGAGTTATAAAGTCAGAATTGCATGATATAAAGTCAGAATTGCGAGTTATAAAGTGAGAATTGTGAGTTATAAAGTCAGAATTGCGAGTTATAAAGTCAGAATTGCATGATATAAAGTCAGAATTGCGAGTTATAAAGCCAGAATTGTGAGTTATAAAGTCAGAATTGTGAGTTATAAAGTCAGAATTGCGAGTTATAAAGTCAGAATTGCATGATATAAAGTCAGAATTGCAAGTTATAAAGTCAGAATTGCATGATATAAAGTCAGAATTGCGAGTTATAAAGTGAGAATTGTGAGTTATAAAGTCAGAATTGCGAGTTATAAAGTCAGAATTGCATGATATAAAGTCAGAATTGTGAGTTATAAAGTCAGAATTGTGAGTTATAAAGTCAGAATTGTGAGTTATAAAGTCAGAATTGTGAGTTATGAAGTCAGAATTGCATGAGTCAGAATTGTGTGGTATAAAGTCAGAATTCTGTATAAAGTCAGAATTGCAAAATATAAGTCAGAATTGCATGATATAAAGTCAGAATTGCGAGTTATAAAGTCAGAATTGTGAGTTATAAAGTCAGAATTGTGAGTTATGAAGTCAGAATTGCATGAGTCAGAATTGTGTGGTATAAAGTCAGAATTCTGTATAAAGTCAGAATTGCAAAATATAAGTCAGAATTGCATGATATAAAGTCAGAATTGCAAGTTATAAAGTCAGAATAGCATGATATAAAGTGAGAATTGCGAGTTATAAAGTCAGAATTGCATGATATAAAGTCAGAATTGCGAGTTATAAAGTGAGAATTGTGAGTTATAAAGTCAGAATTGCGAGTTATAAAGTCAGAATTGCATGATATAAAGTCAGAATTGCGAGTTATAAAGCCAGAATTGTGAGTTATAAAGTCAGAATTGCGAGTTATAAAGTCAGAATTGCATGATATAAAGTCAGAATTGCGAGTTATAAAGCCAGAATTGTGAGTTATAAAGTCAGAATTGCGAGTTATAAAGTCAGAATTGTGAGTTATAAAGTCAGAATTGTGAGTTATGAAGTCAGAATTGCATGATATAAAGTCAGAATTGCATGATATAAAGTCAGAATTGCGAGTTATAAAGTCAGAATTGCGAGTTATAAAGTCAGAATTGCATGATATAAAGTCAGAATTGCATGATATAAAGTCAGAATTGCGAGTTATAAAGTCAGAATTGTGAGTTATAAAGTCAGAATTGCGAGTTATAAAGTCAGAATTGCGAGTTATAAAGTCAGAATTGCGAGATATGAAGTCAGAATTGCATGATATAAAGTCAGAATTGCGAGTTATAAAGTCAGAATTGCATGATATAGTCAGAATTGTGAGTTATAAAGTCAGAATTGTGAGTTATGAAGTCAGAATTGCATGAGTCAGAATTGTGTGGTATAAAGTCAGAATTGCAAAATATAAGTCAGAATTGCATGATATAAAGTCAGAATTGCAAGTTATAAAGTCAGAATTGCATGATATAAAGTCAGAATTGCGAGTTATAAAGTGAGAATTGTGAGTTATAAAGTCAGAATTGCGAGTTATAAAGTCAGAATTGCATGATATAAAGTCAGAATTGTGAGTTATAAAGTCAGAATTGTGAGTTATAAAGTCAGAATTGTGAGTTATAAAGTCAGAATTGTGAGTTATGAAGTCAGAATTGCATGAGTCAGAATTGTGTGGTATAAAGTCAGAATTCTGTATAAAGTCAGAATTGCAAAATATAAG
Source organism: Ctenopharyngodon idella (assembly GCF_019924925.1). NCBI lineage: Eukaryota > Metazoa > Chordata > Actinopteri > Cypriniformes > Xenocyprididae > Ctenopharyngodon > Ctenopharyngodon idella. The sequence goes on from NC_067241.1 coordinate 26,644,937, forward strand.
TCAGAATTGCATGATATAAAGTCAGAATTGCGAGTTATAAAGTCAGAATTGTGAGTTATAAAGTCAGAATTGTGAGTTATGAAGTCAGAATTGCATGAGTCAGAATTGTGTGGTATAAAGTCAGAATTCTGTATAAAGTCAGAATTGCAAAATATAAGTCAGAATTGCATGATATAAAGTCAGAATTGCAAGTTATAAAGTCAGAATAGCATGATATAAAGTGAGAATTGCGAGTTATAAAGTCAGAATTGCATGATATAAAGTCAGAATTGCGAGTTATAAAGTGAGAATTGTGAGTTATAAAGTCAGAATTGCGAGTTATAAAGTCAGAATTGCATGATATAAAGTCAGAATTGCGAGTTATAAAGCCAGAATTGTGAGTTATAAAGTCAGAATTGCGAGTTATAAAGTCAGAATTGCATGATATAAAGTCAGAATTGCGAGTTATAAAGCCAGAATTGTGAGTTATAAAGTCAGAATTGCGAGTTATAAAGTCAGAATTGTGAGTTATAAAGTCAGAATTGTGAGTTATGAAGTCAGAATTGCATGATATAAAGTCAGAATTGCATGATATAAAGTCAGAATTGCGAGTTATAAAGTCAGAATTGCGAGTTATAAAGTCAGAATTGCATGATATAAAGTCAGAATTGCATGATATAAAGTCAGAATTGCGAGTTATAAAGTCAGAATTGTGAGTTATAAAGTCAGAATTGCGAGTTATAAAGTCAGAATTGCGAGTTATAAAGTCAGAATTGCGAGATATGAAGTCAGAATTGCATGATATAAAGTCAGAATTGCGAGTTATAAAGTCAGAATTGCATGATATAGTCAGAATTGTGAGTTATAAAGTCAGAATTGTGAGTTATGAAGTCAGAATTGCATGAGTCAGAATTGTGTGGTATAAAGTCAGAATTGCAAAATATAAGTCAGAATTGCATGATATAAAGTCAGAATTGCAAGTTATAAAGTCAGAATTGCATGATATAAAGTCAGAATTGCGAGTTATAAAGTGAGAATTGTGAGTTATAAAGTCAGAATTGCGAGTTATAAAGTCAGAATTGCATGATATAAAGTCAGAATTGTGAGTTATAAAGTCAGAATTGTGAGTTATAAAGTCAGAATTGTGAGTTATAAAGTCAGAATTGTGAGTTATGAAGTCAGAATTGCATGAGTCAGAATTGTGTGGTATAAAGTCAGAATTCTGTATAAAGTCAGAATTGCAAAATATAAGTCAGAATTGCATGATATAAAGTCAGAATTGCGAGTTATAAAGTCAGAATTGTGAGTTATAAAGTCAGAATTGTGAGTTATGAAGTCAGAATTGCATGAGTCAGAATTGTGTGGTATAAAGTCAGAATTCTGTATAAAGTCAGAATTGCAAAATATAAGTCAGAATTGCATGATATAAAGTCAGAATTGCAAGTTATAAAGTCAGAATAGCATGATATAAAGTGAGAATTGCGAGTTATAAAGTCAGAATTGCATGATATAAAGTCAGAATTGCGAGTTATAAAGCCAGAATTGTGAGTTATAAAGTCAGAATTGTGAGTTATAAAGTCAGAATTGCGAGTTATAAAGTCAGAATTGCATGATATAAAGTCAGAATTGCGAGTTATAAAGCCAGAATTGTGAGTTATAAAGTCAGAATTGCGAGTTATAAAGTCAGAATTGTGAGTTATAAAGTCAGATTTGCGAGTTATGAAGTCAGAATTGCGAGTTATGAAGTCAGAATTGCAAGATAAAAACGCAATTGCAAGGGAAAAAGTCAGAATTGCGACTTTATTTCTCACAATTCTGACTTTATATAACGCAATTCTGACTTCATAACTCGCAATTACGAGAAGAAAAGTCAGAATTGTGAGATAAGTCGCAATTACCTTTTTAATTTTTTTATGAAGTGGTGGAAACAAGCTTCCATAGTACAGACTCATTACCATGGTACTTTAAAGAATGTACTATAGTACTATAGTACATGTCCAAAAAACATTGTACAAAAACACCATGATACTTTGTGTGTGAGAGTGAAAGAGAGCGTGTCTACATTGCAGATAGGAATCTTTGATGCAGAAGGAAGAACAGAAATGACTGTATACATATATGAATGAAATAAAAGTGAAAGTAGGACACGGGGTCAGAGCTCTGTGGGGTTCTCAGCTACAAACACACGCACACACAGCATGACCTTTTAGCATGGTAGATCGACCCTCACTGAAAACACACAAATGCTTCATTACTTCTGCCTCATAGACACTCACAATGTCCTGACAAAGAATGACCTCACATACATATGGACACACACAAACACATACACATACAATACCAGTCAATGTTTATACACACCTACTAATTGTTTTTATTAGCATGGGAAATATGAGAATTAGGTAGTGACCACAATTTATATTTGTGTAACTTTACCCATACGGCTTTTTAAAGTTACGATAAAAGTGGATCCGGTTCAGCAATGGTCACCATTCACTTTCATTGTATGGAAAAGAGCAGCTTGGACTTTCTACTTTTGTGTTTCATTTACACTCTAAAAAATGCTGGGTTAAAAATAACCCAAGTTCTGTCATGACAACTCTCGGAGTGTTTGGCATGGTAATGGGAATGACCATGTTGATATGTTTGGTCTTGGCGGAATGGATCTGCTACGCTGCTGCTGCGGGTTATTGCTGCTGCTGCTGCAGAGCAAGTATGGTACTTATTACTGCAATACATACACGACACGCTGCTGTGAGCAAACAAGAGATGCTGCTGCTGTATAATATAGCGTACATGAATTACCCGTAGCAGATCTATACAGGTGGAGCTGGGGAAGGTGGAGGGTTTCTGAAAGCGCACTGCACTGTTATCGCAATGGTTGAGCATTGGCTACTGATACAGCAGGAACCAATCAGCTGCGCCCTATAGATAATGACGTGATTACGAGCAGATTGAGTTAAAGGACCTATTAACCTGCGCCATCTAGAGTTTCATGACAGAACGTTCTATTTGGGTTAAATATGGACAAACCCAGCGATTGGGTTGTTTTGACCCAGCGGTTGGGTTTAATGTTTGACCCAAACTGTTGGGTAGTTTTATTTAACTCAAATATTGTTTAAAAATTACTATATTGCTCACTTAAAATGAACCCAAAATAGGTTGGAAATTAACATTTCTTAATATGTTTAATACATTAACATTTATTAATACAGTAAGTTTCATAATAACAATTAAATTATAAACATTTATTAAATTGCTTATTAATAAATATTCACCTTTTGATTATTACTGTTGCCTCTAATAATTATATGTCTGATTTTTAATTTCCAACCTATCTTGGGTTCATTTTAAGCCAGCCATATAGTAATTTTTAACCAATTGTTGAGTTAAATAAAACTGCCCAGCATGTTGGTCAAAACAACCCAATTGGTGGGTTTGTCCATATTTAACCCAACTTGGTTTGTTTTTAACCCAACATTTTTAGAGTGTAGTACTGTACTGTTTTTCTCATTGCCAATTTACATGTTGAATAACTATAATTTTGCAGCGAGGGGGAAAATGAGTGTGCAAAGCGAAGTAGTGTAAAAGCCTGTGCAATAAGCAAATATAGAAATCTTTGGCAGGTCTGATTCAGTCAAGTGTGTCCAAACTTTTGACTAGTAGTGTGCTGCTATCTGAACTGTACCAGTCAGACACGGAATGCTTGCATGCTAGTTTGAAATGTCTTTCTGCATGACCCGGAGGTCAGTGAACTTTCACCTACGATTGAATCGTAGGCTTTCTGTGAGTTCTTGGATCAGTTCTGTTTATTCCTCCCACACTCTCTCTCTCCCACACCCACCCAGAAAAAGATGAGAACATATTCTACAAAGATTCCTCTGATAAAGATCTCCCTCTCTCCGTCTCATACACACCCACACGCTCGCACAATGTGCATATGGTTTCAATCTTTCCAGCTGTCCCACAGTTGCAGTCATGAGAGGCCATCCTGGAACAGTACACCGTGTGTGTGTGTATGATGTCTCCGAATGTGAGGAGTAGAAAAAGACATCGCAGGTTAGACGAGTGGAAGATGGCAATGGGTGAGAAAGAGACATGGTCCGTTTTGTTTCCCAAGGTTTCTGTCTAAGTCTCACATTCTCCTTCACACACACACACACACACATACTCTCTAGGGATGAGATATGCTCTAGAAAGCAGGCATCCTGATTTCCCAGCAGGCTGTGCTAATGGAACATCAGGTTCAGTCTGTCCCTCACTCTGTTTTGTTTCATTTTGTTTCATGCTGTCTCAATGAGGTTACTGTACATTTCTCAGTCCCAGTTCTGTGGTGATTGGCGGCTGGCTTAGTTATAGTCTAAAAGGCCATTCACACCAAGGCAAGAACGATAACTGATAACTATAACGATAACTATATTAGCGTCCACACCAGCAGACAATAACGTTCTGTTTATTATAAGTGCCACTTTAAATGCTTGAGCTTTTTAAAGCAGGATGGATTCTGATTGGCTGTCATTGTTTTTATCGTTCATGAGCTGGAAAAAATAATTCTGAAAGTGATTCCAATGATATCGTTCCATTGTGCCGTTGTAGTTGGGGTGGGGACTCTGCTATTCTTTTAAAATTTAGAATGATTTTTAGAACTATATCTTTATCGTTATAGTTATCGCTCTTGGTGTGAACGGGCCTAAAGACCAACATTATTTTTACATGCACTATAATTTTAGTTTCAGTCTCACTAAGCAGTTTGGGTGTAATGCCTCTCACAGTTCAAAATGCTTACGCAACATCCTACACCTTCCGTATTCAACTTACGAAAAAAGCTTAAGTTGAATACGGAAGACGGTCTGGCGGAAACTAGATATTTTACTATATATCTTGTTAAATATGGATATTTTTCTTACACAAACGCATCGCTTTTCTTCAGAAGGCCTTTATTAACCCTCCGGAGCCGTGTGGAGTACGTTTTGCTTTGGATGAATGCACTTTCTTGAGCTTCATACTCGTTGGTCTCGTTTACTGCCATTACAAAGCTTGGATGCATCAGGATATTTATTAATATAGCTCTGATTGTGTTCATCAGAAAGGAGAAAGTCATATACACCTAGGATTGCTTGAGAGTGAGTACAGCTTGGGGTAATTTTTATTTGAAAGGGAACTAATCCTTTAAGTATTTTACTCATTCTGTATGTATGCTCAAAGATGCACTAGTTCTCAACACCTAAGAGACATGCCAGTGAAAATAAGAAACAATTGATTTGTGAGTTGAGAAATCATGTTTATTTTCTAAAATCAAAATAAAATTGAACACCTAAATATTGCAATAAATCAAGGTCGACACAACAGTCTCTTAAATGTCTACAAATTCTCAAGTCTCAGTTAAGCATAGGTGCACAAAAAGGGCATAAGTAAACCAATTTCCTTCAAAAAGGTCTTGTCAATATAGCGGATAAATAAAACAATGTTAAGTAAAATGAAATAGTCAAAGTCATGACATCATCTCAAAAAATAAACATCTGCAATCAGCAACTACCTGCTAATTCACTTGCATTCACGTAAAGTAGCCTTGTTGACAAGTTTGGGTGAGTAAAGGCAAAACGCACAAGATGTAGTACCTTTTATGCCCTTAGATGGCGATATCACTTCCTTGTAGCAGAAACAAACTGCTGCAGAAAAAGTTAGGTGCCATGCAAAAAGTAATGTGTAATTGCATTACTTATCACAAATGTATTGGAATAAAAAGTACATTTACTTGTTCAAAATGTAGTCAAGTAGAGAGCAAAAGTTGCTAATACTTTGATACTCAGTACAACTACAAAGTTACTTAAGTACAGTAACTAATTACATTTACTCAAATACTTTACACCACTGCTGCATTGTCATACTGGTGACCCTCTATAAAACTCTTTGTATTGCTAAATAAACAAATAGTTAAAATTATGTATAACGACAGGCAGTAAGACAGAGAGAAGCCAAACTGGTATGAATGGGCCATTTAAACTACCTGCACAAATACTTTTACCCTCAAAACTGCAAATAACTTCCATGTCCGCCACATTATAAACATTTTTCCACTTTATTTCTTTTTATTTCCTTTCACCTGGTTTGTAAGGTATAAATAACTCCTTCAGAGACATGTGTCACTGTACTCGTTTTCTTTTGGTGTCAAAGGAACATCCTTCTCTTTTGTAAAAAAAAATGTTACAAGGACAGTTCTTGTTGTTTGTCTGCCGTCCACCCCCTCATCAGATGTGCCAAGGCTCTTTAAAGCCGGTAAAGCATCCGTAGGTGTAAGTTTGAGCTGTCAGTCAAGCTCCATGACGCAGTGACTGACAGATGGACTCTGTTTTCTAATAATGTCATTCTTCTTTCTTAATTGGGCACATTCTTGGTGGCCAGCGGCACCCAATCTAACACTCTGAAAAAGATATAATGTATATGTAATCTTGAAAATCCCACTAGAGAGCCAGAGCTAATCCATCATTCTATTTCTAAAGGTTATTTTTGGAGAAAACATCATTAGAAATAGCACTCCTTTGAGTGTATGTCAGCAAAAGTGTTGTTTGAGGCAAGATGTGGGAGGATGTGGGTTGAATAGCGTGTGTGTTTTTAGGAGAACTTGAATGCGTGTTTTTGGTTTGTGATTGATTAGTAATTTCTGAAAACTGCACCATTTTGTGTTCGGACAAAGCATTGGGCTTCTTCATTTAGATTGGCTCAGCAAGTGTCCTGCAATTACGTATTGGGGTTATGTGTGTGTGTGATTTCCTGTATGTTTAAGTGTGTGAGATGAGAGGAGGGGCCATGACCCATCTCGCTGAGCTGTTTGTATTTTTCCATGGTCCGCCGCCGTAAGGACGTGTAGAGATTTGTTACATAGGGTACCATTTATCATAGTAACAGCATCATGCAGGGGCAACATGGGAGGAAACCAATCATCCATCATATACATGGCCTGTCTCCACAGCAACGCCACGGCCCGTGACCAGAGGCGGAGGGGCTGATGGGGGATTGAGTGGATTGCTTAGGTTATGTTCAGACTGCAGGCAAATCGGAGTTTTTCTCAAATCGGATCTTTTCGGGCAAGTAATTGCAAGTAATCAAAGAAGATTTGTGTGTTCAAATATAACCAATGTATCTGCATGGGTTGCTTTGGTATTGACGTAGGTGTAACCACTTTTCTGGCCAACATGTTCTCCAACAAATACGCCTATATAGGTCGTTTGTCACTTCCTTGAAATACGACCCATAGGAGCGTTTACTAAAGTTGCGCCCCTATCAACAACAGGACACTTTCATTTTAATTCATGAAATACGACCCATATGAGCGTTTGCTAAAGTTGCGCCCCTATCGACAACAGGACGCTTTCATTTTAATTCATTGTTCCCTTTTATCTGCATCATATTTTGGGTTTCGCGTAGCTCAGTTGGCAGAGCATTGCAACATATAACAATATGAAATCGTGTGATCGTAAGTTCGATCCCAGGGAACGCATGTGCTCATAAAGTGTATATGCACTATAAATCACTAAGGGTAGGTTTAGGGGTGGGATGAGTGTAGTTGTTAATTAAAAAAAATCAGTTTTGCTAAATGGAAATAGGACAAATGGTGTAAAAAGTCCACACATTGCATTTAAATGAACACGCATTTTGATTGGTAATGACAGTCATACGTCATGACGACAGACGTAACACGACATTGTCATTATTTTTACGGCAGCTAGAGGGTGCATGACTTAAGCGTAAATATAGGCCGTAATAAGGTGGTTGAAAAATGACCTATAGGGTCGTTTTTTTTGGGAGGACAGTCTCTTTCTGGTGAGGCTTTCAAAACTGATGCAGGAGAAATGGAGATGCATCATATCTCGCTGTCCAAATAAGCGCCCTGTCGAGTCGTGGTGCAGAACTCAGCGACAGAGGAGACTGGTATATATTGATGTTTCGTGCTGTAGTCATGGCTGGCTTCGCTGTGTAGCAAGGGGTGCGTTGTGTCCGTCATCGGTTTTGACATAATCGGTGTTTGTCGCATTAAAAGTCCATTTGAAATCCAATTTGAGCAGCCAGATGTGGCACACCTCAAATGTGGTTTGAATCAGATTTGAAAAAAATCAGATTTCATGTTTTTTTTTTTTTTTTTTTTTTGCTGTCCAAACTTTCAAAAACTTGATAAAAGGAAAAAATCTGGATAAAATCTGTATATTCATCAGATTTTTGCTGGCGGTCTGAACATGGCCTCAGAGTTCGGAACTGGACAGCTCGTCGTGTATTACACACACACACACACACACACACACACACACACACACACACACACACACACACACCTCAGAAGCTTATCTAAATGAGGGCATGCTATAGATGCTATAGATGGTTTTGTTTAAAGCTAATTATAATTATGACTAATCCAAGCCAAAAATGTAATTTTTGAAAAAAAAAAACCATTTACTTTACCTATGAATCACTTTTTAGGACGTCCCCATTGAGAGTTATTTTCAGATTTAGATGACCTCTAGGGACAAAGTGTATTAGAATTAAGAATTTAATCACATTATCACACAGCAAAAAAAAAAAAAAAAAAAAAAAAAAAAAAGAAATACAGGGTGCACGACAAAAAAAGTAAATATGCACACAAAAATATGAAATATATTAATAAATACACCCACACACTGCAGTTGCAGTTTAGTAATCAGAATGTGTCTGAAAAATAATGCATTTTAATTAAAGTAAAGTATCTGATCTGTTTTAGTGTTATTTAGCATTTACAATATTATTTTTTTTTAAACAGGCAATGTTAAATAGCACTTCTGTCTCTTCTACTAAGTGTCTGGGTGATTTATTTTTGAGTATGTAGACTTTGCACAACCCTGCAGCAACTGGGTCTTTGTAAACAATCTACTTGAATCCTTTGAGCCCTGGCTGCAGGTGTGTGTGTGTGTGTGTGTGAGAGACAGAGAGAAACAGAGAGAGACCCCCTTCAGGGTGTGATAGTGAGTATAGTATTTTTTGGCAGTAGTTAAGGCCATTATACCAGCAAGAGTGTGGAGGAGAGAGAGAGAGAAAGATGGAGTTCTTTTTCACTGTGTCCACCAGGAATAGCAGCCACCTCAGGGGTCTCAACAAGACTTATTTCCCCAGTTGCTTGGATCGCTCGACCAGCAACGCCTGCTCTTATTAGTCCAAAAAAGAAAAGTGAAGTAGGGTGAATCTAACAGAGAACATGTACAGGTCATGTTTCACCTCAAAATCAAAAGAAAGTAATAAGAAATTATATTTTGTAGTAAGAAATTGAAGTCTATTTTTAGGACAATTTATATTTTTTATTACATTGTTTTTTGTCCAAACAAAAAGGTGACATTTACCATCTTTTGATAAACAAATTGAACACAATTAATATTCATGACCCAAGCAGATTCTGACAATATCTGTGTGCTGAACTGCTAACAGAAAATAATCTTCCTGAAGAGATGACGAATAACAAAGAACAGTCATTAGACAAAAATACATTTTTTTGTATTATTCATAGCTGTCGCAACAATGTTTTAGGCCTAATTATTAAAGCTGAAATGAAAAAATGTTCATATTAAAATACGTCTTCAAATCCCAGCTTATTATGTAAAGAAAATTGTTTGGTGGTGCAGAAATTAGAAATCACACATTGTTTAGGCTGACAAAAATGTTAGAGAGATAAATGTTTTTGTAAAGTTTTACTTTTAAATTGCTACTCATTGTTTGTTTTTACTTTTTTTAAATAAGCATATTTAATTAAATTCAGTACAGTAAATGTAGTATATCACTGTAAAAAAATTGTGTTAAATTTATGGTAAAAAACAGCAGTTGTGGTTTCCATAAATTTGCCGTAAAAGATATGGTAGCAGCATTTTAGGATTTAACTTAAATTTACAGGAAAAAACGTATTTCATTAACTGATATAAAGTTAATTTACCAACATATTGAAGTACTAATAACTGTTTTGTAACTTTGTAATACACTGACAACCACCAAAAACAAATGGTGATGGGAAAGTCACATGATGAATCAAAGTTCATCACAAGCAGCTTTTCCACCAGCTTAGAAGGACAATACTAATATATAGAAGGTGCACAGCATCATTCACACAAACACTAAACACCATCATGGTAACACACATGACATTAAAAAATGCAATAAACATTAATTTAGCAACATTAGATGTAACATAAAACCCTAATGTACATAACTGATTAGAAAAAAAACTAAGAAAAACTAATAAGAATACATCAAATGTGTCACGCCAGGAATTCTGGGAATGTCAGTTTATGGTTTTTCACTGTATATTATACAATGACTTGTTCTTTTTCACTTCCAGAAACTGGAAATGTAACAGTATTTTACTTAAAATTACATTAAATTACATTAAATATATACGGGTAGATCTATTACAGTTATTCACCGTATATAGTACAGATACTTTCTGTTAACCAGTTAACTGTTTTTTTTTTTTTTTACCATAGCATACAGTAAAAATACTATTTTTTTTATTTTTGCATTACAGTAATGTTATTGTTAGTAATGTATTTTACCAAAATTTGTGGAATGTTGTGGGATGCTTGACAATAATGATCATGCAAAACAATCTTAATATTCCTATAACAGGGTTAATTTTCTTTAAAAAAAGACATTTTTGCATTGAAATTATCTTTTGGTTTTTGGGGTAAAAACATTTCTTGGCAGTATTTGTGAGATTCGCTCAGCTGTTTTGTTTGAGGGCGGGTGGGGAAGAGGAGGGTCATTCTGGACTCTGTCTTTAATAAATAAACAATAAAGAAGCCAGAGCTTCTCAATCCCTTTTATATCTCCTGTGACATTCTGATGGATTACACAGCCATCTGCAGCAGAATGTGTGTGTGTGTGTGTGTGTGTGTGTGTGTGTGTGTGTGTGTGTGAGGGGAGGGGAGGGGGTGAGCCATATTTTACACACATATATAAATCCAGACAGGCAGTGCTTTGTTATGCGAGTTTGTCAGCAGGCCATTTGGGTTAAAGGGAGTGACAGACAGGTGAGCAGGTTGAGGGTTGTGCATACAAAACAAAGATGGACGACAGATGACTGATGGGACAGAGAGAGATACTTCAGAGAGTAAATGAGTGATTGAGTGTATGAACTTCCTTAATTAATCCAATCCTTTTAATGAGTCAGATCAAAGGTTCATGTATAATTAAAAAAGCAGAGCAATAATGCACCTGCTTCATCGGGAATTATGTGTGAGTGAGTGCAAGGAGAAGAGAGAAGAGAAGAGAAGTGGATTCTCTGAGTAAATCTCATAAAATGTCATATTTCATCCCAAAATCCAGAATAAGAATTTAGAAGGAAAATTAAGGGCAATTTGGTACCATAATTGTTTGCTTTGTGACATTTGTGAATCAAAAAAATGTATCACCAAAAGAATCACCAATGATTTACAGTTTATTAGGACAATACTCTAAAGAGCTGTAATTAGTTATTTAATTCATAAGAATTTCTATTGGTCAGTATTGGATATTTAATTCTAGATGCTTTATATTATATTATATTATATTATATTATATTATATTATATTATGTTATATTATATTATATTATATTATATTAATCAAACTGTCTTTTTCATTTTGTGATAGCTAAATTTATAAAATGCCGAATTGTCATGAAAATGTCAAAATGCTAAATCAATCAATCAATCAATCAATCAATCACCCCCGCCCTCAACTAGTCTAGAAACTAGAAAAGTCTCCTTGTCATATTTAAGCCCCAAGGGTTTCCTTCGGGGCAAAATCTTTTCGATTTATCATCTTGAACTTTAACTCTCAACGCCTGGCCTTGACCTCCATCACCATCAACATCATCAATCTGCCGTGTGCTCAGGGTCCTTTCTGTAGTTATGCCCTAAATATCAGCAGGATGTTTTCTGAACCAGTAGACATCACAGATTATACCCTTGTTATTAAATTGTCTTTTAATATGGCATCTTTCTTTTCAAATTGATTGCTTGCAAAATTGCCCCTCAGGAAGACAGAAATCATTGGTAATTAGGTTAATATGTCTGCAGTCCAGTGAGGAAAGAGCCTCTCATCCACGTCTCACTTTGTGCGATAGAGCAGCTGTCAGAAAAGAGTGCTCAAGAGTAGACAGGTTTGGAGATGAGAAAAATGGCCTTATTTTCCTAAAGGAATGTTTTAAAAGAAGGATTTAAGCAGCTCAAGCGATTATTACAGGATTATATAACTTGGTGCTGAATGTCATTTGAATGCATTTATATGATATGATAATCTGATATAATTTGCTCTTTTTGTGGTTCATTTCAGCACAAAGAGTTTTTTCCATTAAGATATTACAGATGACTGACTCCTGCCTAAGACTGTTCAAACAAGTTTTCACACACTAAACATTACTCTGAGCCTTTGCAACTGACATTTGTATGGGTTTTTTTTAAGGGACGCATCTTCTGGGAAAGTTTTTATATATATATATATATATATATATATACACATGATGACAGAATATTCATTTTTGGGTGAACTATCTCTTCAAGTATCTTTTAAGCAGCCCAAGTTGCCATTACAGCTTCATAAAAACATGGCAAATTGAACGTCAATGCAGCTAACCTGGAGCTTTTGCGTAGACCTGCAATTATAGAAAATTAACAGCCTTGGATCCGAATCAAGAATTCAGCAATGCCAGTATGCCAGCAAATATATTGCTTATTAGTTGAGTTTACTATAAACAGAAACACAAACAGGGATGATCCCTTCAGACAACACCCAAGTGTTTTTGGTAGTGCCAGTCTCACTCCCTGAGAGTTTTGAGTTTGCAAAGTTCTTCTTTTGTGCCCCGGTCGTCTTACATTAATTAAAGGGTTAGTCCACCCAAAAATGAAAATTATGTCATTTATTATCATGTCGTTCTATACCCGTAAGACCTTTGTTCATCTTCAGAACAAGATATTTTCAGAATTAAGATATTTTTGATGAAAACTGATGGCTCAGTGAGGCCTCAATTGACAGCAATGTCACTGAACCTCTCAAGATCCAGAAAGCTACTAAAAACATATTTAAAACAGTTCATGTGACAACAGTGGTTCAACCCTAATGTTATAAAGCGACGAGAATACTTTTTGTGCACCAAAAAAACAAAATAACAACTTTATTCAACAATATCTAGTGATGGGTGATTTCAAAACACTGCTTCATGAAGCTTCGAAGCTTTATGAATCTTTTGTTTCCAAGCAGTGGTTAGGAGCGCATATCAAACTGCCAAAGTCACAGGAAATATTGAAATTTCGAAAAAACACTTATGATGCAACGAAGCCTTGTTTACTGAAATCACATGACTTTGGCGCTCCGAACCACTGATTCTAAACAAAAGATTCGTAAAGCTTCAAGCAGTGTTTTGAAATCGGCCATCACTTGATATTGTTGAAAACTCATTATTTTTTTAAAAATTTTTGGCGCACAAAAAGTATTCTCGCTGCTTTATAATATAAAGGTAGAACCACTGTACTCACATGAACTGTTTTAAATATGTCTTTAGTACCTTTCTGGATCTTGAGAGGTTCAGTGACATTGCTGGCAATGGAGGCCTCACTGAACCATCGGATTTCATCAAAAATATCTTAATTTGTGTTCCAAAGATGAACAAAGGTCTTACGGGTGTAGAACGTCATGAGGGTGAGTAACTAATGACAGAATTTTCATTTTTGGGTTAACTAACCCAATCTTTTGTGATTGTACCACAATATAGAGAGAAATAAGAACACCATCTTATTCTTTTCTTATTTCTGTTTCACTCTAAATTCCTAGTGTCAGCAAGTCAGGAAAGGTTTATTAAATTAGGACAGGCTAAATGATATTCAAGCTCCAAGAAGAGTTGTCGGAGATGACAAAGTACAGGCAGGGAATGATCAATGATGAATACAGTTTGATGCAAAGTATCGATTGGAGCCAAAGTGAGTGTTGCTGTGATTTAGTCTCAGGTGTGGTTGATCCAGAGTGGGCTTAGAGCTGGTATTGATCTCTGAGCTACCTGAAGGCTCCTGCCTGCCTGTCTGTGAAGCAGTAGTGCAGAGGAATGGAAGGACCCTCCATCAAAGTCACTGAGGGTTACTTGTAATGCAATGCTGGGATGAAGAATGAAACATTTATTTCTGATAGGGTGAACTGTATTTTTGAGGTATTTCACAATTTAAGAAATTGTATGTGTTTTGAGGAAAGGTTTCTCATGTGGATACTGTTGGGGTAGTGATAGTGATGTGGACTTCACAGAGAATTAAGCCAAATTAAGTAAGATTACAAATCACAGGGAGTGTTTCTGTTTAGTCTGAAAGGCTAACTTTACTCTCCATTCATTGTTCACCATCTCAGTACTACATAAAGTTAGGCTAAAATAAATGTGGTGAAATGTAGTTAAGGGGTACAGTGTTTTTGCTCAGGTAAATTTGTTTCAGATGTGATTTCACAAAGTTGTTTAAGGGTTTGGGACATACCTAAATAGAGTGGTTATTCAGATTTAAACACATCTATCACTGAGATCTGTGTGAACTGATGTAAAAAGCAACAAGGCGGACTCAGCGTTTTAATATAATAAAGGCTGGACCTGTTATTTATGGCACCCACCACCACTTACTATGAGGGCAGAGCGTGACTGAACTTCTCAATTTTGGCGGAGGTGCTGATGCTATAAAACATGCTGTAAACCACCTTAGTTTGAAATATAGAAATGACTAGTGTGCATATTTGTGTGGAGTATGTAGAGTAACTGTGTTCACCTCTGAAGGGGACTGAGAAGAGAAGTTTGACGTAGAGAGAGTATGTTTTCATGCACAAAACTTAATCAGCTAACCTTGCTTTTAAGGATTTTATTCTCAATTCAATTAAGCTACATCTGATTCTTGAAATGGAACAATATTCTAATTAAATTATGTGAATTTTTATTTGAAGTTAAATGTTGTCTTGTAGTAATACATATATTTCGGTTTGTTGTAAATATGCCAGTTCTTCAATATCTGTTGGTATTTCTCAATACGGTTAACCATAAACTGAGGTGGATATTTCTGGACTTGTGCTTCTCCTTAGTTTATTATGAAATAAAATCATATAAAGTAATTTGGAAAGACTCACCACTCGCCCTCCACCCTCACCACTGGGGTTCCACAGGGATCGGTGTTAGGCCCCTTTACCTTTTCCTGTGGTGATTCTATAACATCATTCTGTCTAATTTTAGAGATATATTTAAGACACTGTTTTCATACTGTTGTGCTCTGTTGCTTAAGGACCCACCCATACAGTCTTCCCACTATTATTTCTCAGCAAGCCTTTGTGATTGCTTTTTACTGGCTTTACTCCTCCATGACTACCTTAAAGGGATAGTTCACCCAAAAATGAAAATTCTGTCATCATTTACTCACCCTCAAGTTGTTCCAAACCTGTATGAATTTCTTTGTCCTGCTGAAGACAAAAAAATATATTTTGAAGAATGTGGGTAACCAAACAGTTCAAAGGTATAACATTCTGTCAATAAGACAACACAACTCAAAATCTTATTGTAATCACATTTATCTTTATAACAAAAGAACATTATCTTATCTAAACGCTGCAGTCAGAGCAATTAACTGGAATGGTAGTAGAAATAGAGATGGCAAAGCTTTTTTCTCATTTCACTGTGAATCTGCGCCCTCTCCTCTATAGTGACCATTCGTCACGGTATACCGCTGTCACTTCCTGTTCCCAATTTTGGCAATTGTGCCTTTGCCTTGTGCCCCCTCTTTCCAATACAGACAGATGACAGCAATCCCTCATCACTGTTAGCCTCATATCTGCAGGCTATGAGCGTGAAAGAGCAAAATGACGAGTTTGTTGATCTTTTTCCATATCTCTCTCACTCTGTCTCTCTCTTGCTGCTTTGTCTTTGAGCCGTCCTTTGTGTTTCCCTGTGCCATGGGTATTTATTGTGGGTATGGCTGCGGCCTGCGAGTAGAGTTAGCTTACATGAGAATACACACCCACATGTTATTCTCCCCATTCCCTAGATGCGTGCATACACACCTCCATCATGGAGTCATATATCATTCACTTCATTACTTATCCATGATTTTCCTGCACTGTTTGCTAATTCAGCAAAGAAAAATCTCATAGAATTAAAGGGATAGTTCACCTTAAAATTAAAATCCTGTCATTATTTATTCACCCTAATGTTGTTCCAAACCTGTATGACTTTTTTTCTTTTGTGGAACATAAAAGAAGATACTTTGAGAAATCGCTCTTTTTTTTAATATATACAATGGAACAAAAAAGACTTTTTTTTTTATATAAAATGGAAAAAAAATATAAAATTGTATATATATTAAACTCTTTAAATTAAATACTAATTAATTAACTCTATTAGATTAGATGCTTGAACAGTGCACATGTGAAATCGGGCTTGAGTAGCTAAAAGCGTTTGTAGAGTATATTTCAGATTTAAGCAAATTCACTCATGGCCATGGATTCAGAGTTTAAAATTAGAGACGAGAACCACTGGGAAGAAAACAATGGAAGAGCAGTTCAGCATGAACTTATTTAATAACCGAAGCTTTCCTGCTTATCTCTCAACCAACAAATCCACTACTCACCCAGAGGGCAAAAACCTTCCCACAATGCCACTCTACTCTATTACTGTAAATAATAACCATTGTGTCATGGCCATCAGTTCAGAGAAAGCATACCTTGAAAAAATCAGGGGCAAAACATGAGCAGCAATAATTTCCGGCTGGAAAACCTGAGGACTCTAGATTTTTAATTTATTACACACCTTGTACGTCGAGGTGAAAGTCTGTCATCGCTTTTAAATACAAGCATGCTTTCTGGAGCAAAAAGGATCAGTTCTTTCTGCTGAGTCAGGGCTAGTGCCCTGCAGGCCACTGTAGCAGAGCTGTATTCATTACCTTCTATTCCTCTGAGACACAAGCTTTATTAGACAGCGACAGACGGGTGGGGCATGAGTTGAATCAAACGGAAATGTTGAGGGTAGAGCCGGGTGCTTTATTATCAGGAAAAGAGCAGAGGAAGACAGGGCTCTATATAATGAAAAACAAGTTTAATGCATTTGAACATCAAATTTCTAATGCATAATAATCTGACATCTGAGAGAGAAGAAGAAAGAAAGAAACAGAAATAATTAAAGGGTTAGTTCTCCTAAAAATGAAAATTCTGTCATTAACTATTCACCCTCATGTCGTTCCACACCGTAAGACCTTCGTTCATCTTCGGAACACAAATTAAGATATTTTTGATAAAATCCGATGGCTGAATGAGGCCTGCATTGCCAGGAAGATAATTAACACTTTCAAATGCCCAGAAAGTTAACGTTATTAAAAACATATTTAAAACAGTTTATGTGACTACAGTGGCTCAACCTTAATGTTATGATGCGACGAGAGTACTTTTTGTGCACCAAAAAAACAAAATATCGACTTTATTTAACAATATCTAGTGACGGCCAATTTGAAAACACTGCTTTATGAAGCTTCTGAGCTTTACGAATCTTTTGTTTCAAATCAGTAGTTCGGAGAGCCAATCAAACTGCCAAAGTCCAAAGTGAACCATTGAAATTGCGAAACACTTATGTAACGAAGCTTAGTTTACTGAAATCACGTGACATTGGCAGTTTGATACATGCTCCGAACCACTGATTTGAAACAAAAGATTCGTAAAGCTTCGAAGCTTCATGAAGCAGTGTTTTAAAATCGCCCATCACTAAACGACATGGGAGTGAGTAATTAATGACAGAATTTTCATTTTTGGGTGAACTAACCCTTTAAAGTTTTCAGTGTGGAGAAATCTACATGAAAAAAACTACAAAATGTAGTGTTGGCTGTGCAAGTGTGTGCAAGGTTTTTCTGAGAGGCCAAACACATTCATGTGATCGATGCTTTATGCTTTCTAAGTTATTTGGCATTGTATCACTTTTATCTTGTCTGTTTCTCCACTCACACCACTATCAACTCAACCCATCATTTTGTGCGGCGCTGCTTTTGGCCTGCGCTGACCTTGGCATTTCACTTGGATTTATGGGTCAGCAGAAGCCTTTGACCAGTCATATTTCACTCTGTTAACACATCAGCAAAGCATGGCTGAACACAGTTGTGTCTTGTCATTTGTTTTGGTTACGAGTAGTATGGACTGCTTTATGTGGTGCATTTATGTTCTTTTTTAACTGCACAGAAAGAGTATTTATACTCCTTTTTTCTTTTGTCGAAGGAAAGAATGTCAAACGTGTTTGAAATGACATGAGAGTAAGTAATTGATATCAATTCATCCCAATTAATTTGTGAGTGCTTAAATCTACTGAATGCACTACCTTTCCCTCCTCCACTTTTTCTTTGTAGTCTCGGGCTGTTCTGTGTTTAGACAAGCTGTTCATTATGCTTGTAATAGTGATTGTGTGTAATCAAGTAAATTTAATTAGGTGTAGGAGTAATTGCGTATCTTCAACAGTTTGGAAGAAGGCTAATGAGACCTCTTCAGCTTCCTGTTGGGTTTTGCCTCTCAGGTATCCTGAAGGAAGTGCTTCGTGTGGAGAGGAAGTCTGTTTCTGCTTCCTTCTCTGAGGTGAAATGCTACTTTATAAAGACTTTTTTTTGCTTCCATCTTCTCTCTTCAGACATCATTCACACTCCTCTCACGTCTCAAGAAGAAGAAATTGGGCAAAAGGAGAGACAGGGAAATATCATTAATTTCCTGTCAGTGTGCTTAACTTTTGTGTCTTTGAATTTATTTATTTATTTGTTTAGCTCATTTAATGCTGAATGCAACTTGACATTGCATTATCCTGAGGGTTTGTAAGCACCTAATACGAGGAGAGAAAAAAGGGAGCGGAAAATTGAGATGGATGAGGAATGGAGGTTGTGTGTGTGTTTTATGTCACGAGAGACAATATTTGTTAAATGTTCTTGGTGTAGCCTTTGGCTCTGATGCTCTGCTTAGAGATGAGTGTAAACAAACTCATTAAACCCACAAAACAGACTGTTTAATTGTTTCATTTGGTTTGACAGCTCATGTGCACACACACAGAGACAAGCATTTAACTTATGTAAAGAGTTCAATCTTTAAATTGTTTCCTTTTATTGCATTTCTTGATTTGCCCCAATTCAACCCATATTGCCTTCATGTGAGTGTCAGTTTAGCATATTTCAGAAAACGTCAACACAATGTTCATGGTTACAATAAACACAATGAGTGTAAAAATGAACATTCAATGCATTTATTATTTGTTATAAATACTATAATGTCAAACTATTGCTATCTCCAAGCTGCTTTTATTTTAAAATAAGACAAAAAGAATAAACAAAAATGTTATTAAAATAATAAAACTATCTTTATTAATATTTGTAGTATTATTAATATTTATAATATTCATTATTTTTAATGGTTATTAATATATTTTAATATTTTTTAAATGTATTTTAAAATACCTGATGATCTAATTTGCCATTTTGTCCAATCCATATTTTTCTGGCACAATGAGGATTTTGAATGAGTGACCACATCAAACTTTCACAGATCTTTCATACTAACTAACCAACTACATAAATAAATAAATAAAATAGATATTTGATTCAGTGAGTGAATTTTGATTTTTTTTTTAAAAGGGACCTATAATGCCCCTTTCACAAGATGTAATATAAGTCTCTGGTGTCCCCAGAATGTGTCTGTGAAGTTTCAGCTCAAAATACCCCGCAGATCATTTATTATAGCTTGTCAAATTGCCCCTATTGAGCAAAAACACGCTTTTTTTGTGTGTGTCACTTTAAATGCAAATGAGCTGCTGCTCCTGGCCCACTTTCCAGAAGAGGGCGGAGCTTTAACAGCTCACGCTTTGGTTGCTCAACAACAACAAAGCTGGAGAATCTCACGCAGACAAAATGAGGATTGTCAGTAACGGTGTTCAGACTTACATTGTTCAAACTGGAGTCAGACACTGATGGAGAGACTCGGGAAGAAGTTACATCTTTTAGAATTGTCCACTGGTCCAAGGACGGTAGCCAATGGCACGGTAGAAGGGTTCCTGCATGTCACGGTCTTCCTTTATGCAACGCAACAAAATTAAATACATTTCTTTATATGTATTACCTCTGTATTTTCATCTGACTCCAATTATGAAAAAAGGTTTTCAATCGTATTTGATTATTTATAAATTTGAGTAAGTGTTTGATTATTCTATTTAACCCTTAGTTTGAATTATACTCATTCGGAAACCTATAACCTTTTAAGTCTCGCACCAATCTGGAATACAATCTCTTTATCACAAACTTGTCAGTCTTGGTCATTAGACAGAGGCAATTGCCGCACCATGCTTGCTTATTTCTAAAAGTATGTTATTCAGTCCCCATAGATCTATACACACTTAATTAAAGTAAGACTATATCTATCCAGAGGTTATGACCATTACCATAGAACCAAGCTGATAAATTTAACTTCCTCTAATGGTAACTTTACATAATCATGCCGTGGTTTCCCACGTACACTTAGTTAGAATAATATTACAATAAACAGAGGTTGAGGCTCACCCTATTCAGATTGATCTAACAACACTCTGTTGTTTTGAACGGAAAAACCCATTATTAGCCTCTACAGTCTAAGTACACATGACTAATGCCAATGTGTTAGTCAGAGCTCTAAAACTTAAGTCGACGTGCCCTGATGCTCCACAAACTGAGTTTTAGTCCGTTACTAACCTGAGCATAGATTTGTGGTGTTACGGACTTAACGTGATCTACTAGAGTTAATCATTTCAGAGTCAATCAGAATAAATTCAAACATAACAATTTATTAGCCAGGCAATAGAACAATAATTCAAACCCAATTCCAAAAATAAAACATACATCCATCATATACATCAATTCAGAAATCAAAGAATATAGAAGTTTTTACCTGGCAATGAAAAGGACTACACACAGCAATCGTGCGGGAGATCTGTCTACAGATTCCTTGAACCTTTTGCCATCTCTCCCTAAATACCCAGATAATTCAATAGGCTTACCAAATGGTGGTGTCTGCAATTATAATTAGGTTTTGGTCTCCTATTCAAGGGGTCACAAATGGACAATCAGAATTTGTGATTGAATGGGTTATTGATACCTGTAGAAGAGGGCACTTATTTACATACAGGAGGTAGTTTGCATGAAGGACCTGGGGGAGGGCACACCCTAAGTGGCACACAATATTTCTTTATCTCTAGAACTTCTTGGAAGTTTGTACTATGTCTGGGAGAATGAGACCATTTTACCAGGCACACTGAGACATTTCAAATGATACCAAACATATATATTCACTGGTTGTACACACTTAACATTGCATAGATTTAGAGTGAATGTTAGGTGAGGGAGAAAGGATGGGGAACAGAGTGTGAGCGGAGAGTGTGATGGTGAGGTGTGAACTGCTCGGCGTGGTGCGTCTCGGATGGTGCTGTTACTTATGCAGGAGGGTGTTCAAGAGAGTGTTCAAATGTTAATTATCAGGAAAGTCCTTTGTTCTCCTAGGGAGAAGTTGTCCCTCAGTCCAGACGGTCCGACTCCAGCCTTACAGAATGCATCTGGACATTTCTAAACGATTAGTGGATAAATTTATGTAGTTGCTGTGGAGTTGATTCAACTCATCGACTAGCATGTGTCGTCATGTTAATCTTTTGTGCAAATCCAGCGTTGAATTGACCCTCGTTTGTGAAGCAGTCCGTAAAATGATGGCATGGTAACAACACTCTACTACAACAACTCTTCCTCTTCTCTAAAGCAGCCCAACATGGCCTCACCCCCTTCGTTGTGTGTTCCCGGGGGCAGGGTTTATGTAAATTTTTGGGTTAGTGATGTCACCAACCCGGGAAGAAGCTCATTGTAGTCCCTGCCAGCCATTTGTTGTAGTCCTTAAAAAGCGATTTCTGTAAAAGAAAATATCTCCCTTTGTATTGAACTTTGAGCATCATAACTTTGCAAATGTTGTTTATGCTCTAACAGCAAAATTACACACTAACTAAAGTTAAAAAAGTGAAATCATAATCAACCACGCCTTTAAAGAACCGGTTCACTTGACTGAATCAGACTTTCCAATGCTACATATGAGAGGACCGTTCGTCAATAACAGCTCATGTAGCCATGTGAAATTGCTGGTTGTTTAAAAATTTTGCTACACAAGTTTAAAAACAGTTAAGAGACAAATGCAGTGAAGATGGTAGTGTTGTTACTGCAAGTGTTAGTTTTTCATGCAGATTTAAAATCACACAAGCTCTGGGTGTGTTGAGTTTATGGAATGTATCTGTGAACCACACCTGCTTTTGAAACTTATTTTTAGAAGAACCTGTAGGCTTAGCCATGATCATAGATTCCTGTTTTAATCACCATGGGGACACCACAGGATCACTGATTTGAATTAGCGTGTTGTGGAGAGATATCAAACAGTATGTGCCGACCATCTGAGGCTGACAGAACCGTAGTCACGCTAAGGTGTGGTGAGGGCTTTCCCTGGAGCGTTGTCATCCTGAGGTTACACAGCTTGTTTTTGTGAGCAGGTAAACCACTCCAGGAATAATACTGAGAGAGGTGTGCATCTTTATCCATGAGGGACAGTGGGCGGTATGATGTTGTTAATGTCATTAGTAGTACAGCAGGTTGTGCTCCAGTGGGTGGGCATAAGAAATAATCCAGAGCAACGGTGCATGGCAACATCTAATCCACAGTAAACCAATTCCCTCAACCCTGAAAGTCCTTTTAAAGCCTTTCTCTGCTCCATGTTACACACACAGTTTTAGTAACCAGTAGAAACCGTTGCGCTTCCCTACTGTTACTTTTCTTAATGGATCCACTTGCTCTGGGCATGTGGAAGGTGTATTACTTCAAGCGCATGTCCGGAATTTATAATGAGTTTTTCATCCGAGCCTGGCCCTTACTGAGGCATTGTGACTGTGTGCTGGCAATTTGGAACCCATTTTTCTATTCAGTGGGTTTACAGAGTACGAGAGAGGGAGTTTCAGTCTTACAGGGTTTCTCTTTAGTGGCGCCCCAAAGAATATTTTTTTTTTTAACTGAAATCCATATTTGGCTGTTTTTCAGAAAAGTTGCCAAGGCAGAAATAAAAATAAGGGAAAAAAAAAAAAAAAAATAGTATACACCAATCAGGTATACCATTATGACCACTGACAGGTGAAGTGAATAACACTGATTATCTCTTCATCACGGCACCTGTTAGTGGGTGAAAAATATTAGGCAGCAAGTGAACATTTTGTCCTCAAAGTTGATCTGTTAGAAAAATGGGCAAGCGTAAGGATTTGAGCGAGTTTGACAAGGGCCAAATTGTGATGGCTAGAGCATCTCCAAAACTGCAGCTCTTGTGGGGTGTTCCCGGTCTGTATGTCAGTATCTATCAAAAGTGGTCCAAGAAAGGAATAGTGGTGAACCGGCGACAGGGTCATGGGCGGCCAAGGCGCATTGATGCACGTGGAGAGTGAAGGCTGGCTTGTGTGGTCCGATCCAACAGACGAGCTACTGTAGCTCAAATTGCTCAAGAAGTTAATGCTGCTTCTGATAGAAAGGTGTCAGAATACACAGTGCATCGCATTTTGTTGTGTATGGGGCTGCATAGCTGCAGACCAGTCAGAGTGCCCATGCTGACCCCTGTCCACTGCCGAAAGTGCCAACAGTGGGCACGTGAGCATCAGAACTGGACCACGGAGCAATGGAAGAAGGTGGCCTGGTCTGTTGAATCACGTTTTCTTTTACATCACGTGGATGGCCGGGTGCGTGTGCGTCGCTTACCTGGGGAACACATGGCACCAGGATGCACTATGGGAAGAAGACAAGCCGACGGAGGCAATGTGATGCTTTAGGCAATGTTCTGCTGGGAAACCTTGTGTCCTGTAATCCATGTGGATGTTACTTTGACACGTACCACCTCCCTAAGCATTGTTGCAGACCATCTTCACCCTTTCATGGAAACGGTATTCCCTGGTGGCCCTCTTTCAGCAGGATAATGTGCCCTGCCACAAAGCAAAAATGGTTCAGGGATGGTTTGAGGAGCACAACAATGAGTTTGAGGTGTTGACTTGGCCTCCAAATTCCCCAAATCTCAATCTAATCGAGTATCTGTGGGATGTGCTGAACAAACAAGTCCGATCCATGGAGGCTCCACCTCGCAACTTACAGGACTTAAAGGATCTGCTGCTAACATCTCGGTGTCAGATACCACAGCACTCCTTCAGGGGTCTAGTGGAGTCCATGCCTCGACGGGTCAGGGCTGTTTTGGCAGCAAAAGGGGGACCAACACAATATTAGGAAGGTGGTCATAATGTTAGGCCTGATTGGTGTATAGACAATGAGTGACAATGAGCTTTAATTGAATTAGCAGCGTATTTTTAGTTACATGATGGGTTCGGTATAATAGTATTTAACAAGTTTACAGAGAACTATGGAAGCTTTTTTCCGTCACAGAATAAAAAATAAAAAGGGTAATTGCGACTTTTTATCTGACATTTCTGACTTTTTTTTTCTGTCAATTGCAAGCTTATGTCTCACAATTTTGAGAAATAAAGTAGGACTGCATGATTCTGGATAATTTGAGAATCACAATTTTTTGTTAAAAATAGAGATCACGATTCTGGATAGACAACTTACAAAATATTGCAATTACATTTTTTATTTTTTTATTCTGTGGTGGAAACAAGCTTCCATAGAGAACTACTAGTGAGTATGATGAATTTTTCTTTTTGATACTATCCCGTTCAGTGCCTTGCTCATTGTACATGCATTTCTGCAAACATGATATTTGCTGTTTTTTAAAACTGAAGGACAAAGTCTAAATTATTTTCTGCAGTAATCAACAACATGCCACAATGCTGTCAATAGAGCTTAAGTTGTATTGAACCTGAAGCATTCTTTTAAGGGGAAGCACAGTCCTCGCACCACTGAGTGGCACTGATCCTGCCAACAGGACCATAAAATGCTCTGTTATCCCAGCAGGGAAACAGAGATTGCCTGCTTCGATTGACAGCTTCTCTCCAGTATTTTTCTCGCTTTTTGCACCTTTGCGTTACATTTTTTTATTTATTTATTTTTTCTCCACTTTTTTACATTTTCCACTTTCATCATATGGAAAGAGCAGCATGAACATGAAAGATCCATCAATATATAAAAATTACAGATACAGATAAGCTGATAATTATGTCCGTGTTATGGCCGATAACCAGTTAATGGTCTGTTAAACTTCTATACAGTTTTAATCTAAACAAATTAAAAATTAAATGGCTTAAAATGAAAATTAATTTTCATTTTAGCATAACAACATTATAATATACACCAGGGGTCGGCAATTAACTTTGGCATCAGGCCAAAAAAAAATTTCGCCACTAAATGGCGGGCCAGAACATAGTCAAAGGATAATTTTAGAAATTCATTGAAAAATGCAACTAGAATTGCCTGTGAAAAACTGCTACAGTGTCTTTTAACTGGTAGTTACTCCGTGTTAAATCCTGTAGTAGGACAGTCATTAACAAAAAGCCACATTTGCGTGGCGGTGTCCGGGTTTTACATTGGATAAATTAATAAAGCAGAGTAGTGACACGTAACCTGGCAAGTATCTTCATTCACCATCATTCAACACAGACCTTGCTAAAACACACGTATGTGGGAGATGGGGAATGGATAAAAATAACTTGAATAAGCCCATTAATGTTTGAGTCATGCTCTTAACGGACTAGCCTATGTTTTATTTCCTCTTTCCATATTGTGAATAATAAATGTGTAACATTTTAATTTACTTGTTACACAATTGATCCTTACTTATTGTAATAATTATTTGACGTAGCCTACTTTTACTCTCAGAATTATTCCTTGTCATCCTTACGTACTAAACTGCATTTTTTTTATTGTTTGCGTGCTGGAGGTAACGCTATTACGTCGTGTGCAGAGTGATGTTAACATTGAAGCTAGCTGGTGAGAGAAAATGGCACTATCAAAGAGTCTAAAGAGGAAAGTTATCAGCGAAAATAGGGCATACAAAGAAGAATGGAAAGGCAACGATTCGTTTATCCTACCTAGTTTTGTGAATACTTCTTATCTGCAACGAAGTTGTCACTGTTTTCATAGAATATAACACCGAAACCGGACGCGAGCGCCACGGCGCGATGCTACAAGAGATAATAGAACCCATTATAATGATATTGTCTACACTGTATGCGGCGCAGCGTGACACAACACATTCCCGACAGTAAACGGATTCTCCGTTATATTTCTGACGTAGTCCAAGTGCTTTGCAACGGTCAGTTTGTCGCTTTCAGTGTAGACAGCTTTTAGAAAGCGCGGCGCGTCTGGTGTAGACACATTGATAATATTAGATGGCACCACGAGACGAAGACCTATTTTAGAACTGGCCGCTATTAAAATAATCTGGCTGTGGGCGCGGGCCAGATATTATTGCTGGCGGGCCACTTTTAGCCCGCAGACCGCCTACTGCTGACCGCTGATGTACACTATGAAGCACTGATATTTATTTTGACATTTACTAAAAGCAGTGCAATTTTAGTATTATTTATTTTATTGTATTAATATTTTGAATTAGCTTTTATTTTTATATTTTTTAATTTTAGTTTGTTTTAGTAGTTTTATTATGTGTTTTTGTAGTTTTTATTGTTTTTTTTAATGTTTATATTCACCTTTTTTTTTTCTTTTTTTTTTTAATTACAGTAATTTTAGTACTTCAACTTATTTTATTTAGTTAGTTGCCAAGGCAAAATTTCTAATTTTTGTTTTTTATTTAATATATTTTTTAAGCTTTTCTTTTTTTATTAACAAAAATTATTTTTAATATTTTTAGTTTTAGTTAACAATAACAACACTGGCTAAAGATTAAATTATTTGTGTTTTAAAGATTATCTAAATTCAAAAATTGGGGAAATGCACAATTAGATATCTTTAATATTGGCCGATATAATTAAAAAATCTCTAATATCAGTCAATAACCGATATGGTACCAATATATTGCGCATTCCTACTGAATATTCCTGCTAAACTTCTTTTTTTATGTTCCACAGAAGAAGAAAAAAATCAAATGGGTTTGAAATGACTTGAGGGTGAGTAACTGATGACAGAATTTCCATCGTCTGTCTCAAGGGCTGTGGGTCTTTTGAGTTTAGTTGTTTTTTCTCATTGCACAATTAGTCAAAAATGACTCACTGAAAGACTGTTCTCTCTCTTTTTTTTTTTTTTTTTAACTATGAACTATTTTGAATGTGGGTGTCAGCACACATATGAAGGTGTGGAATCATCCTCATTTAGGAAGTCACAAGAAATAGAGAGAATTAAAGACAGGCAGGGAGACAAAAACAAAAAGAGATATAAAGCATTGTCACCTGCCTGCCTGACTCAGGGTGTTTTAATGGAGCCTGTTTCACACGTTATGTTTGTTCTTGCTTTCAAGGCTGCTAGCTGCTCTCACCTCGTGCATTATGCATGTAGCCGGACATTGTTAGACAGGCAACGTGGCAGTAAATGTGATTCAATGAGTTCATGTGATTCAGTGAGTTCACCACAGGCACATTTCTGTATGTTGAGATTCCTCATGGGTGCCGCTTTTCTTTCAGGTATACGAGTCCATTTTTGGTGTTAATGGACAGGAAAGTGGACACTGGCCAAAGATCGGAATTTTAGAGCTGTTAAGTAATATGTCATGGATCTTATTTGCCACGTAAGTGGATAAAAAGTGATGTTGGAGCTCTAGGGTTGATTCGCCCTCTACAAATCAAATAACTCTATAAGACACATTGGCCGCATAAAAATGTTTGAATGGCTGTCTGGGGACTGTTGTATAAAATATAGCTGTAATGCAACTCACAATGGGATGGCTGAAAATTAGTATGTGTTCGTGTGTGTGAGATGTTTTATTCTCATTAGTCTGTTGGGTAGCAGATGGTCTGACATTTGTCTGTTACTTGCAAATCAGCACAGATGTTCAACACACAATTAGCTCCAACAATAAAACTCAAAAATACATTGGCTACATCATAATTACAGAAATTCTGCACCAGTATAATGTGTGTCATAATCAAAGATCTGAATCTTTTTGATTATATTGTGTGGGGACTATTGGACATGTGAATAAATTATGTTTTGTAACATACATATCATAATGTGAAAGTGAACAATACCTTAAATTATGGGAATGGTTGAGTATGTGTGCTTTTCCTTTTCTAAATGATTGTGCTCATGAATTTTCACCAAGCAAACAATAAAACAGACTTACTGTATACCCTCATTAATTTTTATGGCACGTTTACAGGACAACAATGTACTAAAACAGAAAAGTTTTTTCTTTGCACAGTCGACAACATTGCCAAAATGATCCCCGTTCACGCGGATCCACGAAAACGACTAAAATGCTGTTATGCTGCCAGGCCAGTAGTTGCCGATGTCACTTTGTAAAGAAACACTATGCGCCTATAGACTGAACACGTAATACGCATGCGCGTGATGTCACTGTTTTCTCAAATTTGTCTTTTTGTAGTTTATACGGAGACGATAATGGTATCATTTTCAAAAACTTGCACTTTGAAACCCATTTTCATGTTTGCGTTTTCAGTCCCCCAAAATGTTGTTGTGTAAATGAATGGCCAAAACGCATTAAAAACTTTTCAGTTTTTAGTTGAAAGCGGTGTTGTGTAAACAACCCCTTAGAGTAAATGGCCCCAGAAAATTGTAGACAGAGGGGCGTTGACTGTTTTGACAAGGGCCAGTAAACAACCATTTAAAACACCCTAGCAACCACCTAGCAACATGCTGAAAACCACTCAACTCATTAGCAAATTTATAGCAATGCCCTGGCAACCACCTTAACATTGTGGTTGCACGTTTTGGATTGGCAAACAACACTCATAATTTTTGGTGTAATGTCGACCCCTGTAAAGGGGACCTATTATGTCTCTTTACAAGTCTCTGGTCTACCCAGATAGTGTCTGTGAAGTTTGAGCTCAAAGTACCCCACATATCATTAATTATAGCTTGTCAAATTTGCCCCTATTTGGTTGTGAGCAAAAACCCGCCATTTTTGTGTGTTTCCCTTTAAATGCAAATGAGCTGCTGCTCCTGGCCCGCTTTCCAGAAGAGGGCGGAGCTTTAACAGCTTGTGCTTCGGTTGCTCAGCAACAACAGAATCTCACGCAGCCAAAATGAGGATTGTCAGTAACGGTGTTCAGCCTTACATTGTTCAAACCAGAGTCGGACACTGATGGAGAGACTCAGGAAGAAGTTACAACTTTTAGAATACAACTTGAATGGTTAGTGGATAAATTTATGTAGTTGCTGTGGAGTTGATTCAACTCATCGACTAGCATGTGCCGTCATGTTAATCTTTTGTGCAAAACCCGAATGGACCCACTATACATAGCGTACCTGTTTGTATGTCACAAGGGGAGCGAAATCTGAGTTGCTTGTTTTTTCACATGCTTGCAGAGAAAGGCTTGCCAAAACAAAGTTACTGGGTTGTCCTTTTTCACGTTTTCTGGGTTGGTAGATGCACTGGGAACCCGATTATAGCACTTAAACATGGAAAAAGTCAGATTTTCATGATATGTCCCCTTTAATATACATATGTTTATGCCAATAACTGGTAAATAGTATTGAGATTCTGTATAGTAATTTAAAACACATCACATAGATCATTTCATATGTTGAAAAGTCATTGTTTTTGTGTAAACCATGATTTTTTTCAAGATTCTTTTTAAAAATAGAAATCTTTTGTAACTTTATAAATGTTTACTGTCACTTTGGATCAATTTCAATGCATCATCGCTGAATAAAAGTATTAATTTCTTTAAAAAAACAAACATCTTACTGACCCCAAACTTGATTGTAGTGTGTTTATTTATATTTAAATATATTGTGTATGAATAGTAAAATTATATGCTATTTTACATAAATACATGAAAAATTAAACATAATAAATAAATAAACAAACAAACAGTCAATTTAAATGCTACAGATTAATTCAGGAGTCATAATATTATAATGTATTCATTTTGAGATTTTCTAAAGATAACATTTAACAGTTTTATTTTAAAATTATAAATACAATTATTACAAATTATTATTGTTTTTAAAGAATAATTTAAATTGCGGGATTTTAGATCACAGCAAAGGTAAAAATAAATAAATATCCACTATTGACCGATGCTGATATACAAAAAAAATCTAATAATTTATATATTACTGATATGTTATGCATCCTTAATGCCGATGGATGTCTTTGTGACATGATCTATGGGTGGGCGGCACACTATATACAGAAACTGAATTTTCATATTAGGCAAACTGAATTTTTTTTTTTTACTTCACCTGCTATATATTATTTATGGAGAACTTTGTTATAGGTATACCATATATTCAGTTTTCTGTGGGAGAGTGGAGACAAAAAATAGAAGGAGAGAGTAGGAAGAGAGCGATAGTGACAGAATAAAAGAAAGTCTGTCACCGCATCATATGCAGAGTTCACTAAGACCTACTTCTGCACATAAAGATGCTTCCTCTCTCTCTGTTCTGTCATCATTAAAACTCCATCCTACAGAAGGACTGGAGAGGTGATGATGTGTGCGTGTGGCTTCACAGCTTCCCCTGGATGTGTGGATTAACTAGCCACTGCGACACCACTTCCTAGTTTGCGTACGTATGCTTGTCTTTGTGTGACTTTGCCTGCCTCTATATCTGAGCGCGTGCGTGTCCTTGCCTTTCCTCCGCATGTCCTGTTTGATTTATCCTCAGTGGAGGGGCTTTGATGACTCCCTTCTGATCTATTTGGTTGAAAAATAAGAGAAATTGCGCCATTGCTCTCTATACTCGAGTAAAAGAGAGGGGAAAATGGGACACGTGAACGCACACACACTGTTCAGGGCCGAGCATGTGTGCTTTACTGCTGTTGTTGAAACTCATTTACTAATGTATGTTTCATCCTTTATGCATCGGTGGAATGTGTTTTGTATCCGCAGCCCTGTTAAAATTCATATGATGAGATGAAACAAGTTGTGTCTAATTCCAGACTCCTGTGTATAGAAATGTTGGCTGGATACAGAAAGTGAAGACCTCCTCTAACTTTCCAAGCATTAGCTAGCATTCTGTCATCAGACATCAGCAGTGGTGATTTTACCTCACCTTGAGCCCTAGATGAGATCAGGCTGCTCAAGAACCTCGATGAGGATCTTAAACAAATGTTTATTTAATGAAAGTGGTGATCTGAATGTTGTTAGCATCATGCTGTGCCCGGGTGCCTGTTATGAATAAACCAAAGGTTCACAGATGAATCCATCATATCTTTCTACATAGTTCATTATTTTACATTACTTACATTATTTTATTATGTAAATACTGTAGTTAACTCATGTTAAAGGATTAGTTCACTTCAGAATTAAAATTTCCTGATAATTTACTCTCCCCTATGTCATCCAAGATTTATGCCTTTCTTTCTTCAGTCGAAAAGAAATTACGGTTTTTGAGGAAAACATTCCAGGATTTTTCTCCATATAGTGGACTTCACTGGGGTACAACAGGTTGAAGGTCCGAATTTCAGTTTCAGTGCAGCTTCAAAGGGGTCTACATGATCCCAGACGAGGAATAAGGGTCTTATCTAGCAAAACGATTGGTCATTTTCTAAAGAAAACAAAAAAACTGGAGCACATATAAAGCACATATAAAACTCCCATTTATATGTGCTTCATAAGTACTAATAAACAGCCAATATCCCAGTAATATGCATTCTAATAAGCAACTTAATAGTTAGAATTGGACCTATTTTTTATATATATACAAAAAGTTAGTAAAAATATTCATAAAGTCTCAAACTCGTTCATGAGATAGCAAATTAAAGCAGACTCAATCAATCAGTCAGTCGTTCAGAAGAGTTCTTAAGTTTGCAACTGAATACCTCACTGAATCGCAAATCATGTCCATTTAAAATGTCCAAATCATGTCCATTTTTGAATTTGCAACCACTACTTGTAATTAAAGAATCATATACATAAGAGTATGCTAGTATGCTGCTGAAAGTTGACAGTTAAGCTTTCACAGACAGGCTAAAATTCACAGACATTCACTTTCTGTTTTGGGAAAATGGAGGAGAAATATTGATGAGTCATCCTGCACTACAAAGATTTTTGTCCAATCAGGTTCCCTCTATAATGAGAATGCACTGTAATATAGACCTTATGCCCCAGAGAAACAAGCACACAGCCATCTTTAGAATTCTGTGTTTGAAAGTCTGTTTTTGCAGTAGCTCTTTATATTTCTCTGGCATCGGTGTCGAAGAGTAATTAGCTGGTGAAGTGGATTTACTCATTGTAGAGATAATAAAAGTTACCATAAGCGTTATTGTAATGTTTGAAGCGGATGTCACAACTGCATGTAATTAAAGAAAAAATCATAAGAGATTTTTGTCTTGTGTGTGTGTGTGATAAATGGTATTCTAAATAAAATATTCCCAATTTCACACACAAACACACACACACACACAATATATATATATATATATATATATAGTACTGGTTCTTGTTTAGCATTGTAAGGTCCAGTTGTAACTGAATCTATTTAATCGATTCTATTCTTGACGGTTAGACTGTAAGGTCAGTGACATGTTGAAACCATAATCAACACACTATTTGACTTTCTTCAGTCAGCCAGAAATATTCTTTCGAAACAAAGTGACATGATCAATAACCAATCATATTAATTCCGGATGCTTATGCAGATGCTAACTTTCAATGTTGTGTTTTCATTTCTCCTCAGTGTACGTATATGGTTTGTGCATCTCCACTGGTTGTCTGGAGAAGAAATCATCTCATCATTATTTGGTAAGTAATCAAATGCTCTTCTCCAGTGAGTTGGTGATCCCTCCCTCACTGCACAGCTTTCAACCTGTCCTTCAAACTCTAACAAAGTTTCGAAACAGGAACCATCAAACAGACACTCACACACTTAGAGTATTTCTAACCACACATATTTCTCCTGTCTAGTATAGAGTCTCTAATGACTTGTAAGGCAGCTGTGGGGCATTTGAGGTCTGCTTTTCTTGCTCATCAATGACCCTTGTTGTGTCTTCAGGCTGTTGCCTGGATACTAGGGCCGTAGAGGTGGCCTTGACCGTGAGGAAAATGAAATGGCCAATGCTAGTGGCTATCAGGAGACAAGCTTCAAAGCCTCCAGGGTCCAATCTGACGAGTGTAAACAACGTTCTCATAAACATGAAAAATGTCTCCTCCTCGCAAAACCTTCCTCTACTTCTAAGTGACAAAACTAGGCACAAAAAGCTCTGAGTCTTTTGCTGAATCCAGACCATGGTAATCATAGCGATGAGCTGGAGTGGTCAAATTGGTTGAAAGGGACTAGGTATATTTAGTATGTACTGAAGTACTTCACTGCAGTATTAAGAGGCTGAGCTTGCTTCCTGTTCTGCTTGTCACTCTTGTTAACAATTATTTTTGTCTTAGTAGGCGCATTTTTCAGAGCAGTACTCTATGCTATGCTTCCCTACTTCCCTATATATATGTGTGTGTGTGTGTGTGTGTGTGTGTGTGTGTACGCATGTGTATTAGTGTTGTCAATCAATAAAAAATAAAAAATAAAAAAAAAACTGATTAATCACACATTTTCTGTAATTCAGTCAGGACCACTTAAGTCAAAAAATTACCAGAGACAAACCTTTTAGTCAATGTTTTTTTTTTTTTTTTTTTTTTTTTTTGCCATATTTTGCTGAAGTTACATTTGCCAGTATGGCTCTGTTCTAAATTCCCCGTCCTTTTCATGAGCTCCGTGAAAGCTAAGACCTGGAACAGCAGCAGCTTCTGGGGACTACCTCCCATTTTTTTAACTGGGAGAGCAGCACAAAAACCCCCTATTGAGAACAGAGCATGCATCAATGACAACAGAATGACAGTTAAACACAAGTTTAAGGAGGAGCTGGGGGAGGAGGTGGGTTGCAAGCAGCGTACAGTGAAAGCAGCCAAGCAAGCAGAGAGACGGAAGCTGCGTTTAAGTAATGCGCCTTATTTGAGAGTTGCCAATTGAGTCCATAGAAATCAGATCAGCTGATATGGGCGGGGTTGGAATTTGCGAATCAGCTGATGGCGGAGCTTGACTACGAGGCCTGCCTGAACTAACGCAGAATGCTTGATTTGATCTTTTTCTGTAATTAATCGCACATAACATTAAAATTTGTAATGTATTTTTATATAGTAAAGCATATTTTCACATTGAATCTCCAAATGAATGTAGAAACAACATAAAGGCGGTATATTTTAAGTTTGTGTTTAATGGCATCTTTTTACTAAGTGCTTTGAATGAAGGCCAGTATCACTGATACCAGTGCTGATACTGATGCCTCTATTGAATTTTAAATTTTCTAAGATTAAATGAGTAATTATCCATTCAACATTATCCATACAGTATATTTGAAAGCCACCATTTTTAACAAATAGTAGGCTTAAAAATATTATAACAACTATTAATTTAAGTGAATATGAAACAATATCCACATAAACCTGTTTTAAAAATTGCTACATTTAGTTGTGCACTGTAAAAAATAATTGTTGGTTTGACTTAAAAAGTAAGTAACTTGGTTGCCTTAAAAAATTTGATTTACTACAATGCTGGCAATTGGTTTAATCAACAGAAACTCAAAATATTATGTTATCTGAGCTACATTAATGATCTAAGTTGATTTGACAAAAGAAAAAATGTTATGATAACAAATCATGAAAATATTTTTTACAGTGTGTCTTTAATATAGTGTATTGTATATAGTGTACATAGTAATATAGTGAATTTGAATGAGAGCTGCACACTAATTTTCACAATAATTATTTTCACACTTACACCTGCGTGTCTTAATCATTGGGATAAGCAATGTTACCGAAACGTGCGTTTGTCCTGTGGGTCAAACCAAAATTAACACATTATTTTTGACAGCCTAAGTATATTTAATCACATAAGTTTGTGATCCCCCCTTTTCTTTTCTTTTTTTATTCATTTTACTTTTTATGGCTTTTTAAGTCCATGTTTAAGACTAATATCTAGATGCTAGTATGCTGCTGAGAGTTAGTTCACAGACAGCCTAAAATTTAAAGACTTTGGCCCGGTTTCACAGACAGGGCTTAACCTAAACCAGGATTAGGCCTTAGTTCAATTAGGGCATTTAAGTAATTTTATAATGTGTCTTAGAAAATGTTTTACTGATGTGCATCTTGAGACAAAACAGTTGCACTGACATATTTTGAGATATCTCAGAGCAAGTTTCTTTCAGTTGAAACAGTTCAAACACGCATTTTAGTCTAGGACTAGCTTAAGCCTTGTCTGTGAAACCGAGGGTGAATGTTCTGGGAAAATAGAGAGAAATATTGATGTAGGGCTGGACAATATGACATAAAATCAAAATCTCGATTAATTGAACATTTTACCTCGATTACAATTGATGATTGAATGAACGATTATTTTTATTTATTTTTTTATTTTTTTGCCCTCATAGTTCACTGACAAGGTTTGTACTGTAAATATGCTTGACTATTAAAGGTGGGAAATTTTTTCCTAATGAACAGCTCACTTTCAGCGGTTATTTTATCTATGGTTTGTAACATTTCTTACAGATTTCTGCTCATAAATCAGCACAATACATTTATTTCAATGTGTTAATGAGAGAGCGACTGCGTGTGTGAATTAGTCTCTCTATTAATTGTGAAGCTGTGGTTTGTAGATAGTTACTTAAAAATTAGAAAAACATATGTTATAACTTTTGATTTTCTAAGCTAGTTTAGTGATAAATCACAGGACAGCGTTGATAACAAGTTTCTGCGCTCCACTCTGTGCACGTAATCTTCACATGATGTGCAGCTACTGTCTGTATTGTTTGTGTGCCACAATGCATCAGCGTGGTAGGTCAATATAATAGGCCTAATACACATCTGATGGTCTAAAATCGCTTGAATGTGCAAACTGTCAAGCCTTAAAACACATACAATTGACAAAATTTAGTGAAGACACAAGTGAACTTCGGGGCTTAATTAGCTGGTGAAGTGGATTTACTTATTGTAGAGTTAATAAAAGTTACCTTGAACGTTATAATGTTTGAAATGGATATCATAACAAATGTCAGTAGACCTGGAAGGTTTTAAAACAAGCGGTTCATTCATAAATCCGTAAGATCTTACCTTCATGCTGTGGAAATATAAACCGGAGGACAGAACACAACGAGCGCAGCGCTGAAAAGGGGCGGGGCTACATAAGGTCTATAAAAAAGTAGAAAAACATGATTCATGGCAGGCTTATAACTAAAGCTTATTGGCTGTTTAACAACAATAACAAAAACTTAAGGAGTCATTTGCTGCTTAAGTGCAGAGAATCCAGTGATGGCAGGTGAAAAGTGATTAAGCTATTTACTGTATGCATTACTAATCTGTTTTTCTCACTTTCTTTCTTGTTACTGTATTTATCTTTCTCACTCACTTTTTCACACATACACACACATTTCAAATGACTGAGAGGAACTTAATCTATTACCAAAGTTCCCCTCAGAGTGAAACAGTGTGAATATTAAAGTGAGAAGAACAATCTTTATTTTAAAACCAAGTATATAAGCATTGCGTAGGTTGGTGACCTGATGTCTCATAAAGTAGGATGTCGGAGGAGGCCTGCGAATGGCTTTGGGCGCACATCACACACTGAATTCAACAGAAAACATGCTGAAAATAGTTCTCCAATAACCATTTTATAATTTTTGGTCATTATTAATCGAAATAATCAGTGCAGTAACCTAGAAATCACTTTATTTTTTGAATCGAGACACTGTCAGTTTGAAATCACAACGCGAGCCTGCTTATCTGAACTAAACGGCAACCCTTGAGCAGTGTGTAATTTCAGCACAGCTAATATAGCTTGACATCTTCCCTCAAAGATCAACACAAATGTGGGCTTGTGTACATGGTTGCCTAAACCCTAATTACCATAATTATATGTATGAGGCACAGTTGTGGTTCAATTGTACAACAACCAGTGTAAATGGATGGGAAAATATAGGCTATTTGTTTTAATTCCCTCTTTTAAGATACCGGCATTTCTTGAACGGATGGCTGAACAAATCTTCCCCTCTAGTATTAGACTAAAGCCATTATTCCGCCATTAGTCTAAATGAGATAACCTTAGCTCTTTGTTTCTCCTCTATGCAATCCTTTGCAGAAAAATGAAGGGATCTTTTTGACAAGGCTGTTTTACATCCAATCAGATTTGTTTGAAAGGAAGCTGTTCAAAATGGCAGTTTTCCCAAAAGGCAAACCATCTGTTCAGTCAGATCTTAGCATAATCATCATCTTTTTTATCTTATTCTGAAGCATAGAGGAGAGATAACGAGAAAGAGAGAGAGAGTGTTTAACCAAAAAAAAAAAAAGAAGAAGAAATCACTCCATCAGTTGCTCATAACCAGCCTCCCCTTCTGCCTTATTAAACATCAGACCATCTGTTAATATTGATTCTTTATTAAAACAATACATGCCCTACAGTTAATTGAGCGTGAATAATTTGAATAATCCAATGTGGTGTGTTTTTTTGGTTTAATTCATAAAATTGCATGGCACACTGCACTCACATACGATAATCCCCATTGGATCTCTGCGGCCGTTATATAAATTTCATAATCTCTTTCATAGTTTATGAAAGCCAGCGTGAGGTCGGACGGATGCCCTATGGGCTGTTCTGAAACACAGGTTATGAAAATCCGAAAGCCAGGAGGTTTTACAAAGAAGAGAGAACAGACATCTGCAAATTAATTCAGTGCACATAGTGCTTTGGAGTTGTGTCGAGAGTTGCGTTGGTCCGGTTTTAGTGGAAATCATTTATTCTGCATTCTCCTACCCCAGAGTCTCCACATTCCTTTTTAATTTAAAAAGCATTTCATTATGATAGGGTAACGGGTTTATTATTGTTGTGCATTTAGAACATATCTGGATTGTCGTCAAGTGTTTGTCCTTCAAGGTGGTGGCGAGGTAAAGAAACTAAGAAGGAAGAAAGAAAAACAAGGGAAGTGGTAGGAAGTCGCTAGAATGACAGGAAGAACTTGGACCGTGTGGCACACCCTGGTAAAGACATCCATCCAAAGATTTAATGCTGTGCTGTTTTTATTCCTGTCATTGTTTTGTTTTACATAATGTATCAAAAGTCATGTTTGGTGCTGTAAGAGAAGTGACCTTTCCTCAAAACCAC
Organism: Ctenopharyngodon idella; assembly: GCF_019924925.1. Classification (NCBI taxonomy): domain Eukaryota; kingdom Metazoa; phylum Chordata; class Actinopteri; order Cypriniformes; family Xenocyprididae; genus Ctenopharyngodon; species Ctenopharyngodon idella. Next base: position 26,683,170 of record NC_067241.1, read on the forward strand.
AGGGACATGGAAACAATAGCCCTTTTTTATTTCATGGACATTCTTGTTTAGTGGGGAACAAACCTACGTTATAAGTGAACCTCAAGGAACAATCCATGTCATGACCCCTTTAAATAACTAAATAAATTTACTTTATTACACATTTGAGAATCGGAATATCGGATATTTCATGATATGGTTAACAATTTTGTGAATATTTTGAATAAAAAGGAAAAATGAAATTAAACCGATACATCTGTCATACAGGATTGCTGTTAAAAATGACTGGATTTCGCAAGAGAAAATTCGCCAAGCTATGGAAAATGTGACCACACCTTTAATATCCCATAATTGCAACTTTATACCTTTCAGTTATGACTTTAAATATCACAGTGTGACTTTATATTTCACTATTGAGGCTTTGAATTTCATAATATGATAATATATTACACAACTTTTTTGTAGACAGAGATTTACAGAAGATTCACAAGTGCATAAATGAAATGCTCTTTTTACTAAATTTCTCTTTTCAAATTGTCGCTTTTTATATGTGATCTGTTTATATCTCTGATGTTTTTGTCTATCTTTACCTCTTGACAGAAATAGCCTGATTCCACCATTTTAATCAATTGATCCTCCATCATCCCTGCTGATAAAATATATACAGAGAGCGAGAGTCATTGATTTTGTCACCTAACTCCTTCTCAATGATTTGTCAGTGGGAGACACTAAGCTTTGTCAATAAAAGGCCCCACACTGTTCCAGAAATGCCACCGTGGCGACATTCTAGATGATTACTGTGAATCTGTCCCTGCAGAAATGCATTATGGATCAGCCACGTGAGGCTTAATCCTTCTCATGTCTCTCCAGTGTTTGGCAGTTAGTTTAACTACATTTCTCAGTAGTGAGGTGGTTGTGTTGCTGTTCTTGAAACTATGAAGCTTTTCAGTTAAGCAAGTTTTTTGAATCAGTACAAGGGCAATCTTATCAAACACAACATTATATTTTCTCTGACAATATTTCAGAATAAGAGTCAATGATTTTTGAGTTGATTCATTCGTTTGATTTAGTTGTTTTCAACGAATCAGTCACTGGTTATGGTGGGGCCAATATAGGCACGATATGGGCTTAAGATATGGTTTGTCTATGGGTTTCATGATGGCTCTATCTGAAATAGCCCCAGTATGGGCCCTACATTGGTCTGTCAATTGGTTCCATGTCGGCCCTATCTAAATTAGCCCCAGTACGGGCCCTAAATGGGTTTGTCTATGAGTTCAATGTTGGCCCTATCCGAAATAGCCCCAATATGGGCCCTACATTGGTTTGTCTATGGGTTTCATGTCAGCTCTATCTGAAATTGCCGCAGTATAGGCCCTACATGGGTTTGTCCATTGGTTCCATGTCAGTCCTATATAATTTAGCTCCAGTATGGGCCCTAAATGGGTTTGTCCATGTGTTCCATGTTATCTAAATAAGCCCCGGTATGGGCCATACATGGGTTCCATGGATACTGAAGCTAAGTAGGGTTGAGCTTGGTCGGTACCTGGATGGGAGACCTCCTGGGAAAAACTAGGTTGCTGCTGGAAGAGGTGTTAGTGAGACAAGCAGTGAGGAAAAAATTCTTGTCAAGACAACAACAACAAAAAAAAAACCCACGTTGAGCCAATTTGAAAAAATAAGGCAACCTATCGCGCTCAACTTTTTAAGTTAACTCAACTAATTTGCTCCAGTTAAAGTTAACTTAAAAACTTATGTTTATTAAATGAATACAGTTAGTCTTTTGAACTTTAAAACTTCTTGTCAAGACAAGCAAAAAATATTTAGCAATGCAAGCAGCTACAATCCTTGTTTTTTCATCTCCATGTTTGATTTTCAAAGTTAACTACATGACATGAACATCATTTGCCTCTTAAAACTAACCACGTACAGACATCTGACAAAGTATAGCGAGGGGTGACGGCAGGGCCTGAGAACATATGGCAAGTCCTAGACCCTGTGTGTGTTTGTCTTTTTTGTGTCTCGTATTGTGTGTGCGCAGGGCCAATTAAGTTTGGAATATTTGTTTAACAAATTCTGCACAGACTGTTCTGTTCTTACAGCTTCATATTGACTCGAAGCCCAGGGTGATAGCGAGAGAAAGTTAGAGAGGGCTGCATGAGCAGAATATGCACTCTGTTGTCAAGATACTAAATATAAGCCTTTCAAGTGTCTGTGAGTATGTGGGTGTTCATGAGTGTATATGCTCTAAGGCAAAAATCTCCCACAAACCCCTTCTTTTACTCTCCTGCTGATAACATAATTGTTTAATAGTTTTAAGTAGCGATAAAGGGTCTCGACTGCAGGCTAATGAAGTAGCAAGGAACTTCAGTTAAGTGCATGTAATCTTTTATGCCTGTTGCAGGAAACGCTAACCTCGTCAGAGGAGAGATTGAACAGATAGGTGTGGGCTCCTGTAATTGGTTGTTGATAGGCTGGATTTAGCAACAATGTGTGTGGGAGATGGAAAAATGTTTTAAATACAAGGTTACCATGTCCTTAAACCAATTAACATGCTAAGTGTGAACTTTTAAGCTTGCTTGATTGGTGCTGAAAATGATTGCTTTATAATGTAGCAAGAACTGTTTTGAAATAACTTGTGATTTGCCCAGTAATGGTGCTGTGTGTTTGTAATGTGTTTTCAATAAGTATGACCACTGATTTTATTGATAAAAGTTGTGTGGTGTGATGAAATCAGAATATTAATTTTGTCTCAAATGGTACGGTTGTTATTTTTTGTATTGGATAATTGCAGAATTATGTGGTTTAACATGTTATTAGTATTTCATAACAATGTTGTTTTCTATTCTGCTGTTTTTACTTAACCAGAGATTCTTCTTTAATTTGTAGTGCTAAAAATACAGCTTCAGTAACATACAGCTGACACGCAAACAGATTTCCCATTAGTGAGCTGAGCTGTTGGAGGTTGGCTTTGCTAAAGATTCGTCCACATTTCATGTCTTTTTCCTCCGTTCTGTTGCTTTTGTATACTTTCATCACATCATTTAATTTTCGAAATATAGCCTTCGTTCTTCCTCTTAACAGCGAATATTGACAGACGGATAGATGAAGCGCTGAAAGAATTTACGGGTTAGCAAATAGATGTGTGGAGGAAATGGCACGTGTGCATATGTGTTGTGTTTAGCTGTGTTACACACCTATGTCTTTGAGTATAATTCCACAAAACAAGAGGAAATGAGGAAGATTTAGAATAATATTTTGAGAAAAACATCTCAGGATGGGAAGTTACAGAGAGAGATGTTGGAAATGTTCATGCTGAGATCCTGCTTTTTAAACCTGTGCACTCACAGAAGCACATATGGAATCGATGGGACAAAAGTGTGGAAAATTATTCTGATGGGCTGCTAAAAACCGAGACCTTTAAATTGCCATTTGAAGTGCTCTCTTGCCATCCAGGAGAGAATGATTCTGAAATCTAAGTGTTGAACTGACCCAAAGCATAACGGCACGGCGGAGAATGAGCTGTAATTATGGCTGGGCAATTTGCCGTGGTTAATGTGGGCCTCGGGCACAGGGGGTGAGAGAGAGAGGGATGATGGGTAACAGGATGTGATCATAGCTTTGTGTCATGCAGAGGTCATAGAGGAGTCAATGGCTGAATCACACACAGAGAAAGATTTTCTATGTGTGCACCTGTTAACATTATTAAGCTCTTGTGTAACATCTCTGTATCTGTCCTGGTTCTCGCGCTGTTAATCTGTCAGGTCAGACATGTGAGAGTTCAGATCTAGCTCAACAGGTCGCTGGAACAGCAACAAAAAGAGGATCAGAATCACTACTTATATTCAACAAAATGTGAATTATGGGTATTAAATATAAACCCTTTCACCTCTTAATCTTGTGAATCGCACAGATTGCACAGCTCTTGTTTTATACAGAGAGATAAAACAAATCTTATTCCAGTTAAAAGAGGACTTAGTCTAAGCGCTACTGTCCAATATAACATGCTAGATTTCCATGAACTGAGTGTAATCTCATGTAAAACACACATCATTGTGCTTACAGGATTGTAGCAAATCATTAACATGAACATGCATGCTTATATCACAGCAACATGAGTCACATTGTTTGCTTGTTCTGAGACAGTAGGAAGGCTTTGGGCACTTTGTGGGATAAAGAGAGAGTTTAGGGAGAATAATTTGTACATGTTACTTTTAAGACACTCCAGATGAATAGGGTAAAAAAAAAAAAAAATCTAATAGATATCACCATACTTCCCCTGTTGATTGATTACATTAAGAATTGGAAACATTTTTATTGTATTACAAGTTTTCTGAAATGTTATGTTTAAATATGCAAACGAGCCATTACCTAACTAAATATGAACTAATTTGCATACATTTCTAGAACCAAAATCTGAACATTGGATAAAGCCAGTTTCAAAATTATTTAATTTTTTTTGACATATTAGAGTCAAAGGTTTTTACAGAGGGGATTTTGGATATATATTTTTATCAGTCCATAAATCAGAAAATACTGCCAACAGCCAGAAAAAAAAAATAATAATAATAATTTTTAGGAATAAAATGTTGTATAAAATCAGGCAAATGATATATGAACAAACCCCTCTGTAAAACCTTCAGAATATAGATAGTAATAAAACTGTTCGGTGTAAGTTCTGCTGAAGTGATTTCTGACTCAGCAGGAGAAAAAAACTCATTTTGAGAAAACTGCCTTTACTGTAATTGAAATCTACTGACGCAAATAGATAAAGTGCTATGAAAGAGAGTGTGTTTTGGACGTTTTCTTTCCACTAGTCTAAAAAAACAATTTATGAAAAGCCAAAAAACCCAAAATCTGACAGATGCATGATAAATCAGCGTTTTTGCCTGTATTGTCTTGCCTTAAATTCAAGGAAAATACAATTTCGTCTGTGTTGTTAGTGAGCTGTTTGGAATGGAATACTAGCTTTGAAATAGTTTGTAATATGCAGCAATAAATGTTTGTAATCTTTAAACTTAGTAGCATGCTAAACTTTTGTCACATGACCTCTAGGTAGCAACTCAGCAATAAATTTGGGAAAAAATTTTGATTTTTATTTCAATTTTATGTAATAATGACCTTGTTGAATTTTGGCAGTCCAATCAAAATACACTGCAGTTTAAAAGTTTGGGCTTAGTAAGTTACATAATTTTTAGTTTACAAAATTAATAGTTTCATTCATCAAATACGCATTAAATTGAAGTGACAGTAGATATTTATGTTATATTTATGTTATGATGTTACAAAAGATTTATATTTCAAACAAATGCTGTTCTTTTAAACTTTTTGTTCATCAAAGTATCCTGAAAAAACATTGTCAAGGTTTCACAAAAAAATATGAAGCAGCACAGCTGTTTTCAACATTGATAATAATAAGAAATGTTTCTTGAGCAGCAAATCAGAATATTAGAATGAATTCTGAAGGATCATGTGACACTGAAGACTGGAGTAATGATGCTGAAAATTCAACTTTGCCATCACAGGAATAAATTATATTTTAAAATAGAAAACAGGTATTTTGTATTGTAATAGTATTTCACAATATTACTGTTTTTACTGTATTTTTTGTCCAGTAATGCCTTGGTGAGCATAAGAGACGACTTCTTTCAAACAACAGCAATCCTTAGAAAGCTGAGCCCATTGAATTATGAGGCAGTATCCCACACGAGTGTGCTCTGCTGTTTTGCTGTGCATTTTGGCTAATATACTGCAATATGTCATGTGCATATTTCCATGTAAATGTTTGTGAAGTGCAGACAGCTAAAGTAGAACAGAGAGCACTCATATAAGAAAGAAACGGGAGGAATCATAGAAATCTTTTCATCTATCAGGCCACACTTCTCCCTCTCTCCCTTTCTCTCTTTCCTTCCAGACTGTGATATAATTAAACAATCTGTCCTGCCAAAATGGGGCATTATTTTTCGGGATAAAGCTACCTGATCCTGTAGGGAAAGGCGTGTGTGTGTGTGTGTGTGTGTGTGTGTGTGTGTGTGTGTGTGTGTGTGTGTGTGTGTGTGTGTGTGTTTATAGGCAGACTATAACCAGTTCATGCCATATTGGACTAGAATTAGTCTCAGAGGAGCACTATACACAGACACACACAATTTTATATGAACACATAAATACCTGCACACACTCTGAGCTATTAAAAGCATAGGCTTTTATATTTGAGTTGAGTCTTTAACCCGGCTTTTTTAAATTGGAAAGAGAAAATAAACTACAGTACAAAAATAAAACAAAACAAATACCTTGAAATATGAGATCAAATAGAGTGTCATTGAAATCCAAAGTGTGGAATGAATGTGAGGTAGTGTAATGTGGAATGCTGGGAAATGTTTGTGTCATTCAGGGTGTTATTATGTGTCAGTATATGTTGTGTTCAAGACCGTGTTTCTTTGCTTGTAGTACAGCTTGGCAGGTCTCCCTTGAGGTGTGATTGTGTTCTCGCATGCCTGAGTGATCCTACAGTTACACACAAACACGCATGAGTGTCAGGCTATGACCTGACGCCCTCTTTTGTCTTTCCCATGCCTTCCTGACAGATACCCTCAACATTTACAACACTATGGCATCATCACATTTTTTTGTGTTTTATTTTGTTGGTTTGGTTTGCTTTGCTTTGCTTTTTGTTTGTTTTTGTTTTGCTTGCTTTGTGTGATTTTTTTATTTATTTATTTATTTTGTATGACTTTGTTTGATTTGTTTTTGTTTAGCTTTGATTTATGTTTTGGTTTGGTTTTGTTGTCTTTGTTTTGTTTTTTGTATGCTTTTTATGATCTTGTGTTTTATTTTTGTTTGTTTGTTTTTGTTTAGCTTTGTTTTATGTTTTGGTTTGGTTTTGTTGTCTTTGTTTTGTTTTTTGTATGCTTTTTATGATCTTGTGTTTTATTTTTGTTTGTTTTTGTTTAGCTTTGTTTTATGTTTTGGTTTGGTTTTGTTGTCTTTGTTTTGGTTTTTTGTATGCTTTTTATGATCTTGTGTTTTATTTTTGTTTGTTTGTTTTTGTTTAGCGTTGTTTTATGTTTTGGTTTGGTTTTGTTGTCTTTGTTTTGTTTTTTGTATGCTTTTTATGATCTTGTGTTTTATTTTTATTTGTTTTGTATGAATTTGTTTTGTTGTTTGTTTTGTTTTTTATATTATTCTGTTATGTGCCTTTTTTCTACTTCCCACAATAAGGTTTTGTCAGGTTTTTCTATTCCTCGGGGAACATTTTTAGAAATCCAGAAAGACAATTTCTTTCTTACTTTTTTTAAAAGAGGGAAAACAAAACCTGCCCACACAGAATTAGGGATGTTTACAAAGTGTCTCGGTCTGTCACTTCACTGTCTTTTCACTGGCACACAGGACTTTAAAGTTATTCAGTGAAATGAGTGAACTGATCTCAGAGCTGTGCAAAAGCTCATTGCTGTCTATGTTTGTGCTGGACAGCTGCTCTGAGTGCGGTATTTGTTTTCCTGAGAACATTTTTAGACTCACGACAGGATAAAAGGATCTGACCAGCTCTGCTGATGGTTCTTTGATGTCTGCCTTTGTTCTGCCCGCTGCGTGTGTGTGTGTTTGATGTGGAACTGTTGTCTGTGTGAGAGCCTCTTACTGCATAGAAGAGGCAGAAAGCATCAGATTAGAAAAGTGTGTATAATTTGTGTGTGAGTAGCGTGTGTTTGTGTAGGATAGTTGGAAATTGATCTGTGGTTTTCATTTTTCCGCCAAGGGCATAGCCTTGATGTCGGAAAATTGAGGCAATTTCAAACTGGAATACTATGAGAAGGAATCTGATTGATTTGTTCAAGGCTTGCACCAATATCATTTTTATTTGAGGACTTTTTGCCGCTTTTATTCATAGCGGTTGTGTGGAGAGGATAGGAAATGATGGAGAGAGGATGAGGGAATGAGATCAGGAAGCTGGACTTGAACCTGCATTGCTCATGAGTACCACAGCTTAATGTGTCTGAGTCTGGACATATCAGGAATAAATACTTACTCACCATCCAAACCTGTTACATTCAAATCTTTCACAGTTGGTTGTAACAGAGTGGAAGATCCAAACAAAATTATTTATTCATTATTCACAGCAAATGTGTACTTTACTTTGGGCCAGGAAATAAAATGTTAATAAATGATCACCATGATTTTTTTTTTCATAACAAATTAATACAGCTACACAGATCAATGTGTGTAATCATAATGAGGTTATGTTTATAACATAACATAATCTCTTTATGTTAATTGTTTTAACTTAATAATCAACATAATGAGATTAGCATAATAATATCTAATTATGGGATAATGTCATGTTGTTGAACACTGCCTTTTTTTTTATAAAATGCTTGAAGGTTAAAAAAAAAAAACATACTTAAAGGGGTACTCTTTATACAAAGAGTTTTGCATAAATATTGTCTCTATGTAATATTGCCAGAATTACATATATAGATACAATATGTATATATAATTCTTCACTGTAAACTTTCGCTGAGTCTTTCAATTTTACAATCACACCTCTTTCCGTCTTGCTTAAAAATTGATAAACAACCTAAATATTTAAATTACAAAGAAACACAGGAATGCTCCACATATGCATTTAATGTAATATTTAGTCATTTAGTCTGTAATTAACAACATGCTGCATATGTTTTCAGTAGAGCTTGAATAAATCTGAACCTGTAATGTTCCTTTAATACAGTCTATTGAAGGTCATCGTTACAACTGCTCAGATCATGGGTTGGTTGAGAGGGGATTGACATCGCTGTTTCACATTCAGCCCCTCTACATGCTCGGATATGCTCTCTGTCCCTCTCTGGGACTCTGTAATAAAAGTAATAACATTTTTCCAGACACACAGACAGACTGCTGGGAGAAAGCGCTAACTCAGCGTGGCCTCTAAGATGTCTTTCTCCTGCTCCTAGACCTTTGAGCTGACGTGACGATCGCCCAGGGCGCCCACTGTTTCCTCTCTGTCTGTCTCACTCTGTCCTTCTCTCTCTCTCTCATACAGACACACATATGCACTTGGGTTGAGTCAAGGCAGATTGGTTAAAAAACTGAATAAAGATGGATGAGAGAATTGGGAACAGGGAGAAAGGAATGGAAATGGTTTTGAGGAGCCTCTTTAGCTTCTGAATGAATATATAATTGATTTTGTGCACTGACATTTTACAGACATATTAGTTTTATGTCTGTTTTGACCTTATTATCATGCCTGATCTGAAGACAGTAATGACCAATGTTTTTAGGTTAGATTTCACCAGTGGTGAATAAATGAACAGATTTCAAATGAGAGTAGAAAAAAATGCTTGATAAAAGTCAACACTTTTAGGACAACTCCTCGCTCGCTCTCTCATTCTCCAGAGAGGAGGCGAAAACACCTCTACGGCTCTTTCTTTCGCAACGGAAAGAAAACAGTCCAGTTTCACCTCAAAATCAAATGAGAAGAAAAAGAAATGATATTTTGCATAAAGAACATGAAGCCTGTTTTGGGACCATTACGGTTATTTTTCTTGTGACATTATTTTCATGACAATTAAGCACTTCTGGAATACTCCACGGAATATATGCTATATAAATATTGACTAATTAAAATTCCATGTGTGAGGTTCAGGATGTTGAAATAAGTAATAAAGTCTGCTGTATATGATATGTTTCCTCCAAGGCAGTGCTTGCTGTCAGTTTCAAATCAAGATCAAAGTCTGTCCACGAAGGCAATGATCTGAAATCTAATTCATTATGACACTGGGAAAACATTACAGGTGCAGGTTCCCTGACGCAAGATATTAGCTGACAGAGCTTTGATTGAACACAAACATGCATTTAGGGTAAAGGTTTCATTTACATGATATTTCACAGAAATGTATATGTATAATTATTTAGTATTTTGGGGATCTTGGCCCTCCAGAGCTGCAAGAGCTCAATGTGAGAATTCCTCAGAGGAAAGTGGTTTGGCTCAATAGAAGTAGAGCAGATGCTGTGTTTCACTAGGTTTAGACCATCTCAAAACAACTTCTGTTCTGTAATAGAATCACAACCAGGTTTATTTAACATCAAGAGCCATCAGATATGTATTATGTGTGAGATATTTTTATATCTGCTAAATGCTGTCAATATTGTTACTTGAATGTTGCATAACAATGTTTGTATCAATGTTTATATATATTAGGGCTGTCAAGCGATTAAAATGTTTAATCTAATTAATTGCACAATGTGGCAAGTAATTAATGTAATTAATCAAATTAATTGCACATCAAATTTGGCTGAGAAATTATGCGCGAAAGATAAGTTAAAGTCATTATTGTGTTAAATACATCAAATAGACATTACAAGAAGTAGCTTTAGAATGCTTTTTTTTTTATTTGATTCAACATAGAATTTATTACACATACTCTTTTAGGCTTCAATGGCCATGAGGTTTTTTTTTCTTTATGAAATTATACTCTAAATAAGAAACTAAAACTACCAGTAGGTGGTGGTTGTCATGTGCAGGTGTTGCAGTATTCAATGCACGACGAAGGAGATATCTTCAATAACATTTAATGGAATACTAGGAACAGGGAACAGGAAAATCACCAGGAAATTATACCACAAAACACCATGTAACATAATCAATACAGGACTGAAACTGAAGGCTTAAATACACAGCAAACAAGACTAAATTAACAAGACACATCTGAACTGAAGACACTAATTAATCAGTAACCAAGGAGACAAACAGGCAGGCACACAAGGAGAACTGAAACAATTAACAAACTGAAGACAGGGAAAAAGCATGGAAACAAATCAAAAACAAACTCAAAACGTGACAGCGGTAAATCTCTAAATGAGTAAGTCATTGAGTCATTCATTTAATTTGTTCAAACAGCTGATTCATTCAGGAATTAGAGGGGACCTATAATGCCCACAAGATGTAATATAAGTCTCTGGTGTCCCCAGAATGTGTCTGTAAAGTTTCAGTTCAAAATACCCCACAGATCATTTATTATTGCTTGTCAAATTTGCCCCTATTAGGGTATGAACAAAAACACGCCGTTTTTGTGTGTGTCCCTTTAAATACAAATGAGCTGCTGCTCCCAGACCCCTTTCTAAAAGAGGGCGGAGTTTTAACAGCTCGTGCTTCGGTTGCTCAACAACAACAAAGCTAGAAAATCTCACGCAGCCAGAATGACAATTGTTCAGCCTTACATTGTTCAAACCGGAGTCGGACACTGATGGAGAGACTCAGGAAGAAGTTACAATTTTTAGAATGCATCTGGACGTTTCTGAACGATTAGTGGATACATTTATGTAGTTGCTGTGGAGTTGATTCAACTCATCCACTAGCATGTGCCGTCATGTTAATCTTTTGTGCAAATCCAGCGTTGAATTGACCCGAGTTTGTGAAGCAGTCTGGCGTAAAATGACAGTATGGTAACAACACTCTACTACAACAACTCTTCCTCTTCTCTAAAGCAGCCCAACATGGCCTCACCCCCTTTGTTGCGTGTTCTCGGGGGCAGGGTTTATGTACATTTTAGGATTACTGATGTCACCAACCCCAGAAGAAGCTTGTTGTAGTCCCTACCAGCCATTTGTAGTCTTTAAACAGAAAATTATTTAAAAGAAAATATCTCCCTTTGCATTGAACTTTGAGCATCATAACTTTGCAAACATTGTTTATGCTCAAACAGCAACATTATACACTAACTAAAGTTAAAAAAAAGTGAAATTATAATCAACCACCCCTTTAAGTAAGTGGCACTCTTTATGAATGGGCTATAGAATCATTGGTTCCCCCAATTGATTCACTCAAAATGCGGATTTATTCAGAAATGAAACACCGCTGTGTTGCTCGGAGATGCACAACAGTTCTGCTCTTGTTTTATAGGTAATATTTTCATTGGCAAAATTAAGCAAAAACAGACAATATTGTGTCTAAAATATTGTGTCAATATTAACTTCTTATTTATTGAACTGTTGTATAAAATCAATATCACATTTGCATTCATGCTATTCGGAACAAAAACAGCACATGTGTGATATTGCACTTGTTACTCGTGTCGTGTGATATTGCCTAACTATATCATGATATAAATATGAAACAAAATTTTTGCCCTGATATCTTGAATTTTAGGGGCATATAACTGCTTTAGGCTATATTGCCCTGCTTCATGTTCATCACCAATCTGCTTGAAATGTAAGATGAATATATATATATATATATATATATGTATGTATGTAAGTTAATTTGTAAAATAAATGGTTTTATTCAGCAAGGATGCATTAAGTTGCAAAAGATATATAGTGTTACAAAAGATATATGATGAGTAGCTTGTTAGTTTGCACTAGTTGTTTCAAGTAGCTTCTCCAACACTGATGGGTTATTTGTAATAACTAGACACAATGACTCCAACAGCATTGTTAGTGTGAGTTTGTTTGTGTGTGTATCATATTCATACAGCATGTAATTTGGCAGCTGAGGGCGGCCTCGGGGAGGTGAGAGGGGAGGGAAATGAATGAATGTGTTCCGCGACGGGAGTTTCATCCATAAGCTCCCCAAAGCGCTGAAACAGACGTGATTTAGCACCTTTTACCTTCGCCTCTTTCCCCACCACAGGCCACTGCATTCATCCTACTGTCACCAGCCTGCTTCATCAGCACTATCCAGTATATGTGTGTGTGTGTGTGTTTCCATAGAGAAGGATATGAGCAAGCAAAGTGCAACAGTGTGTTAGGTGTAGTGACAGCTTAATAACAGAAGGATGAATAGCTGATATGTGTGTAGCATATGGATGAAACAGATTTCCCAGAATAGCTCAGTGGCTAATAGGGTGTCTGCCTCATCAGCGTACACCCTATGACAGCCTGTTGATGGTTTAAAAATAAAAATCTGATATAAAATCACTTTGTAGTGTTTCTGCATGTAGAGTGTGAGTGTTTCAGTAAGAGTGGAGACTGTTGGGGAAGCTACATTGAAACTGTAGCTTGTCAAGCTACAAGCTAATGATAATTGGAAGTTGTGAAGCTATGTTACAAGTTACTAATTGATAAAGCTCTAACTAAACAGCTAACTACTCAATGACAAAGACAATGTTTAGGAGAGCACATTTGATTAAAATCAATAATGTAGCATTTTGTTACATCACCTCATTTTGGTAACAGTAGTTTTTGGTTAGTAAAACTGGTGAAGAGGACTATGGGTTTGGTTTTGTGAGCAAGAAATAGTGAATGGGTAAAAAGTAGAGACAGATAGAAGATGGCTGTGGGTGAAGAGAGGGGAGCAGGTGGGTTTTTTCATTGTGGTTATTTCAGTTCGACAATATGACTCTCTCGAGCTCTCAGTCTCTCTTATGAGGTCACGGCATACAGCTGTTCAGAAGCATTAAACTTTACAGTGGTTTTCAGGTAACATGTGGTTTTTGTATAAACACGCGTTCACATCACAGCAGAGGCCTTGAGCTTTCACTTTTTTTTTTTTCAAGCAAATATAATCGTGTGAAATAGAAGTACCTGTACACTTTAGCATTCATTTTAAAAAGAAAACTTACAAGTATTACTAAAATAATATACTTAAGTGCGAACTGAATATAATGTTTTCATACATTTAATTAAGTGAAAATTGCTGCGCCCCAATTCGCCTAAAAGAATTTACTTTTTTTTTGTGAAGAAAACTTTTTTTGAGTGTGTAACAGAAGAGAATGCAAGTTTTGGGACATACTACTTTGTCACAACTTTCTTGAGTTTCAGACTTGTTGGTCTCGTTCACTGCCATTACAAAGCTTTGATGCGTCAGGATATTTATTAATATAACTCCGATTGTGTTCATTAGATAGAAGAAAGTCATACACACTTAGGATGGCTTGAGGGAGAGTAAAGCTTGGGGTAATTTTCATTTTAAAGTGAACTAATCCATTAATATATATATATATATATATTTTAACATACTTAAGATTTGAAGTACTCTACAAGTGTACATTCAATACAATTAAGTGCACTTCTTTTTCACAAGGGTAATCATCTTTATAGTTAGTTTGCCTTTAATTAATCCTTATCATATCTGATATCCAAGGGAGTGGGTGTGGGAGTGGATCTTGTTTCTATCTATCTACACTGTAAAAAGTTGCCAGGAATTTACAAGATTAAAGAGTATTATTTTACAATAAATTACTGTAGTCAGAAATTTACAGTGAAATTAATGCATGTTGGGTCATTTTCTTACGAATTACTGTTAATCAACAGCAAAATGATACTTACATCACAGTAATTTACTGCTCTTGTTTTACTGTGAATTCACATATAAAGTTGTCTTTATCCATTCCATTGTAAGAAATTACATTGTTTACCACTGTAATTGTTTTGAAGTCACCATAATGGTGATCAGGTGTTCCAGTTGTTTGGGATTTTGGACCTTGTATATTCATATTCAAATTACTGATGTAGCAAATCTGAAGTGTGACAAATGAAAACATTTGTTAAAATGATGACAAGCTAGAATATGAAATAAGCAAATTGGCTGATTTTAAGATTTTAAAAACTTCACTGAAATTGGCAGTAAAGTACTGTAGATATCTATCTATCTATCTATCTGTCTGTCTATCTGTCTATCTATCTATCTATATCTCTTTTTTCTTTCTTTCTTTCTTTCTGACCCTATTGTAAGTGCTCGGTCAATTCTTCTTCTTCTCCGAAATGAATCACATTTTTGAGGGCCTAAACATGCTCAAACTCATGAAACTTTGCACACACGTCAGAAGTGGTGAAAATTTACGTCTGAAATGGGTTTCAGAATTAGGTGTGGCAAAATGACTTGATAGCGCCACCTATACCACAGCCCAATACCTACAAAAAAGTCTCCCGGTGCGAAATCTGAAAACCCAACAGTAAGTGAGATATTTTGAATTTTCTCTGCAACATTTTTGCAGTTTTTGCCATTTCCAGATGTTGTACTTTATCAAACTCCTCCTAGAGCTTTAATCAGTTCAACATTATATTTGGTCAGTCTAGTCTAAAAGCCTTTGCGACGTTAAATTGCAAAGATCTTGAGTTTTCTCTAAAGGGTGTGTTCGTGGCGGCCTGACAAAGTTAAATGTTTCGCCATGAAACAGGAAGTTGTTGTAACTTGGGCATACAATGTCGATCTGCCCCAAACTTCACATTTTATTAGAGTCCTTGCCTGAAGACATAGCCAATATTCAGTTGCAGTCATAGCGCCACCTGCTGGCAACAGAAATTACATGTTTTACACTGTGATTAACTCCTCATAGAGATTTAACTAGATCAACATCATATATTTGGTCAGTCTAATCTTAAGGCCTTAGCGACATTAAATTGCAAAGATCTTGAGTTTTCATTGAAGGGCGTGCCCGTGGCGGCCTGACAAAGTCTGATGTGTTGTCATGAAAGAGGAAGCTGTTGTAACTCAGGCATACAATGTCCGATCTGCCCCAAACTTCACATAGCTGATGAGAGTCCTGGCCTGAACACATCTAAATGCAAATATTCAGTTAGTCATAGCGCCACCTGTTGTCAACAGGAAATGGCACGCTTTACACTGTAATTCACTCAATATGCCACGAAGTACCAAACATGTTAGAAACACATTAAATCATGCAACACTTGGCTAAGTGCTAATGTATGCCACGAACGCCACGAAACAGGAAGTTGTTGTAACTCAGGCATACAATGTCCAATCTGCCCCAAACTTCACGTTTGATAATAGTCCTGGCCTGAAGACATCTACATGGCAATATTCAGTTATAGTCAAAGTGCCACCTGTTGGTAGCAGGAAGTGTGGCACTTTGAAGAGACTTTGCCATAATTCTCCTGTATTTACTCGCTTACATGCGTGTCGCCCACTGTTCACTGTTTACCTAAGGCCAACGGGTGGCGGTGAGCCCGGGTGCGAGGGCCCTTTCATCGCTGCGTGCAGCTTTAATTTCATTTGTTTTCATTAATCTTGCTTTGTTGTCATAATCCTATGTCATTTTGCTGTCAATTTCAATACCACATCAACAGTGTAATATGCCATCGAACACATTATTTTAGATAAACATAATTTTTAATTTAATAAACAGCTTATAACTATAGTCTAAGAAGTTTGTTAGTTTTAGCTGGTTTAAACTAGTATAAACTGGTGTCCTTATCATCTCAAGTTGGTGCTTAGCTTGTTTAAATGGTCTGAAAGCAGCCTGACCAGCTAAAAAAATGCCATTAATATTATATTATCTGCAAGTACAGTTTTTTTTTTTTTGTTTAAACATACTTAAGATTTGAAGTACTCTACAAGTGTACCTTCAATACAATTAAGTGCACTTCTTTTTCACAAGGGTAATCATCTTTATTGTTAGTTTGCCTTTATAATAATATTGCATGATAATTTGAGTATCTTGGAAACTCTTAAAGGAAGCATGTTTCTAAAGCTGTTTTCACACTTTGTTTAATTGCTTGGTCTAAATCCAAATTCGTTCCCACTCCTTTCCCATTTTCATGTTGTATTATTTGGCTCAGAATCACAGTGTTTTGTCAACATCGTTACCACCATAGCTAGGTAAAGTCTCAAATGGCAAAAATGGAAAGCGCTGTTTGACTCCTCGGGTTGTGGTCCTTTTTTTTTTTTTTTTTAACTACCAGAACATCATCTCAGAATGATTTCTGTCCTTGAACAGTACAGTATATCTATCTCACACACTTAATTCATATCTGTTTCTCTCGTCTTCACCCTGATGAAAAAATAGAGAAAACCCTGAAATCATCTTCTGTAAGATCTGGAAGGATGAGCTCCTTACCACTGTCTCGCTCTCTTTCTATTTCTCTCTCTCCGTAGGGAGTGGATCTTGTTTCTGTGGCGCCTGGGAGACTCAGTGTTTGTCTCCACTCCATCCTCTTGCTCTCATCATCCCTTACTTCATTTTGCTGTCTTAACACTTTCTCATTATCCTTAAAGGGATAGTTCACTCAAAAATGCACTTCCTGTCATCATTTAATCACCGTCATGTCATTCCAAACCTTTGGAAGACAAATGGAGACATTTTGAAGAATGTACAGGTAGCTGTTTTCCATACAGTAACAGAATAGGGGCTGAGGCTTCTAACATTCAAAAAGGACACAAAAGCCATATTCAGACAGTAGTTGTTTAAAATTCATGCATTTGGATGGTGATTTATTCACTGTGGAGGAGCGAGTTCTGTGATCCTGAGATCCCGGGAATGCGCTGCTCACGTGGTCAGTCACATGATTGTGTTTTTGCTCTGACAATTAATAAATTCATATTTCATTAAATAATAGGAGAATACTCCTGTGAATAATCTGTTATTTGAATAATTAAAAATAGTAAAATTTACGTTTAAACTTGGTAACACTTTATTTTAGTGTCCTTGTTACGTTACATGTAGTTACTGTAGTAATAACAATAAATTATGCATAATCACATTCAACTAAACCTAAACCGAACCATAATTGTAACCCTAACCCTATAGTAAGTACATGTAGTTAATTATTATTACTCAGTCTTTAATATATAATTACACTGTAACACAAGCACCTTAAAATAAAGTCTAACCTTAAATTGTTTTGCATTTTATCTCTCAAAATGATTTATGTCCTTTTCAAAAGTGGAAATTAACAGAAATAATTTAACACAAACTCATATTTACACAAGATAAAAATTGACCCGGCTTCATTTTTGACTAGAAAATGATTAGTTATGCAAGACCTAATTTATATAAATGTATATTATAATATATATATATATATATATATATATATTTTTTTTTTTTTTTTTTTTTAATTATTGCAAAAGTTAACTTACTTTTGTTCTTTTTTCTCTTTCTTCTTAACAGCTCCCAGTGGAGATTTAATTTAATATTATTCCTGTAAACCATTTCTAGCATTTCAAAAGTGAGTTGAATTCGAGAACCAATTCGTAAATGATTCAGTCAGACCAGTTTTGTGAATGAAATCAACAGATTAATATCTGCCTCATAAGAAAGATTTTTGCATGAATCAGACACAGTTAATTCTCTCATGAACACAAAAATGAGAGCTAGTGAGCTAGTGTAGAGGTCAACATTTTCACTTAATTAAAATTAAAATTTGTGTTCCATTTTTTTGAAGCGTGACTGCTCCAATTCCTGTTTATTGTAACTTCATGGAAAAAAGCAAACACCACTCTTTGAAATGTATCCTTCTATGTTCCACAGAAGAAAGTAAGTCATACAGGTTTGGAACGACATGAGGATGAGTAAATCATTTTCAACTATCCCAATAAAAATTCAGTTTCAGGAATTGAATTTCAGGGGTCTCATCTACATGTAATTAGTTTTATATACATATCAGGTCTGTTCGTGCCCTGTCCAAGTGTGTGCATACATGCAGAATGCCATTGACCTTCACATGTTAAATAGGCTTGGAAATGATTCATTACGAAATTATACATCCCACATTTTGTGTGCCGTTTAAGTGTTTGTGTGTACGTGATCTGTCTTGTGTGCCATGTCCCTCGCTTTGGGTATGGATTTCACTTTAAACCCCTTCTCTGCTGGGAGCGACAAATCATGGCAATTAGTCTGATGCGGACGAGGTTACACTATGCATTATTAATCAGTCTGGTCATTAGTGCTCCAGGAGCACACCCAGAAAGCAGATCTTATATCAATAGGCTAGCGCCAGGGCGCTTTAGCTTAGCGCTGGCTTTAGCAGCAGGGTTTAGATGGAGATCTGGGGCCAAAAGTGGTTAACCCCCCCGGTGGGTAGTTGGGGGATAGGGTTAAACCAGGGTAAAGTGTATGTGATGGGCTCAATATGTTAGCACTTGTGTTTGTTTACATGTGCGCACCCTCAGGAATCTAACTGTACTGTAAAAAATTTCCAGGAATTTACAAGATTAAAGAGTATTATTTTACAATAAACTACTGTAGTCAGAAATTTACAGTGAAATTAATGTATGCTATGTCATTTTCTTACGAATTACTGTAAATCAACAGCAAAATGATACTTACATCACAGTAATTTACTGCTCTTGTTTTACTGTGAATTCACATATAAAGTTGTCTTTAACTGTGCCACTGTAAGAAATTATATTGTTTACCACTGTAATTGTTTTGAAGTCACCCTAATGGTGATCAATGTTCAATTTGCTTGGGATCTTGGACCTTGTATATTCATATTCAAATTATCTATCTATCTATCTATCTAGCTATCTATCTCTTTTTTTCTTTTCATTGTTCATTCACATTCATTTTTATTGTTCATTTGATTTTTTTCATTTGTTTTCATTAATCTTGCTTTGTTTTCATAATCCTATGTCATTTTGCTGTCAATTTCAATACCACATCAACAGCTTAATATGCCATCGAACACATTCTTTTAGCTAAACATACATTTTAATAAAATTTTAAAAAAAACAGCTTATAACTAGCCTAAGAGGTTTGTTAGTTTTAGCTGGTTTAAGCTAGTGTAAACTGGTCTCCTTACCCTACCAAGCAGGTGCTCAGCTTGTTTAACTGGTCAGAAAGTAGCCTGACCAGCTAAAACCCATTTAAAACCATAAGCATACGGAATATACAGCTATATAATCGTGAGGCACAAATTCTTCACACAAATACTTGCATGAGCAATCAAAAGCACCTGCCTGTCAGTTAAACTGCGTGCTGCTAAAATTGACTACGGGTTCACTGTAGCAAATTATTCTAAACTTCTTTCTTAGAAATTTACAAAGGCAAAAGATGTTTGGTAGTCTGTTTACAATGTTTTCACACATAGATTATGTAATTATCACATGTATATTTGCAGTGAATTAATGCATGATTTACATTATTTTTGGCATGTAAAAGCACGTCAGTGAGCTGTTAGCGCCGAATGTGTCAGCTCTGAGCTGACCACCTGTTAGCAGTACCACTGTTTCCAGATCATGTCTTTAATTTGAGTTCGTGCTGTATTGTAATTGGCTACATGCCGCTCCACTGACCCCAGGTCAGCCGCTCACCGTCATGAGTCACAGCGCAGACAGGATTACAGCAGAGCACAGTCACCCTGGAGGGCCAATTACTGCTTGTTTAAACAGCCACATTGACTGATCCAGGAACATTGTAGGAGCGCACAGGGAGGTCATTGAGTCCACTGGTGCTGGTTTGAATTTCGCCACTTTTCACTGATCCAGGGACTGAGGTTGATTTTGCTGAGTTTGCAGAAGTGTTTGAGTGACTTGACAAAGAAGAAACACTCACTCCCGTACACACTTATCATTTTCGGACGGATGGTAGCAGGATGATGGGCGGCAGAGATGAGAGTGTAGGCTGGGAGTTTTGCTGAGTTTCAGATTGTGTGGGTGTTTGTGTAATGGATGTAGTTAAAGACATGATTAATATGCAGTGCAGGCAGAGTGACAGAGGTGCGTGTGTCATCAGAGCTGTGCTGTGTAACAGGGGCCTCTATAATATTCTCATATGTATTCTTATACAACCATGAACTTCTATGAAAGTCTTTATCTCAGACAGTATGAGTGTATACATAGTATACAAGCAGATGCAAGATTTCTTAAGTCATAGAATTGTTCTTTATCTGTGTTTGTTTTTTCAGTAATTAATTTTCATTCTTTTCATTGGGGCAGTTGTGGCCTAATGGTTAGAGAGGTGGACTTGTAACGCAAAGGTTGTGGGTTTGATTCTCAGTACCGGCAGGAATTGTCGGTGGGAGGAGTAATTGAACAGTGCACATGTTCATTTGGTGTTTGTTAGTTTGTTCTTTCTTTGTTCATTTGTTAGTCTTTTCTTTCTCAATTTGTTTGTTCCCTTGTTTTTTTGTTTTTCTTTGCATGTGTTAATTCTGTCATTCTTTTTCTTTTTTCATTCACTTCTGTTCATTTTATGTTGCATTCATGTATGTTTTTATATCGTTCATTTGTTATATTTATAATTTGTTTGCTTGTTTTTTGTTTTCGTTTACATTTGTTAATATTTTAGTTCTTTTACTTTGTCTCTTGATTTATGGTTTATCTGTTTGTTCTTTCCTTCTTTCTTTCATTCTTTTTTCATTTATTTTTATCTGTTTGTTTTATTGTTTTTTGTTCCCTTGTTTTTTGTTTTGCATTTGTTAATGCTTTTGTTCTTTTTCCTTTCAATCACTTTCTTTTTGTTTATTTTCATTGTTTATTCACATACTTTTTGTTCATTAGTTTGTTCGCTTGTTTTTTGTTTTCATTTGCATTTGTTAATGCTTTCGTTCTTTTTCTTTTGTTGGTTTTTATTGTTTATTCGTGTTTGGCTTGGTTAATTTATTTTTTGTTTTTTCTTTAATTTGTTTTCACTATTGTTTTTTATTTATTTTTGTCATTCCTTTTTTCTTAGTTTGTTAATTTTTTCCCCTTTTTTTAGTTACTTTTGTTTTTCTTTCTTTTTCTTTCTTTCTTTCTTTCTTTCTTTATTTTTTTATGTACATTTCCATCTGTACTGATGGCATGTCCTTGCTGACATTTTCTCTCTTATACATCATAATCCTGTCTGTCATTTTGCTGGCATTTCAGTGAGCATCTGGAGACCAGCCAATCTCACCAACACTACCAGACTTAACCAACCACACACACACACACACACACACACAGAGAGAGAGAGAGAGCACTTCATAAGGCACAGATTAAAGATGATAAATAGGTGTATAATGGCAGAAGCGTTAACCCTACTGCTACGACTCTCAGATTCACGGCCCACCATATAAATAATGACTACATCAATAGCCCAAGGACTATAGAAAGGCAGCGTTCATCAACACGGTTAGCCGTTAACCAGTTGTGACATAAATTCACCCTGCATGGATTTTGCTGCAGTATTAACCATACTATAAACACAGCACAACACCTTTTTTCCCACATGAACCCATATCTTCACCTAGAATATACGTAATAATGCAGTCAGGCGCATGTTAGAAAAACCCATTGCACTGCAGAAGTTCTTAGTTTTTATTTTAATGATAGCAAGCTCTTTTCTTGCATCTCAAGAAGTGTTTCCAATCATAGTTTAATCTTCTTGCGATTGTTTAATCTGTCTTTTGATTTTATTTCATTTGTTACCATGGTGAGGTGAGACACAACAGCACAATACATCTTAGACTCTGAAGAATAAAAGGTAAACAATCCCTGGCTTACAGTTTTAGCACAGCACCCACAAGAAATTGAGTTTTTTAGCATCAAGGATTAATAAGAAGCAACTGACAGCACAATTCACATACTAGCCATACTAAATTGTATGTGATTAGCATTAGTGTACCCTAAATCATAGTTTACAATCGTAATAAATCATAGCACCTGTATGTATCTGTGTACGCATACACTATGAGGTTTGTGACAGTTCTCAACTTTATTAGTTGTCAAAAAGAAAAATGGTGAAAGATGGCACACAAATTCTTAAATGTATACAAAAAGAAGTAATAATGAATTTTGAGGTAATGGCTTTGACTAACTAATAAGGCTTAGCTAGATGCTAATGCAAATGTACTGTTTGGGGCCTGTAGTGCAATTTTACGAAGTTGTACCATACTAAAATTGACCAAATACTGGTGAACTTTTATAATACATACAACTATGTATTCCCCGTAATCAAAAAAGTACATCATTTTAGTGTTTAGAATTATTCAAATTGGCCAGTGCAGCCATTTTAAGGAAACTTCACAACATCCTGACTAGCAGCTACCTCAGCTCTCTGTGTAATGTGCTTGTATTGTTTAATTTGGCTTAATATATTAATAACCTGTTTGCCTCTAGTCATTGTCTAAAACCTTGTTAGTTTATCTTTGTTCTGTCCAGAGTTAATGTGAGGATGAAAGGCAGAACAAAAACAGACATGGTCTAAGACACACATGGAACACTATTTGAGTTTGTGGGCATGTTTTAGTCTATGAGCTTCTGTCTCATTCGTGACAGCATGATTAATGAAATGTCTAATTGAGTGTGATCGCTGTGTTTTTATGTCTAGGGTGAATAGACGTTGTGCTTGGAGAGAAAATGAGAAAGAGTGAGAGATGGATTTAAAAAATCAAAACAACACTGCATTGAGATGCCTTTCTTTATTATAGCACTTAAAATCAAAGGAAACGTGACTTCTCAACATATTACAGTTTATTACTGTTTTATATATATATATATATATTACAGTTTATTACTGTTACAACCAATCAGGCATAACATTATGACCACTGGGAGGTGAAGTAAATAACACTGATTATCTCTTCATCACGACACCTGTTAGTGGGTGGGATTTATTAGGCAGCAAGTGAACATTTTGTCCTCAAGGTTGATGTGGTAGAAGCAGGAAAAATGGACAAACGTAAGGATTTGAGTAAGTTTGACAAGGGCCAAATTGTGATGGCTAGATGACTGGGTCAGAGCATCTCCAAAACTGCAGCTCTTGTGGGGTGTTCCCGGTCTGCAGTGGTCAGTATCTATCAAAAGTGGTCCAAGGAAGGAACAGTGGTGAATGGGCGGCCAAGGCTTATTGATGCAAGTGGTTGAGCGAAGGCTGGCCGCTGTGGTCCGTTCCAACAGACGAGCTACTGTAGCTCAGATTGCTCAAGAAGTTAATGCTGCTTCTGATAGAAAGGTGTCAGAATACACAGTGCATCACAGTTTGTTGCGTATGGGGCTGCATGCAGACCAGTCAGGGTGCCCATGCTGACCCCTGTCCACCGCCAAAAGCGCCAACAGTGGGCACGTGAGCATTAGAACTGGACCAATGGAAGAAGGTGGCCTGGTCTGATGAATCACGTTTTCTTTTACTCCACGTGGATGGCCGGGTGTGTGTGTATTGCTTACCTGGGGAACACATGGCACCAGGATGCACTATGGGAAGAAAGCAAGCCGGCGGAGGCAATGTGATGCTTTGGTCAATGTTCTGCTGGGAAACCTTGGGTCCTGCCATCCATGTGGATGTTACTTTGACACGTACCACCAAAAGGGGGAGCAACACAATATTAGGAAGGTGGTCATATTGTTATGCCTGATCGGTGTGTGTATATGTATGCATGTATGTGTGTGTGCGTGTATATATGTATATGTATGTAGGCTATATATATATATATATATATATATATATAATATATATATATATATATATATATATTATAATTTTTAATTTAGTGTTAAAATAAGGTCTAATTTACATTATTGATGCAATTTTCATACAATGCATTTTCAAACTTCTTTTTTTGTTGTACTATGGCAGAAAATGACTGATCCTGCATCAATTTCACTGTAAAATTCTGAAATGATATTGCATTGTCTGTTAGTTTATGATAATTCCTGTTAGATCATATAAAATCCTGGCAGTTTTTCCAGTGTGTGTGTTCTCCTTCAGAGCTGAACCTCCCTGAACCTCCCTGAACAAGACTGTTTCATGAGCAAGAGAAATGAAATAATGAAATATACAGAAATAATAAGATGAAAGGCTCTTTGTGCCGCCGCTGGATTAATATTTCACACTTTTGTGATTGAAGAGAACATAGAGTGTGGTGTAATTAGTTTTCTCCACTGCTCCATGTAGTGGAGAGCACAGGACTATGACAGATCATTAAAACACACACACATGCAGAGAGAGATGATGGGGAATGTGATTGAGTTTGACAGCTGACGATAAGAGAGACACTGCTTCAGTGGTCGGTCAGTAATGAAATCTCTTCACAGGATCCCATGACAGAGAGGGAAAGCTGTTACATGATATAAACAGCGCTGTCAGCTCAATATTCACACGCAGTATGCATATGAGGTATGAATGTGTGTGGTAGCTTTGTTTTAGAAAACATTTAATTGGATATTTCATGCTGTAATGACAATTTTGTCGTTATTTCCTTCTCCTTGTGTTGCATTAAACCTGTTTGACTTTCTTTCTTCAACACTGTAAGAAAAGAAAAAAAATCTGTAGAAAAAAAAGGAAGAGGTACTGGTAATTTTTTTATAGACATTTCCTTTAACCCTAAAACACAACACTACACAATACGTAATTCAAAATACGGGTGAAGCACCTGTGAAAAATCAATACAGAAAATTCCTTCATATTAGGAGTGTTACAGTTATGTTGTGTTTCTCTATCTTTAGTTTTATT